>NC_061119.1:78879588-78882574 GCF_002878395.1 Capsicum annuum | reverse complement strand
ATATCCCCCAATAGATGTTCCACCTGTTTCAACAGATGGACCACCAATACCACCACCAATGCCACCAAGACCGCCAATACCATCACCAAGACCACCACCACCAATGCCACCAAGACTGCCAATACCATCACCAAGACCGCCACCACCAATGCAATCAATACCAATAATAACATCACCACCAAGACCACCAAGACCACCACCAATGCCACCAATACCTGCACCAAGGCCATCAAGACCACCAATACCACCACCAATGCCACCAATTCCAACACCAAAACCACCGATACCACCAATACTGACACCACCACCACCATCCACCAACAATACCACAAACACCATCCAACAATACCACAACAGTCAACAAAATACTGTGATAAAAACTAGGATTTTCTCGGGTTCTTCCTATATTTTTTTAGCATTAAAACTCAAAATTGTTAACCTATTCTCAAAGATAATACAACTAAAAATCTTATTTTTCATCATTAACTAAAAAACCCTAATTTTTATAACAAATAACAAATGTAGAACTCTTCTCAAACTCTGTTACGTATGAAGACAGAGAAAATAACGGATACAAGTGAGAATAAAGTCGAAAATAACAACTATGTGGTAAAAAATGAAAAGAAAATCGATCTGTTTTTGAGGGTTGAGCAATATGTTGAGTAGTTGTTTTTTGTATTATTGAGAGAGATAGAAAAGAGCAATAACTCAAGATTTGAAATAATGAAATATTTTTCCCGCAAATGAATGATTTGTATAGGTTGATTTGTATTTTTGGAAAAGAATGACAAGTTTTGAAATTATTAATTTGGTCCAAATTGATCTTAATTATTTTTTTAAATTTTAAAAGATATGAATCATTTCAACTCAGAGTGATCGATCGATGACTCGGGTCAGGAGGAACGAAATACCAATATCATGCAATTGCAAAGACTCAATTGAAGTTGTAGTTGACTTTGTGTACTCATCCCTAATTATAGCTAAATCAATTAAGGTATTATTTTAACATTAATTTAATATGAATTGTTTCAACTCAAAGTGATCGATCGATGACTCGAGTCGGGAGAAATGCAATACCAACATCATGAAATTGCAAAGACTCAATTAAAGTTGTAGTTGACCATATGTAATCATCCCCAATTCTAGCTAAATTAATTTAGGTATTTGATTAACATTAAGTTAATATGAATCATTTCAACTCAGAGTGATCGATCGACGACTCGGGTTGGGAGGAATGTAATACCAATATCATGCAATTGCAAAGACTCAATTGAAGTTGTAGTTGAACCTATGTACTCATACCTATTTCTAGCTAAATAAATTTAGGTATGAACTTAACGTTAAGTTAATATGAATAATTTCAACTCAGAGTGATCGATCGATGACTTAGGTCGGAAGGAATGCAATACCAACATCATGTAATTTCAAAGACTCAATTAAAGTTGTAGTTGACCCTATGTACTCATCCTTAATTCTATATAAATTAATTTAGGTATTACCTTAACATTAAGTTAGTATGAATTGTTTCAACTCTAAGTGATTGATCGGCGACTTGGGTCAGGAGTAACGCAATACCAACATCATACAATTGCAAAGGCCCAATTGAAGTTGTATTTGATCATATGTAATCATCCCTAGTTCTAGCTAAATCAATTTAGGTATTAGCTTAAAATTAAGTTAATATGAATTATTTCAACTTAGAGTGATCGATCGACGACTTGGGTTGGGAGAAACGCAATACCAACATCATGCAATTGCAAAGAATAATTGAAGTTGTAGTTGACCCTATGTACTTATCCCTAATTCTAGCTAAATCAGTTGCAAAGAAATCTGTTGTAACAGATGACTGAACTGTAATACCCATGGAAATTTTTCGTTGAAATTTTGTGCGTAAACGTGTTGGGTTCTATATTTTAGAATAAATTATAAATTTTTTGTGCAGAATATATTATATTATGACCCACCATTTCATAGATTATCAAATAATCTTTCTAAAAATATGTGGATCATCCAAAACTGACACCCGAGCGACGAGTTATGAACATTCCGATCGAAACATGAATAGTAGTGAACAGTAAAACGTGTAAAAAAAAGTACTGAGGCCTAATGTATTTTTACTCCAACTTTAAACGATCATAACTCCTTGTACATAATGATCTGGGTGATCTACTATATATCAACAAAAATCTCTGCGAGTTTTCTTTCCGATGAAATTGGTTTTATCCAAGTTGTCTATCGGAGAAAAAATTTATGGTCGATCTACTTCAGCCTATCAAAAGTGAATTTTTGGGTCAACTTCAAATGATCATAACTCCTCGTACACAATAATCTGGGTGAGATACTATATATCAATGGAAAGATATGAGAGTCCTCTTTCTAATGAAATTAGTTTCATCCAATTTGGATATTGGAGTAAAACATTATGGTTGATCTACTTCAGACTATCAAAATAGTCCATCAAAAGGACAGATTCTAGAATTAGTTGATATTTAAGGGTATTTTGATCATTATGCCTTCACTTCATGGATGAAAATTATCCATTTATACCTATATTGAGCCATAAAATTCATGTTCTTCCATAAAAAATATTGAGAGAACTAAACCCTAGGTCCATTTTGAGCTCTAAATATCTTTCAATTTCACCGTAGAAATTTAAATTTGATCCAATAATTGAACTCATCATCTCGAGACCTTCGAGGAGAACTCCTTATTTGTGTGAGTAGGATTCCATAATCAAGAGGTCAATTTCAAGGTATGTGTAGTTTTTCAACAAGAAATCTCTTTCGTTCTTGTGCCCAAAAGTAATTTTCTTTACAAAGGCATGATTTTTATTTGATTTTTATGAATTTGAAGCATGAACGCATATCTTATGATGATTATTATGAAATCTTAATTTTTATGATTTTGAAAGATGAATTTACATGTGTGGAGATATAAAGCATAAATCTTGAACGATATTTATCATGATTTTGATATTTGGGTCTTG
>NC_061119.1:78799435-78876588 GCF_002878395.1 Capsicum annuum | reverse complement strand
TCAGTATTCAAGTTTGTCGTTGCCGTTTTTGAGGTTAGTATAGAGTTCTTGATATTTTGTGAGCTTGTCGATGAGGAACACTACCTTCGAAATTGTGGCATTGTAAAAAACCTTCAAAAGAATTCCAGAACACTTTCTTCAGAAGTCTTAAATGATACATAAAGGGTCGTTATGTTTGTTTTAGGTCAACATGTTGATGCACACTCAAGCAATGGTTCCAACAGTTAAACAACTCACTTTCTCGAGTGTTATTTAATGCAGCTTGTTCAATGCAACCTTCAAAGGATAGGTTAATGATCCTGAAATTACATAACATTTGATCTAAACTGATTCCACTAATTCTATAGCCAAATAATTTGTTTCCTAGTGTTTAAGCTATAGGATTAGTGGAATCAGTTTAGATCAAACGTTATGTAATTCTAGGCTCATGAACCTATCAAATCCTTTGAAGGTTGGTTGAACAAGTTGCATTGAACAATGCTCGAGAAAGTGAGTTGTTTAACTATTGGGACCACTGCTTGAGTGTGTATTAACATGTTAACCTAAAACAAATATAGCGACCCTCCATGTATCATTTAAGCCTTCTGAAGAAAGTGTTCTGATCCTTCTGAAGGCCTTTTACAATGGCATAACTTTGAAGAAAGTGTTCCTCATCACGAGCTCATAAAAGACTAAGAACTCTATACTAACATCAAAGAAGGCAATGAAAAACTTGAATACCGAAGTAGCAAGATAGAGGTAAGCTTGAAAATATCGGGATTCACATACTACAAAAAGCCTATGATCTTCTCTAAGATAGGCTGAAAGCATGCTAAGGCAAGAAAACACAATCAATTATATCCATATTGCTAAGGAAGTAATGATACTCAATCTGCCTTTCAATCTTGTTTGTGGTTCCAATCATGTCAATAGCAGTGGACCTAATCGAAACCACAAATAATAAGGCATGGGATACAATTTAAAATTCAGAAAAATATCGCCTTCGCTTGATTCCTTATTTTAACTGCAGCTGTTCTTGGCGCAAGTTTTCTTGACTTACTGTACATCATTACAACCCTCGGTGTCTCCAAAGGTGATTACTTAGTGTTCTATTATTTTTTATGTAGGTGATCATCCCGACCACACTACCTAGTCACAACTCCCTAGCAAAGTGTCCATCTGCACTATTTTTCTTTGAAAGAGACAACAGATGAATTTTCATTACTAGATACACTTTCATCTTTGCACTCGATTCAGATTTCTCATGTTTTAATTCAGTTTCATCGGCCAGATTCGCTAGAAGTTTCTTAGTACCCTATGTTTCCACTTCAATTAGCTCTCAGATGATATAGTCTTTCAACAACTATCATTATTCTCGCAGATATTCTCCTATGTATCCTTCTAGTGTATAGTCATCTTCTCAAACAACCCTTCCATATAAATTTAGGCCAGGGAAATTTCTATTGGTTTTTCGTTTTTGTTTGATGTAGTGTGAGGATTTGAAGGCCTTCTCAAAGTCCAATGCACACTTAAAGTTAAGTCCAACCGCTATTAGATCTCTGCAATGACACAAAATATTGATCCCTTCTCAAAACTTGACACACATAAACTTGATAAACAACCGTGATTAATTTGTAACAGGGTATCGGTACTATTTTCATGGGCCCCTCAGCTTTATCGATTCGAACCTATCAAACTTAACTGTACATGCAGGATCTTATTTGAATGATCAATGCCTAATTGATTAAGGACTGCATTCATAAAAAATTATTGTACTTTATGTGTGTTATCCCGATGACTTTATCAGTAATACATTACTCCCACACATGAAAGTGGATCCATCCATCTGCACGTACCTTATTCTTCCTAGCCCATCTATGACTTAATTTGAATAAATAGATGACTAACCTATTGCAACAGATGACATATCTGTTAAAATTATCAAATAATTATAAACATCTATTACGACAGATGATCAATCTGTTGTAACATATGACTTATCTGTTGGAAAAATCAAACAAATATATCCATCTATTGCAACAAATTATTAATATGTTGTAAATTATCAAACAGATAGAATATATTTTGCAACAGATTACCTATCTGATAGATTTATTTTAAAGCAATTTTCTTTTCTTTTTGAAATGCAATAAAGATAAAATATTTTATTTAGATTTGTTTTTTAATTTACATATTCGAAAAGTCACCAGTTTTATTTAATTAAGGAATGTAATTATTAAAAAAGAGGTGAACAATCGTGACTTTTTGACTAACCCATTCGAATTCAATCCTTTATAAATAGGCCCCTCCTTGCGGAACTTGAAAGACAGATTCATGAACTTGGAGAGAGTTGGACGACTTTAGAGCAACGCTGAGGACGGCCCTGCTGCCACCGGATGATGATTGGCCAGTTGATAATACTACTACTACAGCTACTAATAATGATACTAATAATAGTACTAATAATAATTAGGTTGTGTTTTTTCTGTTAGTGTATGTATTTTTTTATATCGGATCGATCTACACAAGGGTATGTTTTTTTATTATATATATTTTTATATAATGGATTCAAAAATCTATGTTTAGTCGATTTTGAATTTTTAATTCTTAAATATTTAATTTTCATTCTGTCTATTCGTTATTCTAAACATGTCGATGGTTGGAGGTAGGGATTGAGTGTTTGTGGCAACAGATGAATCATATATTGCAACAGATGGTTAATCTGTTGTGACAGATGAATCATATATTGTAACAAACGATTATTAATAAAAAAAATTATTGTTATTGAGAGGGTGAAAAGTCATGACTTTTCGGTTATTTAATATGAAAAATGATTTGTAAATAAATAATAAAAAAATATATGATAAACACAATTTATAACCCTAAAAGAACGGTTATTTAATTTTAATAACTGATCGTGACTTTTCATCATTTTTATTTTAAAATCTATTTTTTAAAATTATTTATTTATTATATAATAAAAAAGTCACAACATTGGATTAATTAATGTATATTATGATTGTTAAAAAAAAGGTGAACAGTTATGACTTTTTGTCTAACACATTCAAAACAGCTGATGCATCAAATTCCCCAACTGTTGCGACTGATAAATCAACATGTTAGAATAAATAAAAAAACTCCTAAATAGATGGTCAATTTGTTGCAACAGATGGTATATCTGTTGCCACGTATGAGTTATCTGATGAAACAGATATACAATCTGTTGCCACAACTCAATAAAAATGGTTATTATTTTATTAAAGAAATGATTATTGAAAAGGTGAGAAGTCTTCGATTTTTTAATTGAGAAAAAGGTTATTTAAATTTAAGAACTAATTAATAATAATAAGCTGAAAAGTCATGACTCGTCACAATAATAAAAAGCTCACCATCTTGATTTATTTAAGTCATTTCTTTTCACAAAAAATAATAAGAAAATAAATTATAAACACAATTTATAACCCTAAAAAATAGTTATTTAATTTGAATAATTGATGTTAATATTAAATAGACGACAAGTAGTGACTTTTTGCCATTTTTGTTTTTAAATTTATTTTTTAATTTATATAATAAAAAAGTCACCAAATTTGGATTAATGATATGATGATTATTAAAAAATATAGATTATATGTTGCAACAGATATATTATCTGATGCAACAGGTTGCCGATTTGTTACAACAAATGTTTTATCTGTTCTCATAGATGGTTATCTAATGTAACAAATATAGAATCTGTTGCCACAACTTAATAAAAAATTGGTTATTGGAAAGAACTAATTAATAATAATAAGCTTAAAAGTCATGACTTATCACAATAATCAAAAAGTCAGTCAGCAACTTGATTTAATTAAGTCATAACTTTTCACATTAATAAAAAAGTCACCAGTTTGTATGCAATTAATAAATGGAGGTGAACAGTCGCGCCTTTTTGCCTAACTCATTCAAATTCAATCCTTTATAAATAGGTCTCTCCTTACTCACTCGTTCATTCTACTATACTCTATTTATTTCTTGCATCTTGACTTTTATATTGCACCTTCAACCACTTTCTCTTCCCTGACTCAGGTAAATTTTTTTCTTGCTTTTTGTGTAAATATACCCAATTGGTAGATACATTGTATTACATTTGAAATATTTTCTTTACTTTTATTTTTATGTTTTTTGTCAGTTCATGTGTGTTCTAGATATGACTGATCCAGTGTGGGATGTTGCTTTTCTGCAAGACACCGTGCAGGAACTTCAGAGGCAGGTTCATGACCTGCAGTGAAAGTTGGGCGCCATGAGAGCAAGGATGCTCCGGGAGATCCGCAGGCCGAGGAGGGCCCTGCTGCTGTCGGTTGAAGATTGGCCGACTGATAATAATAATGATGATGATGATGATGATAATAATAATAATAATTAGATTTTTTTCTTTTAGCCTATGTAGTTTTATTTGTTTTTGTTTAATTAAAAAAAATTATGTTTGATCGACTTTGACGTTTTAATTCTTATTTAATTTTTATTATGTCTTTCTTCTTCTCAATAAACATGTCGACGATTAAGAAATAATTTAAATCAAGTAGCAATAGCATGAGTTGAAACATATTTGTTATCTATTGGATTTGTGGCAGGAGCTGTATTGTGTTGTTCCAAACAGATTACTCATCTGTTGCAACAGAATAATTATCTATTGTAATAGATAAATAGTTTGTTGCAACAAATAAATATTCTATTGCAATAACTTACTTGTTTGTTGCAACAGATGAGTAATATGTTGCAATAGATAAATAGTCTGTTGCAATAGTTAACTCGTCTGTTACAATAGATTCCCATATGTTCGATTCATGTTACGGGCACTATAGGACTATAAACATGAATCCAACATATGAGTCTTCTGTTGCAATAAAATATTTATCTGTTGTAACAGACTGAGTGATCTGTTTAAATTGTGGGCTCTTATGTTGTATTCATGAATGTGTTCTATCCATTGTTGAAAAAACAACAGTAGCAGTGTACTCAGATAACAAATTCAACTAAAAATTATAATTTTACTTTCCAAAGTCACCTATGAAGTAATGACAAAGTGAAAAGTGATGTACAAGATAAAATTTCACCTAAAAAATTGGTCAAGTAGCAGTAGTAGCGGTAAAAACAACAACAATGTCCGACAAGAAGAAGATGAAGATGATAATAAAGTAGAAGATGATGAATAAAGCAGCAACAACAATGAACAACAAAAATTGCGAAGAGAGAGAAAACAACAACAGATGAGAAGAGAGAGAAATGCACTTTTTTTCCCTCCGTTATATTAACTAACATTTGAATCAAAGTATAAATTTAAAAACTTGTGGGTTATTTTTAAAATTTCTCAACTTTCTTAATCCATAATAAAGTAATTGTCATCTCCACTCAATTATTATTAAGATTTGAGTCACCTACACCTCATTTTTAATCTCTTTTGTCACTTTTAGCTTAAAGCCCCTAGTAACATCCATAACTTCCAAACCTTCATGTTTATAACTCCAAATATTTAATAAATAATTTCATGACCATTAAAATCTCACATAAATGTTATTTCTATTTAAATAAAATTATTTTGAGTCATATTGGCTATGATATACTTTGAAGTGCTAGCAACATATGAGAACCTTTTGGTTTTGACTCCTTCAAGGCATGAATAAGAAACTTCTTTAAAACGTAATTTTAATTTTGTCTCTTTTTTTAATCTTATTTTTAGAATGATTTGAATATGTTATGTTGCAATATACTATATCTTTTCCCTTTAACTCTTAGATATGGTATTTTCTTACATTTTTCATGCATAGTTTTTCTTCCATTTTAGAATGATTTTGTTATGTTATAATGTAATATAGTTAATCTTTTTCTTTTAATCATTTCTTAGCTATAGTATTCCTTACATTTTTCATTCTTAGTTATTTTTTTATTGATGACATTAACATTTTATGTCTTCAGGGTATTGTATTTTTGGAAGTGGAGAAAGAAAGACAACTCATACGTGCATGTTGCTTAAGAAACTATATATATATATCCTTCGATAAATTTTTAATAAGCCTATTGATAGAAAATGAGAATGTAAAGTTAATTCGTAGTAATTTATAGAATATAATTTAATTCATATAAAATTATTTATTATGATATAAGAATGCAATCCTCAGGTTTTCATTTTTTGTTGTTGATAAAACTTCTCATTACTTTTAGATTTTTGTAGATCATTACAATCATATGTTGGTCTAAACTAACTTTCAAGATTACTACCTAAAAAAGATTGTAAAAAATGTTACATTCAAAAATTATTTAGTAATGTCATTTGTCGTTCACAATTATACGTGGCTAATGAAAAGACCACAAGAATCATGCATTATTTTGTCATTTAATTATGATGTCATTATCATTGTCTTTATGATTAATAGTTGATTATATCGTTAGTTATAGAAAGAATTTTATCTCCATTGGTATGTCCCACTACAGTGTTCTCTTTTATATGCTTAAATGTCCACAATTTCTCTCTTTACTACTTAACATTTTGTAACAGTGTGATTATGATCAAAACTATGAAGAGACATTATAGATGGCAGACAAGAGATTTGGACAAATATATTGTGGTGGTGGATGTCTATTGAGGCTGCCAAAGTATGACACTAAAAGTTTTTGCTAATACTTGAAAAGTGTTGGCATCAATCAAATTATGACCTTGATTTCTCCTGATTCGAAAATTCTGAATTTGCATCAATATTTTCTCTTTTTTGTAAAAAGAAATTATTCCTCCTAATTTGCATTAGTTCAATGTAAAAAATGCATGGCAATTGAAGTTTAGTTATTCACGATGTACAATAATTTAATAAAAATTATTTTTGACATTTAAATATTTTACCAAATGTTAAGAAGAAGTTTTATTGTAATCTATTATGCTTATATGTTATACAAAAAAAATTCTGTGAAATTTTTTTATTAGGACAATAATAACAGAGTGAATTTAATTGGTCGCAAATTTATAATATTTGAAGTGAAAAGGTTCACAATATACTCTAGGACTGAAAAAATTATTTTTGTGTATATTGATATGATACTACACATTTTTTGATATCATTATATATGAACAAAACATTCTATGATCGAGTTTCATAATTTAAGGTTCTTTGATTATTTTTTAATATGTTAAAAATAAATTAAATTATATATTTAATAACATATTTCATAATTGCGCAATTTTTTTCTTCGTTTTTTTATTAATCAATTTACTTATATTGAAAAAATTATATCACATTTACTATACCTAATTATATCATATGAGTTATAAGAAAACCTCTTATCTATTCGTATTATCTACTTAATAACTTGACTTCTCAACTTCCTTCTACCTACTCTTATGACTTGATCAATCTATAAACAACAATAATTTATAAAATTGTTGGATGCTCATTTCATTTGTCCTTTTTTTTATTAGTATATATCTTTTCTCCTTTTTAATTTTTTTCATTATTTTCATCAATCATGTGTTCAATAATTGAAAGAGGGGACATTGAAAATATGATTTGGCAATATGACTACTATAATAAAGATCATAGATATATTATTCAAAAAAAAATTCTTGTGTCATAAGAACCAAACACAAGTTTATCAAGATGAAGAAAAATGTATAAATGCATCTAAGGAATTGTGCAACAATTGTTTTTGATGTTTTGCGTGATAGCCATATACCGAATAGCAATGTGTCTATTTTCAATTCTCTGCAATTAATTAAATAAGAGATTTCACTTTACCTATGTGTTAGTCGGATTTTTTTTTGGTAGGAAGGGGGGAAAGGGGGGGAGGGGGGGCAAAGTTTAAACTTTCAAAGGATCAATAATAATATGGCCACATGCATAATACCTTGAAATTATATTTCTGAAGAAATAATTTGTCACAATAGATTAAATTTAAATTATCAAATGATAAAGCTTCATTAGATCACTTTTTCTGTTCATATAAGATAAGTTCTTTGTATATTTATATTTATATATAATTGTGGTCTATTAAAAGAAAAAGATGATGTATGTATGATCAAACATTTATGTTTTTTTTCCTTTTTCCTCCTTTTTAATTTTTTTTTTCATCTTGTGAAATTTTATTTTATTTATTTTGTGCTTCATTATGAATTAAAAAATTATTTTATTAATCCTCTTAATGACACCTCATCTTTTTCTCTTTCCTCTATTAATAACTTTAATAATAATTTTTCATGGTCATCATAATAATTATCTTAACAATAATTTCTATCATCATGTACTGAGGTAAAAGAAATTAAAGAGAAAGAGGAAGGAAAGATTCTTACCAATTGGTATTATGAATTTGTGGCAAATAAGTTTAATTTGTATTTTATTGGATCTTTTTTTGTTTATTTTTAAAACTTTTTTTAGATTTAGATTTTTAAAACTTTTGATTTTTAGATGTTTTTTTTCATTTTATTAAATTATAATAATATAATAATCTATTAAAAAATGCATTAGTTTAACACATGTAATTAAGCAAAAAATATTGTAACTGTTGTGACGTTTAATAGTTCAGCTAATGAACACTTGGGTTACATTGCCGTTATTATAAATGAACAAACAAAAACATAAGTTACAATTATAGAATAATGTAAAACAATAACTATTCATTAATGTTGCACATGTTGATTAAAATAATAAGAAGCGGTAATACGAATTGGCTTTTTCTTCACAATCTTTCTCCCCTTTAGAATTGAAAAGTTTGAATTGATAGTTCTCAAGTCTTTTGATTTTCTTTTTGGTTATTGGTTCATTGATTTGATTGAGATTACTATCAAATTTCAATCAAAATTATGACACTCAACAAAATTGTACTTATTGAATTTCTGTTATTGCTAAAGAAATTTGAATATTCAAGATTTATTTTCACTATTAAAATTATATGTGTATTTTATCTTATGGAAGAATATTTAAAAAGACTTTAAATATCATAAGAAAATAAATAACGCGTCTCTTTCTTCTCCCCCATCTCTATGGTAACTTCCTCCTTGAATTAATAGTGTAACAGTTGAAATTTAAGGCACACCAATTATTGTGTTAAACTATTTAAAGAGATTATACATCATTTTACATGAAAATACCTTAATTCTTTCATGTAAAAAAAGATTTTAAATGTGTTTATCTTCTAAATTTAATTAGATATTAAAAAAATTAAGCCATAAATTTAACAAAGTGTTCCATGACTACATAAAGCACAAACAATTTCATGACCGCGCGAAGCGCGACTAACTTCACTAGTATATTATGATTGTGGAGAACTTTCTTCTGTTGTATGAGAAATCCATCACTCATTTCCTTTTTCTTAGTAATTATATTTAATAGTTTTGCTTTTTATGAAAGAGGTTTGTTTGGAAAAAAGAGGGGTTAAAATTAATGATTTGTATGAGGTCATATTTTACTTTTATCGGATCGAGTATGATTCTCATGTATTTTCTAATTTTTTTTACGAATTAAACATTTTTTTTGTGGAAAATATTATCCATTGCTTTTAAAAATATCTAATATATCTCATATACCAAAAATTAAAATTGTTGATAAAGTTAAAAATTAAGACAATGATATGAGTCAAGATCAAATTATTTTTAAAATCTCTTTTTGATTACTTGAGAATTAAAATTTTTAAGCATAAATTATATATAAGGAATTAATTAATTCTCGATATTAATTTTGATGAATTTATCTATTTTTACTTAATTTAATATAAAATCACGCTTAAAGCATCACATTTAACTAGCATAAATTCTTGCCTCGTGAAGTTTTAAAAAAGTTATACATTTTTCACTACAGTCAAGAAGGCTTGAGGAAAAAAAAAACGATCCCCATAATGACTTTCCTCTCCATATTTGCAGAGAAATTTAAACTAAAAATATTAAGAAAAAGAAGACCTCAAATTTCTAAATAAATATATTTCTAGTTAAAACTAAAGAAATTATATGCTCGCAAATTTATAAAAATGCTAATATTTTTCAATTTTTATAATCTTTGTGCTTTATAATTATTTTTTATATATATATATTTGAAATCATGTGATTACAAAATATGAAATCACTTGAGTTTGGGCCCGAGTTTAGCATGGACCTTATAAAAATGTGTAAAAAACATAAATCCCCTAGACAATGAAAATAATTACACAAAATTCCTTGTTGTTTTCTCTCTCCCTTTTTTTTGCAAAAATACGCATACATTTGGTCACATATTATACATTGGTCGAATGTATGATGTAACAGCTAATCCTATATTTAAGGCAAGAGAATCTTTAATTATTTTATAGTTCCTTAATTAAAGGCAGTAATTAGCCAACATTAAATCGTTTATTGATAGAGCATGTAACTGATATTTGAATTTTAAAAATTTTGTTATACATAATTTTTTTTCCTATGATTCACGATCTGAAAAGCCAAAAAATAACCACTTTCTTCTACACCTATTCTTCAAAACTACTAAAATCTTCTTCTACGTACGTTCTTCAATACTAGTAAAATCAATATGAATATCCCCGTATTGTTGCGACATTCTGAAATTTGGGAGTCAGAAATTAATGATACGTTATACAAAAGTGACACAATAGTAATTTCGGTAAATGCGGATGAGTCGGTCACAATCGTAGGACTTGCAGTTTCTTTCCAAAGGAATCATGAAGAATATAATATAGTTTTCTATGTGCGGATGCTTTGAATGGTTTTGTTTGTATAAACATTTTTTATTAGTTTTTTTTTTGAATGCTGGAGCAAGTAATATATATTTTTTTATTGATTATAGATGTTAATTTCTTTAATCAATGATTTATATTAGTATAAATTTTTTATGCTTTTTTCCTATATCATAGTTCGTAACCATATAACTTGAAGTTAGAACATGATTATAAATGCACATTAACTATGTAACTTACCCTCTATAGGAGTAAGTAATTTTTTAAACACACGGTGTATTAAAATATTATATATTAATAGTTAATGTGTAATAAATGTATGATATAGCATTATACGTTTCTAACATGTATGAGGTTATTAGAAATACAATAACGAAATTCAATTTTTTTTTTTTAAAAAATTATATAAAGTATCATTGCAGTAAATTTACGAATGTATAATATATTTTTATACAGTCAAATCAATGTATAATAAATGTGTGTTTTCAGTAAATGTTTGAATGTATAATAAGTTGTTATACATTCAAAGCAATGTATAGTGAAATTATGTCATTCCAGTAGACTTTCGAATGTATAATATTTGATTATACATTCGTATCAATGTATGATATAACATCATACATTATAAATGTGCATTATATTAACAATTTCTGTAATTTTTTTACGAGTAATAAATATTTTACAATATGTATACTGTTATGTAATACATACGTTTAAAACGTATTTGTCTTTAGTTCAATGTAAGATTCACTTATGCAAGGTACATAACAGGAAACATATTATGTGTTCAAAATACAATGTCAGATTAATTAGTAATATGTTGTTTTAATCATTAACAAATAAGTGAAAGGGAAATTTAATAAGTGAAAGGGAAAACCCAATAAATATTTTCTTTGGCTTTGGCCTTTAGTTTCGTCCTCCATAGTTGGTCAAAAAGACAGCGTAATAAGCACCCACAACGCCTAACACCAACAAGTTCATAATTGACCCAGTCCTTTAAGGGCCGTACAAAATCTGAATACATTCCAAGCCATCACTGTTCAAGAGATAGACATAATAAATTCCTTCAACAAAAAATTCATATTAGAAAAAAGAATTACACAAAATAATAATCAAAGGGGTTTTTCAATTTGATTTTGTTTTGTTATTGAGAGTGTTTATTTGATTAATTCGGGTTTAATTTTTTTTTTTAAAAAAAATAAAATAAAATTGGGTTTATGGATTCTGAGTAGAGAAAGTGGAATCCGTGGTTAAGGAGAAGTGAAATGGTGAGGAAGAAGGGAAGGTAAAATTGGAATTACATCTGCTACTCATAATCATAGATGACATACTAAATGAATGGAGAGAAAAGCTAGCAAGATTTTTGGAGAAAAATATGGAGCATAATTTGAAGCAAAATATGATTATTTTGAATGTATAAGAAGGAAGAAAGAGAAAAATAAAAAAGGTAGGGATTTAAGTAATTAATTTAAAATTTTTGTAATTTCTTTTTCAACATGGGATGTAATGTAATAAGGCAAAGCTAGCATGTGTATATATGTAATTTTTCCTATAAAAATAGCGTGGATATAAATATTGATTGAAAATTTCGTAATATGTACTTTTATTAAATAAAAACAAAAAATATTAATTAAAAATATTATAATGGATACTTAAAATAATCTCTATAAAATAATTCTAATAGGAAGAGTCCCTTGATGCATGCCCTTTTTAGTAATTTTTCCCTCAAAAGTATTTTTCTACAAAATTAGATAAACACAACCTATTTATCAAAAACACTTTCAAATGAATTAATCGAACATAAATTGTGCTTTTTCAAAAGTACTTTTCTGACAAACCATTTTATAAAAGTACTTATCAAATAAACAGTTTTCTAACGGCAATTTCAAACAAACCCTTAAAAGCAATTTTAAAAAGAAAAATTTGGTGTGAGATCTTCCAATAATAGAAAATTCTTTCAATTCAACAAGAGTCTCATATTCCCACAATTTGAATATATGTGGATTACCCACTTTTCGGATACGTAATCTTGCAGAGTGGAACCATCCAATACCAGATACGAGAATAAGGCTCTCCCTTCAACCCTTTGAGTGAAATGCGGTTAATATTGGAAATTTGAGATTTAGATTAACCATCCTTTTAAGAAGAAAAAGAAGTCCAAAAAAAAGCAGGCACTCCTGAGTCATGACACCACAAACTCTTCATAGGGAAGACTTGCATTTTCTTGGAAGAATTCACATACTTAGAGATGGTAGGAAAACAATAACTGATTCCTGTAGACAAAGTTCTAATGAACAATCACAGTCTGAATTAGTGCCACTGAGTCTGCCATTCCAAATCCAAATGCGAAACTTTTACAGCGGTCTCACCCTTAGGACCAACAAAGATATATGGAGAGATTTCGGGGAATTCAGTAGGCAATGATCTCCAATGTAGGTTTGGTTCCCAGTCTGTCTCTTTGAGAACTTCCAAGATTTCCTTGACCACAATGTTGCTGCCTTCAGATGATAAATGTATTCCATCCCTTTACAGCCCATACACAACCAAACATGCAGATCGAAAAAAACATAGAGTTAGTTAACATGAAGTTGATGATTGCCAACAGGATGTGTCAAAGATGATCTAACATTAGAAGCAACTGGAGATATTGCTACAGCAAACTGGAAAGAAAAAATCACATAAACATAATGATTGGTAACAGAATTAGCGGCAAAGAAGGTTTAATATAAAAACAACCAGGATACTTGGTATCATTCAGCTAGATAACAGAACAACTGACAAAAATTAATATGTATTGTGTGCTCAACAATGCTAATTGATCAGGACGTGCAGATCGGTGGAGCTATAGGTCATGCAGGTGATCTATGATGTGGCAATCAAACGGAGAGAAACTAAGCCCATCTATAGATAGACATTTTGATTTCTAAGTCGTGAAAAAAGAGCTCCTCCGGACAAATATCCATCACCATTGCCATGATGCAGTACTAACAATCAGGTAAGTTCATTCCTTCTCATATGTGTACTCCGTCATATAGTTCAAGTAAATTTGATGTCACTTATGTCTATATCCAAGCAAATGAAACACGCCACTCATGACAGAAAGACCATTACTATCTCACATTTTCAAGTTTTGCAGAAGATTTGACAGCAATTACAGTCGTTACTGAGAAGATACAGTAGCATTTTGATTTATTACAACGGGTACTAGCCAAAAGGAAAGACCTACCACAAATTTGAACTTGAACCAGTTGACTCTTTAAAATAGGAGATCTCAAGAAGGGTAATTCCATATTTAATTGATCGAAAAATATGTGAATCTGGACTTTCTATTGCCAAAGCTACAATTATTTTTACTACATGTTCAGCATGATTTAAAAAACGTCAAAAGATGATCTCGTAGAAAAAGAACTTACGTAAAACAAGCAGTCGACCAATCATCCCTCTGCTGAATTGCTTTCCAAAGATCTATAACCTTCACACCTAATTCTTGGCACAACTGTACACATGCTGCTGAATATTTCCGACAGGATTCATTTGATCGACCAAGACAATTACTGGTTATGTGCAGTAATAAGAAGCACGTGTCACTAATTTAGCAATAAGAATTTCAGAAAACCATGAAAAAACCTCCATGTGTAACAATGATTACCCAAATACTTCAGTGATTTGTGCCTCACTTATAGCAGGAGCAGTGAGAAAGATTATCCGAGTCTTCTCAGAGAGGCTCTAGTTTAGCAACATATAGATGTTAGTAGTCCACACCAAATTCAGTATTGTTTAGAAAAAAGGTTGATTCCGAAGTAATAACTAGATTTTATCAGAATATTTGTGTACATTTCGTTTTATTTTAATATTGTGGTAAAATTTCATCCTAGAAAAGTAAAGAGGATCAAATTTACTGTTTGTATCACTATCAATTTGATCTCTATGCATTGAGGATTGAGTTATTCTAGGGTGAATGAAGTGTCACAGAAAAAAAGGTTAAAACATACTGTCAATTTTGAAACAAAAACCGATTATAATTGCACATGCACGCTGCTGCGAGGGAAAAAACAAACCATAAAAAGTTCTTCTCTAATGCTAATCCTAACCACATTGGAATATATTCACGATGTGCAACTTAATTTTAAATGTTACCTTCAGATGGATTGCAATCTTCCTCATGTTTTCTACATATTCAGGAAGAGGAACATGAGCACCCAGGCCACTTGGGTGAGGCTCCAGTGAATCGTTCCCTCCAAAATAAATTATGACCAGGGAAGGCTGTACAGTTGCATCCTAAGTTTAAGAACACATGAGCCAACAACATTAAATAAGATCAGGACAGAGGAACTTTTTGGGTTTAAAATCCTTCAGAAGAACATTGCGTTAGATGATTTTCAATAATTTCCATGAAGTTCCCTAGCAAATGCTACATTGTCTTGGAATGTTAAAAAAATATTCGAAAGATGGAACTAGGAAAACGACAGCACACTTTGGTCATCAACCAATTACCTTCGGAAACACTTCATCCAAGACTTGAAGACCGCACCTTGAATTCCAACCTGCATATCCACGCAGCAGTATATCTGCCTATTCCATTAGTATGGATGTAAAATTAGCGCCAGATTTTGTACATACAAGTGACTGAAAATTATGATAAATTCCAGTGCACATACAAAACACAATAAGTATGCATTCAGCTTAGAAGTTTTACTTTCTTTATCAAGTTTTCACATCAACACATGTATCTACACCACTTATTCAAAAAAGCTCAAATTCAAACTAAACAATTATCATTTTAACTCACGAAAGAAGAGATACCAGTACCTTGAAAAGCTTTTGTGAAGAAATATAAAAGAAGTATAAGAGAAGAATATTATTGAAATGTTGTATCAACATTATTATATTGAGGCCCTATTTATAGACATTACATTCCAATCCTTTTCCTAATAGGACACTACATTACAATCCTTTTCCAAGTAAGAATCTATATACTATTCCTACTCATATTCTAACACTCCCCTTCAAGCTGGTGCATAGAAGGCATATGTACCAAGCTTGTTATATGGATGTAATTAATACGAGGATCGGTGAGGGACTTGGTGAAGATATCTGCAAAAAAATTTTCTGGGAGACCTCAATTGAAAAGGAATAAACTGAAAAAGTGATCCGAAAAATAGTAAACATCGTCGGGAAGTCAATCTGTCACTGGAAAATTGCTGGAAACTGGTATAAAATATATGGGTCATCTCGAAATCAAGAGATGAGTAGATCTTAAACAAGAAAGTCACTGGAAAACTGGTCGAAACATGCCCACGTGCTGGATTATTAGATTTGATGGCTGAAAAGTGATCACAACCTGAGAAAAAATTATATGGGTAGGGTTGGAATGATAGCACAATCCTACAAGAAAGAGAAATTATATGGGTAGGATCGGATTGATGGCACGAGCCTATTGGAAAATAGAAATTATATGGGTAAGGTCGGAATGACGACATGACCCTACTAAAAAAGAAAAAATATATGGGTAGGGTAGGAATGATAGCACAACCCTACTGAAAAAGATAAATTATATGGGTAGGGTCGAAATGATGACACGGCTCTACACAAATCAAATCTGAGAAGTCACCGTAAAGACCCAAAACTACGCAAATCAGATCTGAGGAGTCACCAAAAATACGCATAGTGCTATGCAACTCAGATATGAGAAAGTAGTCCGAAAACATGCACGGTACTACGCAAATTAATTATGAGAAGTAGTCCTAAGAGATGCACGTTGCTACACAAATCTGATATGAGAAAGTAGTAACCGGATAGATGGACAATGCTACGCAAATCTTATATGAGAAAATAGTCACCCAAAAGATACACGGTGACCCAACTTTTGCTAACATAATCATTGGCCAGATGGGCGGCATATATAAATTATAGCCGCCGGCCGGCCGCGGAAACTCTTTGATTCTTTACCAAGATCGTGGAAGCTTTGATACCATGTGAAGAAATATAAGAGAAGAATATTATTGAAACATTGTATCAACATTATTACTGTATCAACATTATTACAACGTTGTATCAACATTATTCTATGTATTTGTGTAGTATTCCGTGTCTCGAGCCGGGGGTCTATCGGAAACAACCTTTCTACTTCTTTAGAGACAGAGGTATGAACTGCGTACATCTTACCCTCCCCAGACCTCACTATGTGGGAATACACTGGGTTTGTTGTTGTTGTTGTATCAACATTATTACATTGAGGCCCTATTTATAAACACTACACATTCCAATCCTTTTCCTAATAGGAAAATACATTACAATCCTTTTCCAAGTAGGAATCTATATGTTATTCTTATTCCTAGTCATATTCTAATAGCTTTCAATAGTTAATTACATCTGGAAGCATAAAGAAACAACATAATGCAAGATGAAAAAATCAAATAAGGCAAAACTAAAAGATGAACTAAGTCCAACTCAATTAAAGCCGCCCTATAATTCTTAACCCTTTTTTTTTTGGGATCACGACTACAATTCTTTACCATAACATCATTTATGGGTCATTCGGTTGGAAAGAGTTATCCCGGGATTAGTTATCCCACCATGTATATGGGATAACTTATCCCATCACTATGGTATAAATGGTGGGATAAATAGCCCCGGTACTAACTAATACCTCATACCAAACATGGGATTAAATAGTCCTTCATTTTATCCCGGGACTATTTATCCCTTATACCTCACACCAAACGACCCCTTAGCACTTAAAACTGAAGCTGGACCAATTACCTATGATTCACAATGCAAAAGAAGCATAATTTAGCTGATGGAAATCTTGAGAGAGAAGAAGAAAGTTTTCAACCAAGTAAACTTTACTTATCATGTTCTAAGGAATTGTTAACTAAATATACTTGAAAGAAACATGCAATTTATGGCAACAACTACAATTATCTCAACTTGCTAAGTGCTGGTCAATCTCAAGCTCTTTTTCTTACTGTTGAAATTATACACATTGGGATTGATTTAAATTGATTAGATTTAATTTTGTTATTTTGATTGATGAAATTATGCTTCTAGACTGGTCTTGTCTTGAGCCGGGGGTTCTTGTTGTGAAATCATGCTTAGATTAGGATATATGCCTTTCCAAGAATCACTAGCTTACTAGAGTCATAACCAATGTAATTAGTATATTCTCAACCAAGAATGAGGGAATAATCAAAAACTTCATGGTACCATGACAGACAACAAGCAGAAGTTCTCTGTTCGAGTCTCGCCAACATCTTCCAATAGAAAATTTCCATGTGCTTGCCCCAAGAAATGGAATCAGGTTGCCTAAGGGGTGTTGAAGACCTAAAATAAATATATAAAAATGTTCTTCCACCTCCAACAATTTATACTTTGAGATGATGCAGTTCACATAATTCAAAACTTTACTTTGCTTGTCATCCAGTACTCTTTTGCCATAGGGAAGAGTAACTGATAATCTGATGGCCTATTAGCTTTTCTTATGGATTCAAATAGGTTTTAAAAAGCAAGGCTACTAAAGAAGAGCCTGTTTCCGGTTCCGGATACGAGAATAAGAAGAACGGAAGTACAAGAGGACAAGAAGGAGAAGAGGTGAGTACAGTTTCACTTGCTTGTAGCCTCTTTCCCAGTCAGAGATAAGAAAGAATCCAAAGTTTGCAAGTATGTTAGGCATCGAAAGCTCTTAGGACAGATAAATTGGAATTTCTTTTCTAAGAAAGAGATCATAGTGATTGATGGTTCTTTCAATCCGGCGAAATGGAATTGGAATGTAATGAATTTGGGTCAGATTAATAAGCTTATAATTGAACTAGAAAAGATTGGTAAGTCTAGAATAGAATCCAGAGGGCATGGCTTGCTAAATTTAGTCAAGTTCTCACTGCTTGTTAATGTCAACAATTTAGCAGGACCATATTGCTGCTTCATGTATTACATAAAGTTTTGATGTCCATACACATCTTTTGTCCAAATCTCCTGATTCTTAACAAAAACAAAGAAAGAAGTTATTGCAGCCTTAGCCTTGACATCATCTTGTGGTATCCTAAGCTTTTTCCACGCATAAAAAAAGAAGAATTAACTTGTGCTAAAATTCATGTTCACTCATGCATTAGTGCTTCAACATTTGTACTAGACAAGAAACTCTTACAACCCCTTTGGTTGCTCGAACTGAATTTAGCATAACCATATACCTTGTTTGATTGCTTGAATGAGGAGAATTGATCTCCTCATTAAATTCAATGAAACTTACACAGTTTGGTTGCAATTTTGCATATTCTTATAAATAATACTTGTATAAGTTATGCAAAAACCTATACATTATATTATGTTGGATAAAACATGGAATAAGAATACCTGCATTAGCACATTTGTGGATATACACTGGGTATGTGGGTATGTTGCAAGAATATGTGCATTAACAATACAAAATGAAACTATTTAAAGATAAACACACCCTAAAAGTAAGTTGTACATTTTTATTTTTTTTTTGATAAAGAAAGTAAGTTGTACTTTGTATAATAATGATCCCTTCGTTCTCTTCCTTTTTTTATGGATGACGGGTAATTTACACGGGATATTCCATGATACATTTATACCGTCATTTTATCTCAAACTTAAGCCTTGGAATATTCCATTTTATCTAATCCGGTTTGGTGGGATAAATTAGGCTCAAAATTATAATCCCAAGACTGTAATCCCAGGATAATTTAATCCACGTACCAAAATGCAAGCAAAAATTACAAGAAACAGATAGACAATCCAAGAATGATCCCTTCATTCTTAATTGCAGCATAACAATTCTTTTATTATATATTTCTTAATAACAATTATTATTAAACATAACATGATTGAAGAAAAAAACACTCCTATTCTAAGACCATTTGAGTGCACTTCTGACTAATAGTATTTGAGAATGATTAAGAAGTTGCAAAATCAAGTGGTACCCACTACTTCAATATTCACTTGCACTGATTGCAAAAATCCATGTAGACACACAAAACCCACCATGATTTGTGCTGAGATGATTGGGTCCCTCCACCTTAATCAGAGTTCCTGATTCGAGCATGTGTACGGAAAAAATCCTGTTTGGGAGCACTGGCCCTAGAATGGTTCCTAAAACGCGTGATCCGGATATAATTGGGCTCTAATGCGGGTAACAAACATCCAGAGGGAAACAAAAGAAAAACAACAACATAAAAATCAACTAAAACAGAAGACCAAAGGATGCAGAAGTTCAAAATATCAAAAAGAATCTTGGAAAAACCTTGCGAGAATAAAGGTCAGAGAGGATTGCACCCCATCCTTGATGACTGTAGCTGAATTGTACTATGGATGAACCAAAAAGTACGAATTGTGGACGAATTGGTCCTACCATTTCTGACTATCGATGACAACTATGGAGACTTCAAAAAAAAATTGTTTCATCTATTTTTACACACACAATTCAAAGGCGGACAGTCCTTCCATGAATAATTGTTTACTTGCTTAGGCGGCGTTGTGGACCAACGAATAATGGCATCTAAGGGTGTGTTTGGTATAAAAACTAGACTTCGCTCAATATATGTTAAAAAAAAATATATAAAACTCTGTTCTGACTCAATTTATGTGACATGGAGAGTCCGAAACAAGCTAACGCCATCAACCAACTACCGTTTAAAAAACAGGTATAACTCACTTTTTAAGGTGGTTTGGTAGAGTGTATTGATAAAAATAATACATGTATTAATTAATATGTATTATAAATATCTTATTTTGTATAATTTTTAGTCAATATATAATTAATGCAAGCATACATTCTATTCTATTGTGTATTAAGGTGTGTATTACTAATACCATCCATTTTACTATGTATTAGTAATGCAAAGTCTTTAATACATGCATTAACTTATTAAATGACCTTAAAACCCCTCAATTTCCCTCTCAAAATATTTCACCATTCCTTTTCCCGCCATTTTAATTTACAATAGTAAATCTTTTCAAAACATTTCACAATTTTTTTCCCACCATTTTAATCTACAACAATGAATAATTGATTTAAATAATTGTAACATATTTTTGCTTTGCTTCAAAGGTCTTTAAAAAGATTAAAAAAAATTGAGACTATTTCTTAATTTTACGTCTTATGTTTTATTTTTGTTTCGACTATGTTAATTAGTTGATATAATATTTCATGCGCAAAGACGAAGGTCTTGCAATTAATCCGAAACCTCTATATACTAGTTCAACAATACTAATTATATTTGTGATGACAAAAAAAATTTGTTGCAAAAAAGTGTACAAAATCAAAGAAGGATATTTTTGTAAACGAACATTTTTTTTATGAAATTATGTAAGATATATTATTTCTTATACATCAAACCAAATGTATAAGAAATAATACGTGCATAACTAATACAAGCATAAGTAATACAAGTATTACTAATGCAAGCATTACTAATACACTATATTTTGCATTGATCTTATACACTCTACCAAACGAATCTGTGAGCTAAGCCTATTTTGTACATTAACTTGATAATTTTTTTAGTTTGACAACTTATTTTAATTTTGGACTCTGATATGAGTAGAATTCATAGAAGCAAACAAAAGTTTATATTCTCTCCATTTAAAAAAGAATGAACTATTTTTTTTAGTCCGTTTAAAAAAGAACATCCCTTTACCTTTTTAGCAACTTTTTAAATATAACTTTCCACGTGACATATTTAAGATCACAAGATTGAAGAGAATTGTGGTACATTTGACATATCTTTAATTTAACACCACAAAATTCAACGTCTTCTTTATTTTCTTAAATTTCGTGTCAAGTCAAACTAGGTCATTCTTTTTGAAACGGAGGAAGTATAATTTTTTAGATATTAAGTTTTAATCATTGCGATTTATAGTACTTTTTATGTTTTTGTTCAAATAATATATGTTCTTTTTTCTGTCAACCAAATTTTTTATATGATTTTCAAATACTTTAAGTTGTTAATATTGTAATTTATAGTACTTTTAATGTAATTTTTAAATAATATATGTTACTCCCATTGTCCCAATTTGTGACGCTGATAGAATTTTGAGAGTCAACCTAATTTTTTATATTTCTTTTAAATATTTTAAGTTATTAATTATTGTGATTTATGATACTTTATACGTTATTTTTTCAAATGAATATATGTTACTCGATTTATTCCAATTTATGTAGCATTCATAAAATTTGATAGTCAACTAAACTTTTTATTTCTTTTTTTTTAAAGATTTTAAATTATTAATTATGATAAGTTTTAGTATTCTTTACATAATTTTCAAATATATAACATATTTATATTTATAATATATTAAAAGTGTAAAGGGCCTTAGAAACGTTGATTGAACTTTTTACCCTTCATTAAAATTCCGTGCTTTAGATAAAATTATCCTTTTACTATTTTTTTTAATATTTAAAAGTTAAAAATTAATTAAATATATTTGTGATAAAATCTTTTCTTGTTAGTTATTTTTCTAAACGAAGTTGATTTTGTTTTTTTTTTTTTGGTGCGTCACTATTCCCCAAGAAAGGGTGGTCGACTTAAAAAAAGAAAATATTTTTTTTTTGTTTTTGAGTACGTGATGTTTTCAAATATAAATAAAACAATTGAAACTTTGCCTAAAATATATTAAACAATTAAAACTTTGCCAAAAATATATGAAAATATAAAAATCCTATTGAAATATTAGGCTTAATCTAACATGCTCCTAATTGTACTTGAAATTTGCTTTATTTAAATTATACTCAAAGATATAACAAATACAATCAATTTATAAAAGATCAAGCTATGTACTTCTATAAATTGTTCTATTATTTTATGTTTGTCATCAACTTTTTTATGATATTTGAGAATTTTTATTTAATTTATGTTTATATATATTTTGGTGAGTTGGTGGAATAAATATTCTTATAGCTACTATTTCGATGCAGCCTATAATTATTTTATCAATTTTAGGTTTGTGTTCTAGATGGGTGTTCGGACGGATTTTGAGAAATTTTTATATGAATGTTAGTTTTAATCATATTGTTCTAATATCTCAATTATCATATTCTTTTATTGTAGTTTCTGTTTAATGACAACTAATACTTTTTTTTATTTGTTTAAGAATTCTAAATCAACTAAATTTGATTATAAGAATATTTGAAAAATTTAGAAATAAATATAAACACGTTAGATAAGAAAAATTTAATAAGTACCAATATTTTAAAATTTTTACGTAATAAAAATGTAATCAATGATTTTGTAAAGATTTGACTTTAAAAATGAGAGAAGATTTTAAATATAGGAAAAAATATTGTACCACAAATATGATTCAAATTGATGCGTCTCTCCACTGGATGGAAAACACTAAAGTGATGATCCATCAATCACTTTAAACTTATGGTAAAATATATATGTGCTTACACTAAAATATATGTTTATGTTTACTTTATTATATTAAAGTGTGAAGGATCTTTGGAAAGTGATTTGAACTTTTTATACTTCATTAAAAATCTCCGTAATAGATAAAGTCATTTAACTTTAAATAATTAAACTTTACACGTGCGAGGCACGTGCAGTTAAACTAGTTAAAAATAAAAGCAGGACAAACAAATTAAAACGCAAAAAAAAGTTAAATAATATTTAAATAAATAGTAGAGAATGTATGCTAATTAATTTTTTCCAGTAATAACGTATGCATCTAGTCTCATCGCTACAAGACACCTTGCATAAGTGAAAATTATAAAAGCCAAAACTATCCTTAAATTTAAATATAATTACAAGAAACAACCATTTCGATCTTGAGATGTTACCTACTCTCCTATAAAACTAGATATGATATGCCCGTGCAAGTACGGGCCCAACAAATAAGTTTCGAACAAAATCTTTGGTTAAAATTCAATCACAAATTTCATTAATGAATTTCGACAACTTTCAATGTAAATTAGTACTATAATATAAGCGTAAAAAATAAAAGTCTCAATTATATAGTAATGGTAATACAACATTAATACATTAAATATGATCATTCTTGTAAAGATATAAATAAATGAATCAACAAAGACTGAAGCTTATTTATCTTCAGTCATTTCGAACATCTTCAATAACTGCTCAGTTTTTTAACATGGTTTTCAGGTGTGGTTCCTCTGCTTTCCAATTTATCCCTACAATGTGTTGCATCATTGAATGAAAAACACATAACTACATACTTGGCCAAATTAAGTTGCCCAAACCACAAGCGCTAAATAGGTAGATTCTCAAAATCAGTTTTGAGAAATATCATCTTAAATACTGGTTAGCCCGTCCAGAAGAGATGTTCAATTTGAATATGAGCTGCAACACCTTCAAAATGAAACCTACATAAAATGTAGATCATATTGGATAAATTTTAGTTTCTTTTTTGATTTGTTTGTGTTTTTCAAATGAAATGAATACTGAAAGATTATAATCATCAATACTATCAGATAAACTGTAGCTAAAAAAATTAAAGAATTAGATAACTATAAAAATCAGGAAACCATAATAACAATAGTTACCTTGCTTAACATTGAAATTCATCATCTATAATTGAATTGTGAAAATATTTTGGATAGGCATCCTACATCTGAATCGAATTCTTCCTGGTAAAGAATCTCTTTTTAGTTGCTCTGGAACAATTAGGAGATTCTCTAGAAGAAATATAGAGTTCTGCTTCTGGCGAAAACATACTTGATCTCACTTATGAGGTGAAATAGTTGGCTGATGAAGAAACCTGCAAGTAATTTTAGTAATGTTAGAGTCAGCTAAGCTGCCGTTCTGCATTAATTTTGCTGGCCACAAGATCAGGCACTCGCCAAAGCTTTGAAAGCAATGATGTAAGAATTTATTCGTTCAAGTAACTAAATCGTGTACAATGTATATTGTTAGATCGAGCGAAGCATATAGGCATAAGAACGTTTATGATCATTAAAAAAATGCTTAATCTAAATAAAGGATGAAAAATCAGTAACATATATTTATCAAGTCTGTGAGCTTTGTTACAATATAAGTTATTCCACTAATGAATATCAAAGAGCATATGAAAGCAATCTATCTATCAGCAATCCGATACAATGGCACAAATGTAAAATGAAACTTCCACGGTAGAAAAAGTGACTCTCAGAAAATTCTTGCAATGCGTAGGTATATCTTATTCAATATTCTGAATTCTGCATGTTTCAACTCTTACCTATCACATTTCAGTCAATAATAAGACACTCGTCATCAACCTTTACTAAATAAAGATATTACTGAAATACTATACTTACATTCTATTAAGTATCAACTTTTGTTGATAAGATAAAATCAAAACACTATCCTTAAACCGTTATATTGTTTCATGTATTCCGAGCCAAAAAAACAGAAAAATGACCCAACACGATTTTCATTTAAAAGTCATCTTTGCATAACTTGTCTCTCATTAATTCTTTATAATACACTTCAAAAAATTATCCTAATCCTCATAGTCTAAGGTTTATTCCAGGCACACTAGATTCCTCAAAGACCACAAACAAACCATCCAATAAAATGCTGAATCAATAAGTACATATTCTTAGAACAACTTATGATGTTTCATCTTTAAAAGCAATATAACTTAGACAAAGTAAATTTCTATGTTGGTGCCATATAGCAGGTTTATGCAACCTAGCTAACCTGAACACCACCGTAATCAATCAAAAATATATATAAGCCCCAACAACAACATATCCAATGTAATCCTCAAGTATTGTTCGAAAAGGGTGATCGATACGCAGACCCTACCCCTACCTTTGGAGGTAGAGATGTTGTTTCCCTATAAACCAATATAAACCCTCAAATATTAAAGCTAGACGTGGAAACAGACTCTTGCAAAAATGCACGATAACACTACATATAATCGACCTTATTGGCTGACAAAATCCTCAAATAGTCAAAACTGATTAAGCACCCTTCATCTGCATCACACGCTACCATTAACTGCCTACGCTTACATCGTCAAAGATGGAAACTTTCTAATTTTTATTAAATGCATTACCAAGTGATCATCAAAATTCATAAAAAAAATTACAATATAATAAGAAAATTCCAAGAAAAAACAGAAAAATGACCCAACAAGATTTTCATATTACAAATCAACTCAACAATCACTGCGCACTCTCTTTTACCCTCAGATCAAATACTAAAATTACAACACAAAAAATAAAAAATTTAACAACAAATTAAAGAAAAGCCCCAAAAAAATTTACCTTCAATAAAAATCATAAATTTAACAATAAATTAAAAAAAGCCCCCAAAAAGTCAACCTTCAACGTACAACAACAAGGAGAAATTTAACAAACAAAAAATCAAGAATTTAACAAAGAATTAATCAAAACCCCCACACTGCACTATTTTTTTACAAAACAAAAAATTAGAAATTTAACAACAAATTAAATAATAGTTCAAGAAAATCTTACCTTGAACGTGCAAGAATAGAGAGAAGATAGAAAAAAAAGAAATAAAAATTTATTGAGGGAAAGAAAAAAGCAAATAACTTATGATTTGGGACAAGCAACAACAAAAAGAATGGGAAAAAAAAAGAAGGGAAAAACAAATACCTTGCAATAAGCAGCAGCTGGGAAAAACTTTTTGGATAGGGAATATATAAAAAGAGCTGATGAGGAAAATGAAAAAGGAACAATAAAAAGCACGTAAGAGTCGATGTGGCACTGAATAGACAAAATAGAGAAAACACTGACCTAATTGTATTCCCACATGGAAAGACAATTAGCTGAAATGACTAAAATGCCATCAATCAATTCAAAAATGACATCAAGCAGGCATGTCAATCCTACTCACACTTCTACTTAGGCATGTCAATCCTACTCACACTTCTACTTAGTAGATATAATAATAGTTTAAAAAATAAAAAAAATTTCATGGATTTTTTTTGATTCAATACATAAGAATAAAATATTATTTTAAAAATATTTGTATATAATCTAGATAAATAATATAATAGCGGTGAAGGTGAGGTACATTGGAGGATGGGTAAGAGCAAAAAATTATTTATATTTACATTCGAGAGTTGGTTCAATCGTATGAGATACTTGTTTTATTATTTCAAATTTGGGGCATAAAGTTCGCATCTCATTTTAGAAGTTTATGCAAAAGGAATTGGGAGTACGAATTAATCTTAACACAATATATTCACCTACAAACTGATGATCAGTCAGAGCAGTTTATTCACGTCCCCGAGGATATATTGAATTAGGTGGTCATTTGGAGCTAGTTCAATTTATTCGAGGTTAGACCACATAGTACAAACTTATTTAGGGATTCATTAGACAAGGTCAAATTGATTTATGAGAGACTTCTTACAACTCTTAGTAGGCAAAATAACTATGTGGACTAGAAGGTTTGTAATGCAGACTACATGGTCGAGGATCAAATTTTGTTGAAGGTTTCATCCCATTAAGGGTGTGATTATGTTCAAAAGGAAGGATAAGTTAAGTTCGAGGTATATTGACCCATTTGAAATTTTATAGGGCAAAGGAGAGATAGCTTATGAGTTAACACTGTCACCTAACTTATTCGATGTTCATTCAATTTTTTCATATCTTGATATTGAAAAAGTACCACAAAAATGAGTTTTATGTGAATTGCAGTGCACTATAACACTCCGTAAATTTGAGTTAGATTTTAACTCATTTTATGCTTGTGATAGATCTGAACTATTAATTTATGAGTTATGGGGTGAGTTACCTATCCTACTTAAGGATATTTGTATCTAATAATCAACGTCTCAAATTCTTAATCATCCACACAAAAAGTTATATATATTTACTAAAGGCATGCATACAATTTTTTTAAGTGTTCATGAGATGGACTATGTGACGCATGCTCTACACATTGAATTTTGGTGCATTAGATGTTGCGGGTCCCATGATCCACAACACTGAATTTTGGTGTGTCAGATGGTGGGGCTCACACTCTACAACTTCTAATTTTGGTGTGATGAAGGGTTGATGTTGGGGGCAAAAGTGCATATATGTTGCCACCATTTATTTCACATTTTTGTACTTTTGATGACCTCTAAGTATTAATTATATTAAGTTGAGCTTAATTTTATGCTTTTAACGTGTATAGGTACTTTTGCCACCAAGAAAAGTATTTAGAGCCAATTAGACAAGATCCAAAAGAAGATCATAAGATAACACAATATGTGAATGAAGATGCAATATTTGTGCCACCCCATGAAATGAAAGGGTGGTGCGAGGATGAAAAGCTTGTGAAGTAGTGGATGGCACGATCAAACACTATTTCAAAATCTCAGATGACCCCTATTGTGTCACCCCTTGTTATGAAGGCGATGTACGACTATGAGTTTTTTCAGTTCTAGTTAAATCTGGGTATTTTAATTCTTGGTCAACCCTAAACACTATCAATAGCTATTTTTGATGGGAAAAAGGGTTGGATATTTGGATGTAGAGCAAGGGTAAAAAGTTTTTTTTTGAGGGTTTATATACTTCTTCGTTTTAATTTTATTCTTACATCTTGTAATACTTATGAATTCTTATCATCACATGAGAATTATGAGCAACTCAAGTTCATAGTTCTAAGGCAGTTGACATGACATGATGGTTGGTGTTTGACCATCACTTATACATATTATTTTCTTTGCTTTTGAGTTATTTTTTGGTCTTAGTTATTTAATTATTGTTCACCTTTCAATTACTATCAACGACTCATTATTGGACTCGAGAGAGAGAATTTTAAATGTAGAAGAAGTAATGACTTGTTTGTGAACCTATAAATAGGAATCATTTTACTAATATGGATAGAGATATACCCTCTAGTCTTACTCAATTGAAATACATAAGATATATAAATTCACTTCATTATAATCTGACAACCATAGAGATAAAGGTATTAGGGATAATTTAGTAGGCTTAGAGTTATCGACAAGATGCTAAAAAAGAAATATCAACCTGTAACCTGTAAATCAAGAAAATTAGTAGGCATGATGATTGGAGACTCAGTCGGATCATTAGTTTGCTATGGCCATAGATCTTTTTCTTATCTGACTGAACTCTATTCTTACTAGCTTGCTATATTTTTACTGCTTTTCATAGTCAACTATTAGCATAATAAAATGCAAAGTGATTGATTTGTTGAATAGTTAAAATAAAAATTCAAACTAGAAGGTCAATACTACAAGTATCCATAGTTACGACATCTAGACTAAAAATCCTATATGACTTGCAACTGCGTATACTTGCTTATTATCAATATAGATTTTGGTGCCTTTATCGGGCACTTGGGAAATATTGATTACTTTCGAGTATGAGTTTCTATTTTATTTTTAAGGTTTTATTTGTTCTCTTAGTTTTGTGTATTTGGGGTATCAGGCCCGATTTATGACAAATACTCAGAGTTAAGTCAATCCATTGGCCCCTCCCAACTCAGAATTGAGAGAACTCCATACTAGTAGAAAAACTAGCTGAAGAAAAATATGCGCTATCTTAATTAAGAACAGGAACATCTTATAGGTAGTTGATATGGAACAGGAATGAATTCATGTTCTAAATTTCACTAACCTCACCTAGAGAATATGTCAAAGGCAATTGTTAAGGCAAGTATAACAGGAAAATTCAAGCTAAAAGAAAGAAAGGCGTGCCTAGTGTAAGCTTCATGAAGAGCCATACAAACACTGGATGACATTCATCGAGTAGAGTGATAATTTTCACTTTCAAAATATGTTAGATGATTATATAAAGCTAGAATTATTTCCGTTCTCATTAATAACAGAGAATTATTCCTGTTCTTATTGAAGCTTAAATATATTTGTAAGGAAGTTAACATTGATGAAGGAGTGAGGAGGACACATCTCGTGATGGGGAACATCTTGGGGACCCTACAACTAAACCAAGTTTACCTTCCAGTCTTAATTTAGATGCACCTAGTTGGAAAAGTATGGGGGACTGATGATACCTAAACTACACTTCCAATTGAAGGATAAAACGGTCGCTGTTAGAATATAGTAACCAAACTAGGTTGGGGTCAATCCCATAGGGGATACGTCAGAAATCTTGCTTAAACTTGTTAAAATTATCAAGCAGTATAGAAAGTAAATGAGAGGATTTACTAAATAGTGAAAAGTAACAAGAATTGGATGCTTGTGGTTGAAATCAATCTAAGACAAACACTAGGCTTGTGTTCCCCTTGGCTTCTAACTTTGTAGATTTATCATGTACTGTCGAACTATTTCAATACCTTACATGTAGAATCTAATAAGTTATGTACCATCAACTATCTTGTGGACTCATGACAACGCCCAAGCACATATGCAAGTGTACGTGGTCTTATCAAGTAGTTAAGTGGCCTTCAAGAAAGTCCAAGTATCGATCTCTCAGGGACTTGTGTTTGCCGACTATCCAATTCTAGTTCAACAATTGAGAAAAAGTAAACAATAGAGTTTTGGAATTATAAACTAAAAGAAACTAAACTAATGCGGAAAAGTAATGACTTAGGACAATCAATGGATAGAAACCCAGGGTTAAGGATTAAGAACAATCATACTACGCTATTGAATTTCATTCGTTAGATTTCTTATCTTGGTTGTTGATTCGTAAGATTAATTACATGATAATGGTCTCCTGACCTCTAATCGTTTACCTAATTTGGATATTACAACTACATCATTGAGTAGGGATGTAATAATCCAATTAAGTGTATTAAAGCTATCATCCTACGTTTGAATCAAGTAAGGCTCCTAAGTATATCTCTGTCTTAGGTGCTAAATTCAATTCCTTATTTTATAAAGAAATAAGAACCATACTTTGTTTATTCATATGTTCTATCTCCCTATTCCCTGTTCTGAGATCAAAAGGTTGACAATTGATGTATTCAAAGGATAGCTAATCCTTAAAATATTTAAATTAAGAATAAACAAACAACCATAAAGATAAGCAAATCAAACAAACTTAATTCAAAACAAAAGTATTCATGATCTTAGCCTTAACCTTGGAAAGAGAGTTTAGCCTTTAATGGAAATATTCATCAGTCAATCCCTTGGATTGATGATACAAACTATAAAGAATTAAATTCAAGAATATTAAAATCTAAAAAGAAGTTGTGGCAGACTCCAATGATGTCCCAAGTGATCTAGGGTGTTCCAAGATGTCGCCAAATGATTAAAACGTGATTTAACATGTTATATTTATAGTAGATGAGTCATAAACCCATTGGGATTGTATTTCCAGGTAAAACTTGTGTGGAAACACCATTGAACATTGTAAGCACATACTTGGACACATATATGCTAATTTATATCATTATCAACACATATAGAATAAGAATCTTCCTCAAAACAAGGCTAAAAAGGCTAGAATAGTAATGCTAGAATGCATAAATATACCCAACATCAACTCATTGATGAATTTTACCTTTTACCTTTTGAGTATTAGGGTATCAATTTACTAACCCTCATACTAGATCTCATTTTAACCATTACCTTTTGAGTCTCAAGTTATTAGATGAACGTTAATCATCTTAAGTTGATGGTGCAGGTAAGCTTATTTTGATAATTAACTCCAAATCATTGTTGTGATCTTCTTTTACCAATCTCCACCTCTAGGTCAGGCTCGTAGTGAATACATGTAGGATCCTAACATGTGCTACCATTAAGAAGAAAATCAAATCAAAGAAAACTATAATATATTCAAGAATCTTTATCTTAAACAACTTGGCACTTCCTCTACTTCTTTAATAGGGAATGGTTCCCATAACCCTACCTAAGAGAATTAGCCGCTCATAGTTATGAGAACATTTATGGATTCATAGAAAAAAATCACAGAATCAATCTTATAATAATGAAAGAAGAAAACCCAAAGTCTTAAATTGAATAACAAACCAAAAACAAACAAAGAACTATAAGATCCTAAGATCACAAGTCAATATTATAATCGAAAGATGTTTGTGAATAATGTAAACTTAGCCCCAAAGGGCCTCTCTCTGAACTTTGCTCTTCGACAACCTACTCTATCACCTATAGATCGTAGGTGGCACCTATGTACCGTAGGTGCCCTCCGTAAGCAACATAGTCTTTTTTTCTGCACTTCTGAGCCTCTGGACTTCTAATTTCTGACACATACTTTGGCACCTATGCCAGTAAGTGGTACCTATGGGCCGTAGGTGCCCAGGTAAGTAGCCCAAAACTTCAATTTTCATCCTTTTATTCAGTTTAGCATCTAAAACCTAGTTTCCTACAAATCACAAAACAAAACTCATCATATCTCACAAAATAACCTAAGAAACTTGTATATTTTTTAACCATTTTTAGCGTCAAAAGATCTATAAATTCATAGCACACGAATATTTTCATGTCCTAAGGCAACACAACAAAATAAAACAAAACAATGACACTTAACTAGGAGAACTCTAAGCTATCTAAGGCAGTCAATCATCAACTTTAACTAAAATATATTACCCTCTCCTATTTTGACAATTTCAAACCTAATTGTGTGTATACATAAAGAACAATGAAGTGACATAAGGGAATTAAGATACGACAATTACATTAGCAACAGACAACCATGCATATATACAATTCACACTACCCAAACAAGTAAACAACTAGCAATACAACCCATGTGCCCTCACAATAAGAAAGTCCCACTCACTCATATGAAATTATGCATGTAAATGTAGGGAGGACCAAGAGACACTCACACTCACAAGAGAATTTCCACCAATGCATATCGATTACCATAGGCTTGCCCTTATTTTCTTTACCTAAGCTTTCAGACAGTCAAGTTAGGATCACTATAGGACTTTATTCGGATTATAATGTAGGCTTAAAGGGCTAGTATGGTACATATGGATGTATTTAGTGACTAAGCCTCCTTGAAAGTACACTTACTTTGGGGTCCACTCATCAACCAATTTTTTTTGTTCCACCCTTATTTCTCCCTCGTTATTCCTTTATTGCACATTCAGGTTGGGTGTAGTTTCTTTTATTAATTTTTTTTCTTTTTCATATTTTTCTTTTTATTTTTCTACCATAACCATCCTTACTATCTTTCTCTTATTTTACACTTCATACCTACTTTACATTACGCACCCCTAGAATAGCCACCCTCAACTTAGGCAATTTGCTTGAGTTGAGATGCACAATATCCAAGGAGGACCAGGGTCAAAGTATGTTCATTATAATACAAATGGAAAGGAGAAAGGTGAGATAAGAAAAATAGGCTATGGACCCAAAAATAGGGATCAAAGGATACTTATTAACACATGAAAGGTCATTTAGGCTAAAAATGGACTACTATAAAAAATGGCCTATGATCGTTTCCTAATTGACTATCCTACAACCTAGGTAAGACTAACCGGGCAAGTTCTGGATTCAACACACAAAGAAAACTAAGTAACATCTCACACACACATGGCATAGGGTCACATCATAAGCTACTACCTATTCGGTTCATACACAAGTTAGCTACGATTATTGTGTGCCTAATTCTAATGTCTTAACAGGATACACAATGGTCACACATATATGCATTCTCGTAGTTCTAAATTTTTTTTGATGGGGTATTATTTTTCTCAAAAATCAACAAAAACATGTCAACTGCCCTAAAGACTCAAAAATCTCCTAATTACACAAAAGAACAACATAATACAAAAAAACATAATATGACACAAAATTAACCTAGACATATCAGTTCTTCAACCATACCATATCCGATAGGAAAATAAACACGACAATAAAAAATTATGGCAGCTATGGTATACCCTTCCCCCAACTAAAAGACTGTGCACTATCCCCAATACACATAAATAATGTAAAATAAGGAAATGAGGACTTACTTGGGACACCCCCTTGTAGGGGTATATCGACAGGTGGAAGCAGTGGTGGTAGCAGTGCACTACTAGAAAATGCACCCACAACTATCTCGGCATGCCTTTGCCTCTCAGCAAAGTCAGTTTCCCTCAAATTATATGTGTCCTATATCAGAGCTTGGTCATACAGCATGCCGAGATCCTGCAAGACCTCCTCTCTATCTCACTTGGTCCCAACTATGGGGATTGCCTCATTCTCTGCGAATAAGTCAAAGTGTCTAGGTCCATGTAGTAGTACTAGCTAAACAAATGAAGGTATAATTGGAGGGACGGAAAAATGTTGCTCTCAGTGAGAGAGCGTAGCTCTACCTGTAGTATGGCACTTTTTCTCTAATCTCACCCAGATTGAGTGTCTTAACATCATTGAATCAGGTTGACACTCAACCTTCAAAAGCATCTATACGGGTATGTACCTCTGCTTGGAACTCTGACATCTCAGCCTTGTGTGTATCCCATAATTTGGTCTCTGCTGCCTCAAGTGTCGTCTTAACCCAAGGTCGTATCTACATGTATAATAATGCCATCTCAACCTCAATATTCTCTAGCGTGGTGGTAGTACTCTGACTATCTACCAAGCTCTGCAAGAAATCACAAGATACAAAAACCATCTCTAATGCTTTAGCTGTAGTAAAGGGGTTGGGGGCAATGTAGATGTCCCAACTGGCTCCGAAGTGAAAGCTGGCACTGGCGCGAATGTGGCTAGGGTCCCTTCCCATGTGTGATCATCTTGAGGGTCTCTTGATTCTCCCCCATCTCAATATCCATACTAATATCAGCATCAACCCCCTCTCTAGCAGTTGGCTCTACAGGAACTAATGGGCCCTCAGATTAGGCCCAAATTACTATTAGAGGTGTACGGATCTATGTGCTAGGATTGGGTTTGTTAGATCATTGATCATACTAGTCCAGGCCAAACTCATCATCTCTATTCTCATATCAATACATGACATCTCTGGCACACTGGCCTCATCACATAGCAACTATACCAGGCAAGGAAAAGGCAGTATGGTAGTCTTCCCAAATGTTCATTCATGCATCCCATATCTGAAGATGGCAACAAAATCAATATCATAACTAGCTGCCATGCTCACTATCAATGCCGCACCATACTAAGCAAGTAGGTTGTTTACTTCAGTTAGACATAGATGGTACCACACCAACATCCACCAGAACTTTACGTCAAAATTCAACACTGCCTTCTTAATCATACCTTACCCTTCGACCCAAGAGGCATCCACACCAAGTGGTGAATTATAACTTGCCATCCATTTCTCCAAACCTACCATCTTACTCCTGTGCTCAACTTCTCTCATAATATGTCTATCATGTGCCAATCTCAGTCTGTGATCACACTTTGCTATAGATGCATGAGCTATATAATCTTGGCTTAAAAGAACTCGGCAGACGGCTGCTAATGAAAATGTCAACCATGACCCTCTCACAAGTAACTACTCTAACTGTGGCTGCTCAGTATAACTCCTATATCTTGGTGTTGTAACAGATACTGTGGCGTGGTAGGAGACATAGAAATCCCATATTAATGTCGAGCTTTATGAACCTAGGAGTCTAGTTATCCACCTCAGCTGATATTTTTCAAATACAATCTATAACTATGGTTCTCCAGCCAACCCTAACAACTCAACTTGTCTCTCCTCAGAAATAGCTCTCTTGGGTTGGCCTATCTCGATCACATTGCTATCTTTATCATAAAGAAAACCTAATCCCTTTATACACCATCTTAGGTTAACCTCATTAATAGGATCGACTGAGATGTGTGGAAGGTCAGAGGCCTGATCTGTCGGAGCTGGTGGTTTTATATGTGGTGGTGGCACCTATTATGGAGTTCGATCTGTATCCTTCTCAGACTGGGGTAATATTGATGACTACTTTTGTACTGCTTCCTCAGACTCATCCTGGGAACCCTCTTTAGATTGGGGGTCCTATGAAGCTACCTTTAGAAATGGCTCAGACTCTACCTCTTCCTCAGACTGGAGAGAGTGCGGAGGTGACATCCTAGCCTTTTTCATCCTCAGACTGGGTACAAGGCTACAGGGATGTGGTTGAGCTCCAAGTCGAGTAAAACTAGGTCGTCTGCCCCACTGTGAATGCTTTGCAAGTGCTATGCCTAGGGTTACCTTAATAATAGTCTTAACCGCATTATGCTTTTGGGCTCTAGTCACTAGCCGAGTTACTCTGGTTAGGGCTTCTCTGGTTTGGGAAAGCAGGTACTCCTCCTCCGAGCTACTGCTCTCGGAGGACTCATCTTATTGTTTAGAAGGTGCGACCTTTTTCTTTGAAGCCTTTTGTGCCATGTGTACCTGAAATATTCTAAATTAAGCAATTTTACCATATTTCGGGTCATTCCTTATTCCATTTTACCTATAAAAAAGATAAACAAACATAAACACTAAAATAGTGGGTTGCATCCCACCCAACGCATAATTTAATATTGCAATATGATGTATCTAAGTTTGTTACTCAAACTTCACCAATAACCCAAGGGTTGCCTCCTATGCAGTGCTTGATTTAATATCACGGTATGACACGGGCACCTTGATTACTTTGAATTAATCAAGGTACCTGAAGGAGTAACCTCCAAGATCAGCAACACAATAAATAATCCACACCACCTCATGTTGGTTGGCTGCTTCATAGTTCTTTTGATGTTGAATGCAACTTTCTTATTATTTACTCTAAACTTGAGCTCCCCTCTTTCCATATCAACTATCACTCTACTCGTGGCTATGAATGGTCTTCCCTATATGATAGGCATCTCAAAGTCAACCTCACAATCCAAAATAATTAGCTGGAAAAATAAAGTTATCAACTTTCACCAACACATCAAATGATATACCCATGTGTTTCTTTACTGTGTGGTCTGCCATCAATAACTGCATAGATATAGGTTCTGGAGGACTCAAGCCCAACTGTTTGAAAATAGCCAATGATATCCCATGTCACATAATGATTTGGAAAACCTAGACGTCCCAATGATATGTGGAATCATAAATACACTAGGATCACCCTGCTTTTGGGCCAGAGATTTAGAAGTAACTGCATTGCAATAGGTACAATCCACCAACATCCTCAAAACTTGCAGGTCTCTTCTTTGTTACCAATTTTTTCATAAACTTGGCATACCCAGACATCTTTTCTAAAGACTCAAGAAGAGGTATAATCAAGCTCGACTCTTTCAATATATCAATAAATTTCTTAAACTTTCCTTCCCCTCCTTTTTGTTTTAGTCTTTAAGAAAAAAACAGCGAAGGTTATGGCATTTGCTTTACCATAGGCTGAATCCATAATAGGTGTCTTATCAACACAACCATCAACACCTGTCACCTTGTCTGAATCCACAATCGGTGTCTTATCAACCACAACATTATCATTCATAGGCACATTGATAGTATATAACAGGAGATCAATAGTACATATACCACTCCAAGTGGTGATAGCAAGACATTGACCATCATTCTTAGGATTTTAAACCGTGTTACTCAAAAAGGTACCTAACTATCTCTGATTCAAAGTCACCAACATCTGCCAAACTGCTGCTCTAACTACTTGATTGGAATTTTATAAGACTCAACCTTCTGGATTAATCTTGAGATATCAAACTTAATCTCCATAAGGCATGTTTCCTGATTTTCTTGACCCTTCACCGATTTGGTCAACATCACCTCCATTCTAGATTCAGTATTGCAACTGCCTGGCAGAACATAACTATCTCCCTTCTCCTTATAGTCATCTTTTAGTCTCCAGTTACCATCATGTTCCCTACTGCAATCTCTGTATCTACCTCTGTAATTGTTCTGACCTTGATTTTCTTTCCCCTTGGATCAAAAACCTGCTAATTGATGATCAAGATACTTAGCCTCCTCTTCCAAGTTAGATTCATATGCTCTAGAGGCTGCACCTTATAAACCTACCGCGTTCACCTTCTTGAAATTCACTTTTGTGAACTACTTAGTTAGCAACCAATATCAGTTCTAAGATACACAATCTCTTATGCCACAAAAACATCAACTGCTTTATAGTTGTTGGAAGCTCTAATGACATAAGTATCAGCACCCCTCTCAGCCTCCCGAGTATGCCACCTTCGGTTGGTGAGAGAGATCTAGTCTAAAACCTCAAAAGCTACTTCCTAGTATAATCTCATGAGTCCTCTTCTAGTGATTGTGTCTACCATAGCTTGAGAACTGATGTTTAGGGCCTTATAAAATATCTCCAGCAAGCTCATCCCTAAAATATGATGATTGGGTACCACGCTCAACTTTTTTTTAAATCAAAACCAAGCCTTGTATGTAGACTCAGAATGTAGCTGCCTGAATTTATATATCTCATATTTTAACTACAATATTTTGGTTGAAGGAATGAAATAATTTAAAAATTGTTTACATATCTCATTCCAAGCGGTAATCGATGCTCTAGAATATTCCCCCAACCAAAAGAAGCTTCAGTCAATAAAAAAGGGAATAACCTCAATTTGAGTGCCTCTTGATCTACCCATAGAATATTATATGAAGTGAAAATCCTAAAAAAATTAGAAAGATGCATATTTGTGTCATCTGTAGCCGAGCCTGAAAACACACATTTTAAGTTTAAAAGCTGATCATAGCATTGGTAATGTCAAATTTCACATTAGAGGGTAGTGTAGGAGGAATGATGGCTCCTAGTTTGGCTAGCTCAACGTATCTCATATCCTCCTCCTCATCATATGGATAAAAGAACAAGTATGCTGGAATCACTTGAGCTCTACGACATCGAACTCTATCTCTATTACCATCGAGTGCTTCTCAACAATCAATAATCGGTCTTGGCCTGGCTAGCTCTGCTTTTTAAGCTAATAGTCGGGCCTCCTCATCCCTTCTATGGTTAGCTGCATCTACTAACAATTGCTCTGTTTGTCGATCAATAATTTTTTGAGGATCACCTGAAGCATAGGGAGGTATCATATTAAGGTTATCCCAAACTTCTTTAAGATGGCCTACACATACTGGTTTTGTTATCATATGATTAGGTTGTAAAATCCTCTCTAGGTTCGAATATGGTGGGAGTAGGGGATTGGCTTGATGATGTGCTATGGATTTATAGTACTTTGATGCTTAAAACTATGAAAATGTGCAAATTTTTTAGGTGGTTTGTGAGATATGAGGTGTTTTAGGTATGTTTTGCTAAAAATTAGTTTGTGGATGCTAAATTGAAGAAAAAGATAAAAATTGAAGTTTTTGGCTACTTACCAATTCAATTCTGGGTGTATGAGCCACTTACAGCGCATGGGTGACCTAAGTATGTATCAGAACTTAAAGAAGTCCAGAGGCTCAGAAGCAAGAAAGAGTAGATTCTATCATTTACAAGGGTACATACAGTTCGTATGCACCACATACGGTCCATATATGACCAAAGTATGTTATAGAGGTACAAGTGTAGAGAGTTGCAGGAGTTGTGTAGAAGTTCTAGCCATTGACCTCAAATTTCCTTTTTCATTCGAGATTTGATTTTTCAGGTTTCCTTGTATCCTATATATACCTTTTTTACATAATGTAGTTATGTTAAATTCTCTTAACAATTTCAAACATATATTTGATTCCTAGATTTAGATTTTAATCTTGGGATTAATTTGTTCTTAATTTGGTTTATAATTTAGTTATTGGCTTTGTGTTTTATTCAATTGTTATTGTGAAACTGCTTAATGCTATTCATTATAAATTTTGTTGATCATTTTACAAATATGAGCATATAATTCCCTTAGCTAGGGTTTTGGGAACCCTGGCTAAATAATGAAGGTGGGGAAGTGTTAAATCCTTCTAAATAGTTATTGTTGCATGCATTGTGGTTTCCTTAGAGTTTAATGCTTTCTTAACGGAAACTTTCCATATAATTGTTGTTGCATGCATTATGGTTTCCTTCAAGTTTATTGCTTTCTTAATGGTTTCAAATATTAGGATCCAACCTGTATTCACTACGAACCCGAGAAGGAGTTAGAGATTGGGAAAAGGAGATCACTACAGTGATTTGGAATTAACTGCCAAAATAAGCTTGTATGTACTATCTTCTTAAGATGATTAATTTCTATCTAATAAACTTGAGACCAAGAGAAGATAGTTGAAACTGGTGTCCAAGGTAAGGGTTGGTAAGGCAATGCTCTAAGATCGAGATGAGATGAGTGAAATTCACCAAAGTATGTTGAGATACGGTTGGTAATACCGGTTGGTAATACCTATCTTAACAAATTCTAAATGCACAATAGTTAAATAGTTGGATTGAATACGAAAAGCCTACTGAGTTAGAAGCCAGTAGAACATAAGCCTAGCATTCATCACCGACTGATTACAACCAAATTTGAGATTTGGTACTTGTTCGATACTGTTATTACAAACCCCCCATTTACTTTTTGTCCATCCTGTTGAGTTCAGCAAGCTAGAGATATACATCCACATCTTCCCTGTCGATTTGACCCCAACCTAGTTGGGTTACTTTATTTGATAGCAACCACTTTATCCTTAACTGGAGGTGTAGTTTGGGAATTGACCAAAGTTTTTGTACTGTTGTTGAGGAAGATGGTGAATTATTGATTAAAATTTGTTAGAGTTCGTGGGTTATTATTTTTCTATTCTTAGTTGGGTATATGATAGTGTATTCCTAACACCAGGAGTCAAGGTAATCCTTTAATCTCGCTGAATCCCAACCCAGAGAGATTACTATAGCCTAATCATATGATGACTAAACTGGTACGAGAAGACAATCTAGAAAGGGTTCAAGATGATCCAAATACAGTACCTCCCATTCCTATAGGTGATCCCTAGTATATTGTTGATAGACAAATGGAGCAGATGCTACCAGAAGTTTCTAACTAGAGAAGGGAGGATGAGGAGGTCTAGTTGGCTCAGTAGGTAGAGCTAGCTAGACCAAGACCAGTAGTTGATCGTCAAGCAGTACTTGACAGGAATCGAGATAGAGTTCAAGGTGCTCAAGCTCAAGTGATCCCAAAAGTTTAGTACTTCCAGCCATATGATGATGAAGATGATATGGGATACGTTGAGCCAGAGGCAAACCCAGGATTTGAGCTTGACAGGTGCACTTCTATATTTAAATATAAAAATTAATAGTGCCAAAGTTCTACACACAGTCCTTTGAAAACTTATTAATTATAGCATTTTATAAGAAATTTTTTAATATTATTGAATATCATTATTTAAATTTAACATGAAATAAGTTTGTTATCCATCGTACCTAAATTTAATGCATTTTTATATTTTGAACAATAATAGAAAGTTTTTAGAAAATATGAAATTCGAGAAATTTATTTGCCAGATGATTTCTATGGGAAACATTTGATTTAATCCTATGTCAAATTTTAAATTGTAAATACGTTAATAGTCACAAGATAAAAGTAAACTAAACATTATATAGTATAAGATAGAAAATCTATCTTTTGTAATTGAAAGGAAGCTTGTATTGTAAAATAAAATAAAAATACGTAAATAACGTCTACAAATAAAAGAAAAAAAGTGAACTAAATGACTACTAAATAAGGTATATATATATATATTTGTACGTTTGAAGGGGAAACATAGAAAACAATGTTGCAGACCGTGCATAGAAAACAACAATATGCTGCAGACAGTGCATAACATGTATTTGGAAAAAAGAGGAGCAATAAATATATGTTGTTATTGAGTTTCGAACTCGAGTCATTGGGGTAAAAGGAAAACATTTAAAGTGACTGCTAGACCATTTGGCCAGCCCTACACAAGTTGTTAGTGAGGGCGCATGATATGAACTTACCCTTATTCTCTTATATATATACAAATATACAAACTATATATACAAAGTTTTTCTCGAGGCTAGCGGGTGCACGTGCACCCCCTACTCTCAACGTAGGTCCGCCCTTGTGTTGAGCTCGCATAGAGAGGAGATATCATTCCTTCTGTACTACCCCCCAATGTTAAATTTGACATAAAGAGTTCCATGATCCAACTCTTAAGCTTGAAAGGTATATTTTTGGGCTTGTCTATAGACGATGCTAATAAGTATCTTGATAAGTTTGTTGGGATCTACACATTTTATACTATTCTGGGGGTGGACCAGGAGGCACTCAGATTGAGGTTGTTCCTCTTCTCATTGACTAGAGAATCTTTTTTATTGTTGGGGGAGCTTACAAGAGGACCTATCACCATATGGAACAAGTTGTGCAAGCAATTCTTGAATCATTTCTTTCCTCCAGCCAGGATGTTGCAGCTTAAAAATAAGATATACAGTTTCATACAACTTTATTTAGAGTTGATATATAAGGCTTGGTTCAGGTTTAAGAAGAAGTTGAGCAAGGTGCCCAATCATCTTATTTTAGTGATGAGCCTATTAAAGATATTCTATAGAGCTCTGAGCATAAGTTTTCGAGCCATGGAAAACATAATCATTGGAGGAGCATTCATGAGATTATGGTGGGAAGCAACTTCTAAGGTTCTAGACTAGATCTTTCTCACTAATCAAGGGTGGTATTCTCGGGAGGCTAAGAGGGGTGCTGGTAGTTACGCCATTGGAGCTTTCGAGTAGTTGATAAGTCTATAGTGTAAGAGATTGCACAATTAAGGAACAATATTAGGTTGATAACTAAGTAGTTTATAATAGTGAATTCCAAAAAGGTAAACATAGTAGGTGCATAGGGTTCAACCTCCAAAGCTTATGAGTCTGACTTAAAGGAGGAGGCTAAGTATCTTGATCATAAATTGGCAGGTTTTCAAGCCTGAGGGCAAGTAAACCAAGGTCGAAACTACTATGGAGATAGATATAAAGATTAAAGTAGGGAGCATAATGGTGACTGGAGAAGAAAGGATGGCTACAAGGAGAAGGGAAACAAGTATATTTCATCGGACAATCACGATACTAAATCAAGAATGAAGGCGATGTTGACCAAACTGGAGAAAGAGTAAGAGTCAAGATGCTAGCCTTAAGGATATCAAGGTTAGTAAGAGTAAAGATGCTAGCCTTAAGGATATCAAGGTTAATATTTTAGGTTTGACCCAAAAGGTTGAGTCTCATGCGACTGTTATCAAGTAGTTAGAGAACCAGTTCGCACAGGTGTCTACCATATTGAATCAGAGACAGCCAGGTACCCTTCTAAGTAACACAGTTCAAAATCTAAAAAACATTGGTCACTGTCTTGCTATCACCACTCAAAGTGGTTTATCTACTGTTGATCCCCCATTGCATACTGATGAGGTGCCAAAGAATGATAGTACTGTGGTAGATGAGACACCTTTTCCGATTCAGACAAGGCAACAGGTGTTGACACTAGTGTTGGTGAGTATGAAAATAAGGGCAAGGTCGATGAGCCTGTAGTGAGACAAATTCCACGACCGCCCCATTTTTCCCCCAAAGACTGAAATAGAAGAAAGAAAAAAAGAGGTAAAAGTGGTTTATTAAAATACTGAAAGATTTGAGCTTGATCATCAAAGACTAAAATAGAAGAAATAAGAAGGGAGGTTAAAACGGTTTATTGAAATGCTGAAAGATTTGAGCTTGATCATCCCACTCCTCGAGCCCTTGGAGCAAATGATGTGTATGCTAGGTTTATGAAAGAATTGGTGACGAAGAAGTGAGTAACTAGTTTTGAGGACATTGGTGGATTGAACCATTATAGTACAGTCACTTCTAAGTCCCCGGCCTAGCAAAAAGGTGATCCTGGTGCATTCATGATCCCATGTACTATTGGGACATCTAGATTTTACAGAGCCTTATATGAATTATATGGGCAAACATTAAGCTGATACCACTAGCCGTAATCAAGAAATTGCGCTTGAGTCCTCCAGAGCTGACTACTGTGCGATTGTTGATGGCTGACCGAACAATGAAGAAACCTATGGGTATTTGATTTGATGTGTTGGTAAAGGTTGATAACTTTATTTTTCTGGCTTACTTTTTCATTCTAGATTATGAAGTTAAATTTGAGATGTCCATCATTTTGGGAAGACCTTTCATGGCCACAGGTAGAGCAATGATTGATATGGAGAAGGGAGATCTCAAGTTCAGAGTCAATAGTGAAGAGGTCACATTCAACGTCCGAAGAACTATGAAGTAGCCTATCGACATAAGGTTTGTATCGGCTATCCATTGTACTGATGACCTAAAGGGCATTCCTTTCGGTACTTTAATGAATTCTAAGTAGTCAGGGTACCCGTGTCATGCCGTGATATTAAATTAAGAACTGCATGGAAGACAACCCATAGGCTTGTTGGGGAAGTTTGATTAACCATCACAGCCACGTCGTGCCGTAATGTTAAATCAAGCACTGGGTTAGAGTCAACCCACTATTTTAGTGTTCATGTTTGTTTTTATTTTTTATAAGTGAAATAAAAAAAGGCCTAGAATGCGGTAAGCTTGTTCAATTCATAATCTTCTAGTTAAGGGGACTTTGTGACCAACTCACGAAGGTCTTAAATCCCTCGTGGGCCAGGTAAGTTGTGCCTTAACTGAAAAATAGAATTTTTAGGATTTTTCAGGGAATTTATGGAATTTAACCTACGAACTTACTTACAGGGTCATAAATATCACCTACGACCTCATAAGTTCAAAGTAAGCATTAGAATACAAATTCCAGAGAGTAGGGAATTTGGCCAAAAATTTAGGTTACTTACATTTGGCACATACAGACCTGTATGTACCACACACGATCCATATATGGGTGTCGTAAGTGGGCACTTTTTGGGCCCAAATTTTTTATTAAATTTTGGGTCTACCTCTGACTATATAAACCCTAAACGAACCGCCCACCCCTATTTAAGCCCTCATAATCCATTTTTAACTTACAAAACCTCAAAATTCCCTCATCTTTCTTAAAATTCAAACTACCCCATTTTCTTACACTTAAGAAAAGGCAAAAAAATCAGTTGTTCTTGGTACCAACTTTTCCTACAGCACTAAATATGCGTTCAAGCTCTGGTTTACTTCACTTCTTCATTATTCACTTCCGGGTCTCCCACCTAAAGGTAATATTTTTTTCTCCCAATAGTAGTATCTTGTGCTAAACATGAATTAAGAAAGTTGGTATGTCTATTTTCATGCAAAATTTGTAGAAACCATCATGCTTGTATATAGGATCCTTGAATTAGCCTAAAAATCTTAGTGTGGTGGCATTGCTCTCTAATTAAACCTTAAGATCATGCCCTAAACGAAAGTTGAATTTGAAAATGCAAGGGGATACCAAAAGTTTTAAATACTAGTTTGTATTAACAAGTTGACTCTAGCTGAATGTTTGTATATTGGACTTGTTGGGACTGAGAATAAGTTATAGAGGTGCAAAAATTGAGGAAAAACTTAGAGTCTTTGAATTTTGAGGTTTTCTTTAAATTCTGCAGTCCCTCACTATCCGCTGGATGCTAAAACTTAGTTTTTCAAGTACACATGGCACCTAAAACTAAGGCTACACCTTCTAGGTGACGGGATGACTCTTTTGGGAGAATTACCTTAGAGGAGAAATACCCACCAACCCAATCCAGAGTAGTCCCGACCAAAGTGACAAGGTCAGTGACTAGAGGCTAGAGGCATGCTACAGTCGAGGCTATTATTTTAGCAAAATTAGGTGTACAAATTCTATAGAAATCACCGTGGGGAAAATAACTAGATTTTAGTCGACTTAGGACTTAGGTTGAGGCTATCCAATTCATATCTAATGCAAGGATGAAGTCAAATCAGAGATCGCCACCAAACTCTCCCCATCCTATTGATTATAGTGATGATGATAATGATGAGAATGAGGATGATGATGATGATGAGGCAGAGTTTCAGTCACCTTTCACAGTAGTTATACAGGATAGATCCCAAGATAAGTCTGATACATCAGATAAGGAGCAGTCATCAATAGTACCCTAGACTGATGAGGGTATAATAGTTTAGGAGTAGTCGTCAGTCGTACCCTAGTTTGAGGAAGGTATAAACTAGGTACCAACTCCTTATTCAGAGACACTAGCTTAGCATGGTTAGGATTCTGACCTTATACATATCTCAGAGAAATATGTTGATAAGGTGGACCTGTGATGGTGTATGGAGGGGCTTCAAATACTATATAAGAGTGATAGTCATATTATCGAGACCCTCTGACCCAAGAGCGCTATTTATGAGCAGAGATAGATTGACTTGTCTAGGTTGGCTGGAGCACCATTATTGTAGGCTATATTTAACAGATATTAGTTGGGGTGGATGCCTCGACCCTTAGGTTCTTATATCCCGGTATTAGTGTAGGAATTCTATGCATCATACTATGCTACTGTAGGTTTGACTATGCCTAGAGGTAGGGATATTTTGAGGCATATTAAGTAGCCCCAACTTGAGCAAACTTGTGTGAGTGAGGTTATGGTAGAAATTTTAGCGGCGACCATCTGCCGAGTTCTTTTCGAGCCAAATTATATTACTCCAGCATCCATTGTAGAGTATGATTATGGATTGAGAGTTGTACGAGACAAATACATTATACGTGATGCTGAGCATAAGAGTGAGAGATTTAAGATGGTAAGATGGATTGCTTGATAAATTTGAACTCTTGGTGATGATACCCCTTAGATCGAGGGGCAGTGTATGATAAAGAAGGCGACACTCACTTTTAATGCAAAGTTTTGGTGGTTGCTTGTTTGATATAGATTCTGTTCGACGGCTGTATACAATGTATTGACTTGGGATGGATCTGCACCAATTACGAGCATGATGGATGAATACGACATTGACTTTGCAAATATTATTCAACATGAGATTCATGAGAGAGCCTTTGGTGAAACGATGACTTTGCTGTTCCCATGTCTTATCTAGAGGTTGTATGATGAGGCTGGTGTGCTATAGATACCAGATATAGATGAGAGAGTAGATTCCATGGTCATGGCATAGACTAAGATGATGAAGGATCCGATAAATTTAGACTTTCCAAATAGACCCCATGCGCCCACTACAGTGCCTTCGACCCTATATGAGGGCCCATCAATTCCTACGGAGCCTACTGATACACAGGGAGATGATATAGAAATTAGTATGGAGTTTGAGATAGGGGATAAGAGAGAGGCCCCCAAGTTGAGTACACAGGGTGAGGGGACCCAGCTACATATACATCAGCCCTGACTTCTACTTAAGAGCCGGTAGGTGCATCTTTAGTACCCCTTTCCCATCCACTTAAGTTGCTACTTCATGTATAATGTTAGTATCTCATGAGTTTTTGTAGAGCTTGGTAGATAGTTAGAGATTCATAATTACTCAGCTACAAAAATGTTGAGGTCAAGGTGGAGGCTTTGTATGGGCAGATTTAACTATGGTCCAGACTACACTAGAGATGACTGAGGCTAGATTGGAATCTAAACACCGGGCTATAATGTTAGATCTACGAGCTGTGTAGCATTCACACATAGATGCTTTTGAGGTTCAAGTATCAGCCTAATTTAGCATCATTGAGACACCAAATCTAGGTGATAATAGGAAGGAGGTGGATGTACTTAGAGTAGGGGTATGCTCTCTCACTAAGAGCCATATGGAAGCTATCCCTCTAATTTTTCCCTTATTTGTTCAATTGGTACCTCCGTTTAGGCCAAGATGGTTTAACTTATTTGCTATGAATGATAAAATGGTCCCCATATTTAGGACAAAAGACAGGCTGAGAGAGGGACTTGTAGGATCTCATTATTCCATTTGACCAGGCCAATAGGCCAAACATGAGTTGGTAGAGACTATTATTGCTGATAGGAAGAAGTGTGCTGAGATAGTAGCGGGTGCATCTTCTAGTAGTGTACTGTCGCCGCCACCACCTACTTCAGTCTAGATTCCCTTACCAAGGATGATCATGACACAAACACCTAGTGCATCCCATGTATGTCCTTATTCCATTGGTTATATTTTTAGCATATTGGGGACAATGCCCAGTTTTTAGTTGGGGGTGGGGTATAGCATAGCCACCAGGTATTTTTGTTGCCGTGCTTCTTTTCTGTTGGCCACGTATGGTTGTAGAACTGGTATGTCTTGATTAAAAATTTGTTTCGTGGTTTATTTTGTTCATATTGTGTTTGTTTTTGTGTAATTAGGAGATTTTTGAGTATTTAGGGTAGTTGTCATATTTTTTGATTGATTTTGAGAAAATGATACCCCTCCAAAATTTTATTTGGAGAACCTATTTAACCTTGGTGGATCTTGTTATAGCATTAAAATTAGGGACATGATAATCATAACTAACTTGTGCATGAACCGAATAGGTAGTAGTTTTTGATGTGACTCTGTGCCATATGTGAGTGAGATGATACTTAGTTTCCTTTTTTTGTTAAATCTATAACTTTCCTGGTTAGTCTTGCCTAGGTTATAGGACAGTGGATAGGAAAAAATCATATGCCGTTTTTGATTTTAGTCCACTATTAGCCTAAATGACCTTCCATGTGTGAATAAGTATCTCGTGATCCCAATTTTTAAGCCTATAGCCTATTTTTCTTGTTATACCTTTTACCTTCCCATTTGTGTTGTAGTGAACCTATTTTGACCTTGGTTCTCCTTGAACATTGTACACCCCAACTCAGGCAAATCGTCTAAGTTAAGGGTGGCTATCATTGGGGTGTGTGATGTAATATGGGTATGAAAAAGGGTAAAATAAGAGAAAAAGTTAGTAAGGCTGGGTGTGGTAGAAAAGAAAAAGAAAAGAAAAAAATGAATAAAAGAAACCACACCCAACCTGAATGTGCATAAAAGAATAAAAAGGAGAAATAAGGATGTAATAAAAAGGAAATTAGATAAAGTACCCTAAAGTTAGTGTAGTGCAAAGGATGCTTAGTCTCTTGATATATCCATATGTACCATACCAGCCCCCAAACCCACATTACAAGTTGAATAAATTCCTATAGTGATCCTAACTTAACTGTCCGAAAGCTAAGGTAAAGAAAATAGGAGCAATCCTATGGTATTTGATACACATTGGTTGAACTTATCTTTGAGTGTAAGTGTCTCTTGGCCGTTCTTGAATTGACTTTCATTATTCCATATGAGTGAGTTAGACTTCTTTGTCGTGAGGGTACATGGGTTATTTTGCTAGCTGCTTGCTTGTTTTGATAGTGTAACTTATATATATGCATTGTTATTTGTTGCTAGTGTAATTGCCATATATTGATCCCATTATGTCACATTATTGTGCTTCATGTTCATACACAGTTGGTTTTAACTTAATAAAATAGGAGGGGAGAAAGGTGTTTGAGCTTAAAGCGATGATTGATTGCCTTAGATAGCTTAGATTCTCCTAGTTAAGCATCGTGTTATTATTGTTTTGTTTTGTTGTGTTGCCTGAGCACATGCAAACGTTCTAAGTTGAGGGTGTTGATGTGCTATGGATTTATAGAACTTTCTATGCTTAAAACTATAAAAATATGCAAGTGTCTTAGGTTGTTTTGTAATATATGATGTGTTTTAGGTATGTTTGGTAGGAAATTAGGTTTTAGATGCTAAACTGAAGAAAAAGATGAAAATTGAAGTTTTTGGCTACTTACTGAGGCAATACTGGGTGTATGTACCACTTACCAGGCATAGGTGACCTAAGTATGATCAGGACTTGAAATCTAGAGGCTTAGAAGCAGGAAAAAGAAGACTCTATCACTTACAAAGGGCACATATGGTCCGTATGTAGCACATATAGTCCGTATGTGACCAAAGCATGATAAAAGATCCACGTCCAGAGAGTTACAAGAGCTGTGCAGAAGTTCTGGCTCTTACCTAGGACCACATACGGTCTGTATGTGGCCTAAGTAAGTGGCCATCGACCTCAAATTTCCTATTTCATTTGGGATTTGATTTTTAGGGTTTCCTTGTATCCTATATATACCCTTTTGACATTTTGTTGTTAGGTTACACACTCTTAACACTTACAAACTTATATTTGATTCCATGATTTGGATTTTAATTTTGGTATTACTTTGTTCTTGATTTGGTTTATAATCCAGTTGTTGGATTTGGGTTTTATTTAATTGTTATTGTGAAATCATTTAACGCTATTCATTTTGAATTTCATTGATCATTTTACAAACATGAGCAACTAAGTCCCTTAGCTAGGGTTGTGGGAACCTTTGCTAAATAATGAAGTAAGTAATCAATCCTCCTAAACAGTTGTTGTTGCATGAATTGTGGTTTTCTTCAAGTTTATTACTTTCTTAACGGTTGCAAACATTAGGATCCAACCTGTATTCACTAAGAACTCGAGAGAGCGGCAGAGATTGGAAAAGGAGATCACAACAGTGATTTTAAGTTAACTGCCAAAATAAGCTTATTTGTACTATCTTCTTAAGATGGTTAATTTCTATCTTAGCAACTTAAGATGAAGAGGTGATAGATGAAACTAGGGTCTAAGGTAAGGGTTAGTAAGGCAATTCTCTAAGACCTAGAGGAGATGAGTGAAATTCACCAAAGTATCCTGAGAGGCAGTTGGTGATACCTATCTTACCAGATTCTACATTCACAATAGTTGAATAGTTGGGTTGAATATGAAAAGCCTATTGAGCTAGAAACCAGGGGGAACACAAGCCTAGTGTTCATCACTGATTGACTACAACCATAGTTGAGATTTTCTACTTATTCGATACTATTACTACAAATCCCCCATTTACTTTCTGTCCAGCCTATTGAGTTCAGTAAGCTAGAGATATATATCCACATCTTTTCTATGGGTTCGACCCCAACCTAGTTGGGTTACTTTACTTGACAGTGACTACTTTATCCTTAATTAGAGGTGTAGTTTGGGCGTTGACCACTTGACTCCTAGTATTAGTCATACATTGATGTATACCCAACTAAAGCAAAAAATAAAAACCCCAAAACTCCAACAATCTGCAATCAACAATCATATCATATTCCCCACAACAACACCAAAGTTTTGATAATGCCCAAACTACACCTCCAATTAAAGGATAAAGCAGTTGCTGTCAAAATATAGTAAGCCAACTAGGTTGGGGTCGATCCTACCCGAAATACATTAGAACTATTGCTTGAACTTATTGAAATCACCAGGCAGTATATAAAGTAAATGAGGGGATTTTCTAAAATAGTGAAAAGTAACAAGAATTGGATGCTTGAGATTGAAACTAACCTAAGACAAACCTAGGCTTGTGTTCCCCCTGGCTTCTAACTCCGTACATTTGTCATGCACCACCAAACAATTCTAATACCTTGTATATAGAATCTGATAAGTTATGTACCATCAACTATCTTGTGGACGCATTAACGGATTTCACCCTTTACCTTTTGAGTCTCAGGGTGTCACTTTACTAACCCTTATCCTAGATCCCAATTTAACTATTACCTTTTGAGTCTCAAGTTATTAGATAAACATTATTAGTCTTAAGTTGATGGTGCAGGTAAGCTTATTTTAACAATTAACTCCAAATCATTGTCATGATCTTCTTTTCCCAATCTATACCTCCCGGCCAGGCTTATAGTGAATAAAAATGAGATCCTAATGTGTGCACCCGTTAAGAAGACAATCAAATTGAAGAAAACCACCATACATGAAAAAATCTTTATCTAGAATGAATTGACAATTTTTCTACTTTATTAATCCACCATGGTTCTAACAACCCTAGCTATGGGAATTATCCACTCGTAGTTATAAGATCATTCATAGGATTCATAGACAAAATCATAGAATCAATCTAACAATAATGAAAGAAGAAAACCCGAAGTCTTAAATTGAATAACAAACCAACAATAAACAAAGAATAATAATATCCCAAGATCACAAGTCAATCTTAGAATTAAAAGATGTTTATGAATAATGTAAACTTAGCCCCAAAGGGCCGCTCTCTGGACTTTGCTGTTGTGAAACCTACTTTGTCACCTACGGACCGTAGTTGGCGCCTATGTATCGTAGGTGCTATCCGTAAGTGACATAGTCTTATTTTTTGCACTTCTGAGCCTCTGTACTTTAGATTTCTTATACGTACTGTAGCACCTACACCCATTAAGTGGTACCTATGGGCTGTAGGTGCACAAGTAAGTGCCCCAAACTTCAATTTTCCTCCTTTTATTTAATTTAATATCCAAAACCTAGATTTTGTAAATTGCAACACAAAACACATCGTATCTCACAAAAACCTAAGAAACTTTCATATTTTCATCATTTTAAGCATCGAAAGTGCTATAAATTCATAGCACATCAAGCACCTTTCAATAAACCTAGTTCTCATTCTGGGCTTCACTTAGAAGGGGATTTATGTGTGGGTTCTAGTGATGTCACCTAAAATTACACATCCAAGAAGTATAATGCCAACACTGTCAGATATATAACCTAACAAAGTTTGGGGTCGAACCCATAGGGAATAGGCTAAGTTTTCATAATGAACTTGCTGAAATAGATTAAAAATTGTAGAAAAGTAAATTGAGGGATTCTGTGAGAAAAGTAACAGTAGTAACTAGTGTTTATTGCTTTGGCTTGAAATTAATATGAGATGAATTCTAGGACTGTGTTTTCCCTAACTTCTTAACTTCGTACACTTATCGTGCTCCGCCAAACTATTTCAATTACCTTGCATATAGAATCTGACAAGTTATGTATTACCAACCAATTTTGGAATACCTTCAATAAACTTAACTTATCACCTTTTGAGTCTCAAAGTGTCACCTTACTAACCCTTGTCCTAGATCTCAAATTAACTATTATCTTTTGAGACTCAAGTTAATTAGATGAAGGTTGATAACTTCAAATTGCTATTGTGATCTTCTCTTCCTAATCTTTACCTCTATTTTGGTGTAAGTATCAAATAAAAATAGGTTCTTAATGTTTGTAGTCATTAAGAAAGCAATTAAATTGAAGAAAATTATAATACATACAAGAACATCATTCAAGAAAGATTTGCACCTCCTCTACTTTGTTATTCCATCAGGGTTCTCATAATCCTAGTTAAGAGTTTTAGCCACACATGTTTACAAGAACATCCATTGAGTTCATAGAAGAAAGCATATGAATGATCTTATAGTAATTGAAGAATAAAAACTAGAATCTCAAATTAATATATAATGGAAAAATAAAGAACAAAGGATTCCAAGAACAAAAGTTGAATCTCAGAATCAATATAGTGTTTCCAGTATAAAGAGTGTGTAAACTAGTACAAAAAATTCACATGGTATTTATAGAATACACCAAAACCCTATAAATCCTAACCAAAATGAAAGAGGAAAACTAGGCCGGCAACTACATACGGACCCACTTATGGGCCGTAGGTACTATCTAAGGATCCTAGGTATGTCCGTAAGTCTCAAAGGGAAATCCAAATTTCATATCTTCTACTTATCGGGGTACCTATGAGTGTCATAGGTTCCACTTACGCTCCCCGTAAGTACCTTCGTAACTTTCAGAGCCAAATTTAGATTGTCAATATTTTTCCTCTGGCACTTATATGGCCACTTACGATGGCCGTAACTACCACTTGCGACCTGTAAGTGGGTGTCTTCTACAACACTTCACTCTCTTTCTCCTCTGTTACACCTAACCCTATTTTCCTACAAAACACACACAAAAACAGATTACATCTAACAAAAAAGGACCTAAGTACTTGCATAATTTTTTATTTTAAGCATTGAAAATAACATGAAACCATGACACATCAATACCCTTAACTTAGAAAGTTTGCATGTCCTCAGGAAACAAACATATAACAAACAAAACCCGATGCTTGACTAAGAAAAACCTAAGGTACCTACTACAGTCAACCCAATTTCAGCTCAAACAAACAATCAAGCAAGTATGCAAGCTAAACTAGCTGAGCAGATACACATTTAGCAACACAACCCATGTACCCTCACAAAAAAAAGTTCCAACTCTCACAGTATCACCATGTCAATTCAACGAACTATGTCGAGACACTTACACTCACAAAAGAAGTTTCGATCAATGTGAATAGAATACCATAGGCTTGCCCTTATTTTCTATACCTTAGTTTTTCAGACAATTGGACTTGGATCACTACAGGATTTTATTCAGTTTTTAAAGTAGGATTTATGGCTGGTATGGTATATTTGGGATCTAGTGACTCGCCCTCCTGGACACTACACTTACACTTTGGCTTCACTTCTCAACCAAGTTTCTTTTGTTCCTTTCTTTTTCTTCTTTATTGATTTTTTGGGTTGGGTGCGGTTTTCTTTTTGCTATTTATTCGTTCTTCTCTTTTTATTTTTCTTTCCAAGATTTTTTCATTCTTACTTTTTTCCTCTACCATACCCAACCTTACTTGCTTTTTCTCTCACATTACCCAACTTATGAATACCTAAATTTAATTACACTCCTCTATGATAGCCACCCTCAACTGAGGGGATTTGCCTAAGTTGAGGTGTATAATGTCCAATGAGGGACCGGAAACAAAATAGGTTCATTGTAATCAATTTGGGAAGGTGAACAAGTGAAAATCAAGAAAATAGTTCTATGTAGGCTTAAAATTGGGATCAATGGATACTTATTCACATTTAGATGGCTATTTAGGCTAACAACGGTCTAAATCAAAGATGGACTATATCATGTCTTAACCAACTATCCTACAACATAGGAAAGACTAATTGAGCAAGTTCTAGATTAAATGCTCAAGGGAACTAGGAAAGTAACTCACACACATAGTACAAAGTTATGTTACCAACTACTACTTATCCAGTACATGTAAATGCTAAGCTAAGATTATTTTATCCCTAATCCTAATGCTATGACAAAATTCACTATAGTCACACATATATTCACATCACAAAGTTCACAAAATTTTTGGAGGGGTATCATTTTTTTTCAAAATACTTAACTTGAAACAAAACATGTCAACTTCCCTAAAGTTCCTAAATTTTTCTCCTAATTAAACACAAACAAAACAAAACACAAACATAAAACATAATACGACCTAAATGTGCTAGTTCTACTAGGATAGCACAGCTGACGAAAAAAGAAATATGGAAAAAAAAACCCTCGGCTGTGGTATACCCCCACCCCAACTAAATACTATACATTTTACCCAGTGCATAAATATAATGAAAAATAAGGGATGAAGACATACCTAGGATGCTTTAGGCATCCAAATTTGACTCGCCCCCATCTGGGGCATGCTGTGGCTCAATTGGTGGCGGTGGTTGTTGGTTACTACTATATGAGGTACTAGTTTCCATCTCGACGTGCCTCCACTCATCAACTGATGCCGATACAACCTAATCATAAGATGCCTTTTTTAGGGCCTGTCCATAGTCCATAGTCGGATTATGTAGCTCCTCCTCTCGACCCTTTTTGGCCCCAATAGCTGAGTCCACATTATTAGCTACAAATAAATCAAACATCACCATAGGAAATTTGGGTAGAGGTTGTGTAAATGCTGGAATGACTGGAGTAATGATCAAAATATAGCTTTTAAATATATATCAAAGCTCCAAACATAGAGTTGCCATCTCCCCGTGGAGGCCCAACAAGTCTGGTGTATAAAGCTTACACGGTCGAGAACTTATCTGATTCTCTAAGCTATCTATCCGTCCAGGTATCTCTCTCTTATACTTTTCCATCTCAGCTCTCATCCTCTCCCAAATCTAGCTTTAAAAGCTTCTAAAATTATCGTGACCCATGGATGGATCTGTGTGAATAATGTGGCTAATTGAGTCTTTGTCTTGGTGAGGCGCTCAGTCACCTTATGCTGCCTCTCTACCATCTGCTGTAGAAAATCCTATGGTACTACAACTATTCCAGAAGCTATGGGGTAAGGTGACAAAGTGGTAACCTTGGCTAGTGCTGGAGTAGGTGCTGGGGTTGGTGTAGATGTGGTCGTGTCCCCCTCATCACCAAAAGTAGTCATGGGTTCAAATTGCTTCTTTCCTATCTCAATATCAACACTAACATCCATTCTCTTTACAGGCTCGACCGGCTTAGAAGGCCCCTCAAAATACGCCTGACCAAAACTAGCAGGTGACTGCGTTCTCTGTTCAAGGATTGAGTTCGCCATATCTTTGATCAAAATAATATTGGCCATGCATGGCACCTCTATTTGATGATTTAACTAAGCAATAGACAACACTCTGATTGCATCACAAAGCTACTGAATAAAATACGGGAATAAAAAAGTGGTGGTCTCACTAAATATTCGTACGTGGATCTCAATCATGATCTATCTGGCAAAGTTGTATCCAGCAATCATGATGGAAATCAAAGAAGCTCTATCCTATGTAAGGATGTTATCTACATAATTTAGACTCAATCTATGATATACCATAGCCCATCAAAACTTTGCTGCAAAGTGTAGTGACACCTTCTTTATCTGCCCCTTACGCTCAACCCATGGGGCATCAGTGCCCAACTCAACTATTTATGTGGCTATCCATCTATTCAAATCCAGTCTCAATGCTCTTTGCTCTAGGTCCCTCATAGTGTGCCTACTCCATATAATCCTCATAGTGTAATTAAGCTCGACGGTCATGGCTGATCCTATATAATCTGGACCAAATAATACTTGGTTGATAGTTACCTCAGAAATGTCAACTCTAACCCTCTTGACCAAAGTGTGGGTTAACTAGAGCTACTCAACTGCTCTTCCTTCTATTGGGGTCACCAGATATACTATAATATGCATATGATGCATAAAATTCCTGAAAAATAGAGCTAGGATATAGAAACAGTAAAGATGGGTCATCCATCCCAGCCGATATCTATCAAATAAGGCATGTAGGTCTGGAACTCCTGCTAGCCTTGTCAACTCAATCATAACCTCTTCTATGATATTGCGTCATAGTTTTCCCTATTTTATAATAATGCTATCTCTATAAAAAAGCTACTATATCTCCTCCACACACCATCTCAAGTAGATCTGAGCAATAGGCACTACATAGACATGTATGGAGTCAGATGCTGGTACAACAGGAGGTGAAACTGTGGGTTAAACGCCTTATACAGTTGGCTGAGTACCTTGTGCCAACGATGATGATATCTTTAATGGGATTGAGCTACACCCTTTTTAGACTGCAGTGCAGTTAGGCCTGATGCTGACTCACTTTCAAAACCAAATATAGCCTCTAACCCATTCTCATACTAGGAGCTGGCTGCATCCTCGTCCTTTGTAGAATTAGTAACTGGCCTAGGATCAACCTTATTTTCTTTGGACCTGGATCCTGAATCTACCTCCTTCTCTAAAAAAATAGCTGAATCATCATTTTTCTTCTTAGACTGGGAAGAGTGTGGTGGTGACTGCTCAAATTCTTCATCTAAATACTAGTTGGGACGATCATCACTGGTGAAGGCTGAAGCCCTGCCTGTAATGCTGGTGAGGATTGTGGAGCCTGTGGAGGATGTGATGGTATAAGTTAAGTTTATAACTTTGCAACAACTACTGAAATAGTGGACTATCTCTGTGATCAATCCTGAGTTTGTCTCAGGACCAATAGTGTGCTATCCTAGCTCAAGGGGTACTCTTTAATGGAGACACTTCGTTCAAAAGACTCGACTAAGCCTAGACTGAACTCCCTTCTTTTGTGCAGCTTTTGGTGCCATCTTACCTAAAAAAGTAGTCGTCAGTTCTTGAAACACAAGAAAGGAACAAAAAATTTGATGACCCAGGGCAGGGCTACCTACGTCCCCTACCTACGGGTTGTAGGTACTACTTATGGGGGTTGTAGTTACCCTCGTAAGTACGAGACAAAGCCTTGAAGTTTCATGGCTTTAGGTTACTTATGCCCTCGTAGGTACTACTTACGAGGCCTATAAGTGGTTTCATAAATGCCATTCAAAGAGTTCGTCAAAATTTTCAAAAATTACATCCTTACACAGTTATAATTTCAATTTTTAGGCTAATTTTGTACACTAAAACATGAAATAAATTAATTCCCACTGTTATTCCACAATTACTTTAGGTTTTCATCTTATTATTCAACTTCTACTTCCATGTATTAGGTGATCACAGGTTTTTCCATACCCAAATTATGCAACAATTCCAATTTTTACTAATTTAGGATCTACAATTATCAAGAATTATGAGACAACTAATTTCAGGGATATAGAAAGTACTATCTCAAGTTCAATAATAAAGATCATGGTGTTACTAAGTTGGATCCAAAAATTATTTCCTATATTTGAAGATTCTTGGAAGTAGATGATGAACAGTGAACTTTTAGCCCTACTTTTGATGATTATGCATGTAGGTGATGTGGTAATGAGAGGATTTTGCCTTTATATGTTAAGAAGGAAGTTTAAGAGTTTGAGTATAAGTGGGACTTTTAAATTTTGAATAAGAGGAGGGCAATGGATCGGATCTAGGGGTTTTAAGGGAAGGGGAAGGTTCAAATCAAGTAGGATCCAGTCGGGTCTGACCCACATTTTTCAAATTTTAACCCCCAGATTTTGGTCAACTTATGGAGCCACATACAACCTATGAGTTCCACTTATGACCTCGTAAATGCCTCCGTAAGTAGGACCTGTAGTATTTAAATTTTTCTAATTTCTATAACCCCACTTACGGGGGTCATACGTTGTACTTACGACCCTCATAAGTGGGTTCACAAGTACAACTTCAGAGACCCCAAAAGTTTCTAAAACTTTTCCAACACCTATGACACCACTTACCAGGACTTGTCTGAATCTGTAAATTCTTCTAGGTGTTTTCCCATGATTTAAACCCTCAAAATGTAAAACAAAGTGAACACTAAAACATTATGTTGCCTCTCAATCAATGCTTGATTTAATGTTGTGACATGACGTGGCTATGTTGGATACTCAAACTTCACCAACAAGTCCATGGGTTGTTTTCCATAAAGCTCTTGATTTGACATCACGATACAACTCAGTTGCCTTGGCTACTAAGGCTTCGCCATGGCTTATATCAATGCTTACCTTCACCTCCTCCATAATCCCTATATAGTGCTTAACACACTTTACTTTGAATAAGGCTTATCCATCACGTTTCAACTCAATTGAACCGTGTGAAAATACTCTAACCACGGTAAATAGTTCATACCACCTAGACTTCAACTTGTTAGGAAACAAATAAAGTCATGAATTATACAACAAGACTATATCACCAGGCTGAAATACCCTTTTCTCCATATTTTTGTCATGGTACAACCTCATCTTCTCCTTGTACAAAGCAGAACTCTCATAAGCATGAAGACAAAATTCCTCTAACTCATTCGTCTTACTTATTCTCAAGTTTGAAACATTGCTCTACTCAAAATTTAGCTTCTTCAATGCTCATAGTACCTTGTGCTCAAGTTCAACTGGCAAGTGGCATGCCTTGCCATACACAAGATGATATGGGGAGGCACCTAAGGGGGTTTTAAAAGTTGTTCAGTAATCCCAAAGTGCATCTTCTAGTTTCCTTAACCAATCAGTCTTGTTGGCATTTACAGTCTTCGCCAACATAGACTTGACCTTATGATTGGAGACCTTAACTTGCCCATTTATTTGCGGATAGTAAGGTGTTGCCACCTTATGTTTCACACCATATTTTTCAAGCAGTCTCTTAAATAGACGATTACAAAAATAGGACCTACCCTAACTAATGATACATGTGATGTACCAAACTGAGAGAATATGTTCTTCTTTAAAAATGTCATAACACTACGAACCTCATTATTGGGAAGCGCAACTACTTCCACCCATTTAGAAACATAGTCAACTGCCACAAATATATATTTTGGACCATAAGAACTAAAAAATAGACCTATAAAATCAATTCCCTACACATAAAAAAACTCAAGCTTAAGAATAAGTGTTATGGGGAGCTCATGCTTCCATGAGATATTACCTTGACGCTGGCATTGGTCATAGGCATAGGCATAATCATATGCATCTTTATAAATAGTCAACCAATAGTAACCACTCTGTAAAATCATATGGGTCATATGAGTACCACCATGGTGACCCCCAATTGGGGATGAGTGACAAGCCTTAAGAATATGCAACATCTCAACTTTGGGAATACACCTATGAATCATACCATCCGCACACACCCAAAATAAGAATGAATCATCCCAGAAAAACTTATGTACCTCCTGATCAATCGCTTCTCCTATTGAAATGATAAGTGTTTCAAGATGAGACCACTTGCTAAATAATTGGCAAAATTAGCAAACCAGGGGATTAAGTCTTGTGATGCTTCCAAGACCTACTCATCTAGAAAAGTAGCATTGATATCAAGATCATCCCCCAATTTGTGCATCGCCTCTTCTTCTATGTGAGGTAGATGGTCTGAAACCTAATTCTCTTTACCCTTTTGGTCCTTGGCCTCAAAGTCAAATTCTTATAGCAATAGCACCCATTTAATCAACCTAGACTTCACATCTTTATTCGCCATAAGGTACCTTAAAGCTGCATGATCAGTATGCATAATGACTCTAGTCCAATCAAATTAGACCAAAATTTCTCATAAGCGAACACCACCGCAAATAACTCCAGCTCAGTCACCTTAAAATTTTTCTATGTGGGGTTGATTGCTTTACTGATATATTATATGGGATGGAGTATTTTCTCGCATCTCTGGCCAAGTACAGATCCTAGGGCCATACCATTAGTGTCCCACATCACCTCAAATGGAAGGTACCAATCTGTGGACATAATAAAGGAAGCTGAAATTTTATTTACAGACCTTATGACCTTAAAGTGTCGATTTTTAAAATGATTCATGATCAGGGAGGTCAATGGGTGTTCTCAGGCGAGTTTCGGAATTTTTGGACCTCGTTAGAAGCTCGTTTGGATGTAAAAAATGGTGAGTCGATGCAATCTTGACACGTCGCATCACCTATCGCGTTGACAAATAATTTCCCCAGCATTCAGTGCAAATTCCAATGAGTCAACGTGATATTGATGCATTACGTCGACCCCATCGACGCGGTACATCGGTCTAAGAATAACTCCTATCTCATTATTCATCTTTTTCATCTCTAATAACAAAACCCTATCTCTAAGAATCAAGAACAAATTCCATAACTCCTACTTAAAGAAATCTTATAATTCAAAGTTCTGGGTTCAAGAACTTCAAGAGGAAGCTTCAAGAACACCATTAGAGAGTCAAGAATCAAGCTTTTACATTCTAATTCATCTACAAGGAATGTGGGATTTTTAGCAAGGATAATCCTTTCGTCCTTGTTCCCAAAACTAGCTTTTAAGTACAAATTTATATGATTTTATATGAAATCACATGAGATTTGAATTAGGGTTCATACCCATTATTGCTAATTGCAAGATTATGAAATTTCAAGTGATTTAGAAGTTGAATTTCATGTTTATTTTCTTTTTTTTTCATGCCTATTTTAGTAAATTTCAGATTTTGAGTTGAATTATCATTAATTACATTATCAAACATGAACTTTATGATATTTTGACATGAACTTAATGCATGGGTTATTAAACCCAAGTTTATATGTTGATATTTCAAGAAAGATGATGTTTTAAGCATCCTATGATTAGATTATTTATAGATTTTTAATAAAGCTTTGATCTTTTGATCCTTAGTTAAGATTTGGAATCCACTTTACAGATTTATTATAGATTACAGAAATCAGAATAGTTTTATTCATAGATTTAATAAGATAAAAGCATAATTGGTTTTATAGTAAACCCTTATGCTAGTTTTTAAAGTGGATTTACAATAGAATAAGCATACATATTAAAGGGAGTAGTATTTAGCATCGAGCGAGAAGTGTGGGATTAACATGCCCTATCTTCCACAAAACTACGTAACCAACGTAGGTACAGATTTAGATTATTCCCATTTATATATGGATGACAGATAAAGATATGATCACTTAGATTAGGTTATACTCCTAGGAAAGAGTATGACACTTCTCCCCATTATGAGGTTTTCCCCATAATGGAACAAGACATTGGACTTTATGATAGCTCACATGGTTTATATCGGTTAGAAAAACCTCCCTTGCAGAATAATTTTTTTAAAAATATTTTTGCCTACTAGTAATGAAAAGCTTTGAAAGAATTCCCTTAAGATAAAGTATTTTCTCTAACGTTTTAAGCTTACAACATAATAGAAAAAGATTTTAGAAAACTAAGTGTAAAGGCTCACAACTTTTCTCAGATAATGCTTTACAGTAAGACATTAACTACAGACTTCAGCCTTCAAATATAAAAGTGAGCCCTTTTTATACTTAGATAGCATGATTTACAGACAGAACACCAATACAACTTTTATAACTAAATGTTATGCCTCACTAGATTTATTCAATATGCTTTACTACTTATGATTTTAGATTTTAGTATTTTCTGATATTCCAGCTTATGTGAGTTATTTATATTTGGCATGCATTGTTTTACAAAACATGATGATGAAATGATGTTCTACTTATGGATTCACCCCATATACTCAGTACATCCTCAAAGTACTGATCCATATATACGAATATGCTACATTGTGTCACAATATAGGTTCAGGTGCTTAGTAAGTAATTTTTCGAGCATCTCCATCTATATCCGATAGTTGGTGAGTCCTCATAGTTCAGGGACTTAGTCATTCAATTTATTTTTATCTTAACAGCTTAGATGATTTAGTATTTTTAGACAGTTCGAGTTAGTTGGGGGTTTGTCCTAGTGGCTCTCTAGATATTAGTAGTAGAGGCTTGTCAGACTGCTAGTTTTGATTTAGATTATTCAATATTGAGGTTTCAGACATTATTTTCAGATATTATATTTAGACAAACTTTCGCATATAGTGTGACTTTTATGTCTATATTTTTTTTATTATTATGAGATTCATACTTAGTAAAAGGTAGACAGGGTTAGCTTAAGGATACTCATAGTCTCGAGCACTGTGTGACATCTAGGGAACCATTTTTAGGGCGTTACAAACTTGGTATAAAATCCTAAGGTTTACAAGAGTCCTAGGTAGTCAGATAAGCCGTGTTACATAGAGTCATGATCATGGGTGTGAAGCGCGCCGCATTTATGAGCAAGAGGCTATGGGATGTTCTTAGGAAATCATCTCTTTATTTCATAATCTATCATTCTTACAGTATATCTATATGCTTTTAACTCATGCTTTTACATAAAAGTTGAATATGCCTCCTCACCGAGCTAACACCAACAGAAATAATAACCCTCATCCCGCTGATCCTCTAAATAAGAATGTATCCTATGTTGAATTTAGGGCTTCCTTTCAAGAGTTGGCCCAAGCTGTGACTACCAATGTTCAGGAAAACTATCAGGCTACAGTCCTACTTTAGCAAAATGGTGATTTAGCAGCAGCCAAAATTTATGACTTTATGAGAATGAATCCGCCAAAGTTATTTGGGTCAAAAGCAAGTGAAAACCCACACTTTATTTAGATGAGGTGAAGAAGATCACCCAAATTATGCTTGTTTCTGAAGAGAAGAGCGTAGATTTGGCATCCTATATATTGAAAGATGTGGCATATGATTGGGTAGTTATGTGGAGGAATGGTAGAGGTGAGAATGCAACTCCTATGAGTTGGCAAGTATTTTAGAATATATTTCTAGATAGGTTCTTTCTATATGAGATAAGAGAAGCTAAGATAGAGGTGTTTGTGAATTTGAGGCAGGGCTCAATGACAGTGAAGGAGTACTGCCTTAAGTTCAACCAGTTGTCTAAGTATGCCCCTGATATGATGGCTGATCCTAGGGCAAGTATGAGTAAGTTTGTTACTGGAGTATCTAGCTTGGTAGTCAAGAAGTGTAGGATTTCCATGCTTATTGGAGACATGGATCTTGCTAGATTGATGATTCATGCTCAGTAGATTAAGGAACAAAAGTTGAAAGGAATAGATAGAAGTAATAAGAGGGCTAGAACAGGACAATTTGAGTATGGCCAAACAAAGTCTAGAGGGGGAAATCATTTGTAGTTTCAAAATTATTCATCTATGCCACCACCATTTTCATCCAGTGCTCCTACTCCCAGAGCTATGTAAGAGTAGTGAGGTAAGTCTTCTATGTCCAAATCTCAAAATAGTATAAGTGGAAGACCCAGTTATCCTCTATGTGCTAAGTGTGGTAAGAATTATCTTCATGAGTGTTTGATGGAACAGAAGAGTTGTTATGGTTGTGGTAAGTTGGGCCATGAAATTAGAGAGTTTCCGCATGCTAAGAAGGGGAACAGAGATGTCAATCTCCAGACTTAGGCTACTAGTGCATCAGCTCCTTTAGGTCGCACAGCCACTCTTCAGGGCGCATCATCCAGTACCAGTGGCAGTCAGCGCTAGAATTGGTTTTATGCCTTACTATCCCATCAGGAGCAAGAGGATTCACTAGATGTTGTTACTGGTGTGGTTCGTGTCTTTCATCTTGACATTTATGTGCTGTTAGACCCTGGGTTGAGTTTATCTTATGTGACCCCACTAGTTGTAGTGAATTTTGAAATAAGTCCTGAAAAAAATCCCTGAGCCCTTCTTGGTTTCTACCCTAGTAGGTGAGTCAGTTATTGCCAGACAAATCTATAGAAAGTGTCCTATCACTATCCTTCATAAAATCATGTTAGTGGATCTAATAGAACTAGATATGGCTGACTTTGACCTTATTCTTGGTATGGATTGGATCCATTCCTGTTATGCATCCATAGATTGTCTCACCTGAGTGGTGAAGTTTCAGTTTCTAGATGAGCCAGTATTTAAGTGGGGAGGAAATTTAGTGTCTCCCAAAAGCCATTTCATATCCTATCTTAAATCCAGAAAGTTGATTTCCAAAGGCTGTATCTATCATCTAGTTTGAGTCAAAGACACTAAGTCTAAGACTCAAACAATTCAGTCAGTCAGTGTAGTCAATGAGTTTCCTGATGTCTTTCCTAAAGATTTGCTAGGGGTACCTTCCGATAGGGAAATGGAATTTGGTTTGACCTTCTCCTAGATACATGACCTATCTCTATTCCTCCTTATCATATGGCTCCAGCTGATCTTAAGGAGTTAAAAGATCAACTTAAAGGTCTTTTAGATAAAGGTTTCATAAGGCCTAGTGTTTCTCCATGGGGCGCTCCTGTCCTATTCGTGTGGAAGAAAGATAGTTCTTTATGAATGTGCTTTGACTATCGTCAGCTAAATAAAGTCATAGTAAAAAAACAAATACCCTCTTCCTTAAATTGATGATCTATTTGACCAACTTCAAGGTGTAAGTTACTTCTCAAAGATAGATCTTAGATTTGACTATCATCAACTTACAGTAAGGGAATGTGATATTCCAAAGATAGCTTTTAGAACCCGTTATGGTCAATTCAAGTTTCTAGTCATGTCCTTTGGGCTAACCAATGCCCCAAAAATCTTCATGGACTTGATGAACAGAGTGTTTATGTTTTTTCATAGTCTTTATTAATGATATCTTTGTCTATTCTCGTAGTGAGGATGATCATGCAGACCACATTAGAATTATGTTACAAACTCTTAGATACCATCAAATGTACTCCAAATTCAGCAAATGTGAATTTTGGCTAAGGTCTATAGCTTTTCTCGATCATATTATTTCTAGAGAGGGCATTAGAGTTTATCCCCAAAAGACAAAAATAGTAAGAAATTAGCCTATGCCTACTTCTCCATCAGATATTAGAAGTTTGTTGGGTTTAGCTAGCTTTTATAGATATTTTGTTGAGGGTTTCTTGTCTATTGCATCCCCTAAGTGTATATTGACCCAAAAGAAAGTTAAGTTCCAGTGGTCAGATTCATGTGAGAAGAGTTTTCAGGAGTTGAAGACTCGACTCACTTCAGGACCAATTTTAGCATTACCTGATGGTACAGATGGTTTTGTAATGTATTATGATACTTCTAGAGTCGATCTAGGATTTATGTTGATACAGAGAGGTAAGGTTATAGCCTATGCCCCACGAAAAGGATTACCCTACCCATGATCTTGAGTTAGCTGTTGTTGTTTTTGCTTTGAAAATTTGGAGGCACTATCTTTATGGGTGCATGTGGATGTGTTTACAGATCATAAAAGCTTGCAGTATGTGTTTACTTAGAGGGAGTTGAATCTTTGTAAGAGAAGGTGGTTATAATTGTTGAAGGATTATGATATGAGTGTGTTGTATCATTCGAGCAAAGCCAATGTAGTGGTAGACTCCCTTAGTAGATTGTCTATGGGCAGTGTTGCTCATGTGGAGAGTGATAAGAAAGAGTTAGTTTGGGAAGTTCATCGGTTAGCTAGATTGGGTGTTAGTTTGGTTGATTCAGCTGAAGGGAATATTTGGGTTCAAAGTAGTTTCGAATCTTCTCTAGTTTCTAAAGTGAAAGAGAAGCAAGATAAGGAATCTAGTTTGGTAAAACTGATGGAGTCAGTTAAAGACCAAAAGGTAGAGGTTTTCTCTCAAGGGGGAGATGGTGTGTTGAGGTACCAGAATAGATTAAGTATGCTATGTGTTGGTGATTTGAGGTAGTGGATTATTGTGGAAGTGCTTGGTGTGCGTTACTCCATCCATCCTGGAGCCACCAAGATGTACCGCGACTTATGGTCTAACTTATGGGAAATCTATTGGTGTAGTGGTATAAAGAGAGATATAAAAGAATTTGTAGCCAAGTATGCAACTTGTCAATAGGTTAAGTAGAGCACCAAAGACCTGGAGGTACATTATAAGAGTTTGGTACCCCTACTTGGAAGTGGAAAGAGGTGAATATGGACTTTGTGACTGGATTACCCCATTCACATCGTCAGCGTGATTTGATTTGGGTTATTGTAGACAGATTGGCTAAGCCAGTGCATTTCTTACTAGTTCACATGTATTACACAACTGAAGATTACACCAAGTTATATATCAGAGAGCTAGTCATATTTCATAGAGTTCCTTTATGAATCATCTCAGATAGGGGTATTCAGTTTACCTCTCAGTTTTGGAAAGCTTTTCAAAAGGGTCTTGGTAACCAAGTTCATCTTAATTCAGCTTTTCATCCATAGATAGATGGTCAGGCAGAAAGGACCATTCAGACTCTAGAAGATATGTTGAGGGCATGTGTTATTGAATTCAAAGGTAGTTGGGATGAGAATTTGCCATTGGTTGAGTTTACCTAAAATAACAATTATCATGTTAGTATTCAGATGGCCTCGTTTGAAGCTCTTTATGGGTGGAGATGTAGATCGTTAGTTGGTTGGTTCGAAGTGGGTGTGGCTGCTTTGATTGGGCTAGACATGGTGTTTGAAGCCATGGAGAAAGTTCGGTTTATTAGAGAAAGATTGAAAGCAGCCTAGAGTTATCAGAAATCTTATACAGATGTAAGAAGAAGAGATATTGAGTTCGAGGTTGATGACCTTGTGTATTTGAAAGTTTCACCCATGATGGGACTAAAGAGATTTGGCAAAAAAGGGAAGCTTAGTCCCTGATATATAGGTCCCTTCTGGATTCTGTGTCGTGTTTGGAAGGTGGCGTATGAGCTTGAGCTACCCACAAATTTATCCTCAATTCATCCAGTGTTCCATATGTCCTTTTTGAAGAAGTGGATGGACGATTCAGCCAGTGTAGTTATGGGTATTCAGAATAGCCTCTCTTACGAAGAACTTCCAGTAGAGATTCTTGATCATCAGATCTATAGACTAAGGAAAAAAGAAGTTCCCTTGGTCAAAGTTCTGTGGTGAAATTAGTCCATTGAGGGTGTTACTTGGGAAGTAGAAGCAGACATGTGTACCAAGTCTTTCTTCATTCAGTTCCTTTTTCAGTCTTAGATTCATCTATATAATTGTATCCTTGTAAACTCATGCACTCGCAGATCAGCTTAGTAGATCAGTATGTCTTAGATTCAATCATACAGTTTATTATAGTTATGCATGATAGCTTACAGCCTCAGATTTCTCAGCATTTTCATCTTAGCTAGCCACATTTGAGGACGAATGTTCCTAAGGGGGGAGATATTGTAAGACCCCGCAAATCCTAGCTTAACTCAGTCCTTTAGAGCATGAAAAGATGTCCCAGACGTAGAAAAAAATTCAGCTAAGTAATGATATTTAGTCTCATTTTAGGACCTTGGTATCTCCATGATTTTATTTATGGCCTTTATGACCTTAAAGTGTCAATTTTTAAGTCGATTCATGATCATGGAGATCAATAGGTGTTCTCGGGCGAGTTTTAGATTATTCAGACCTCGTTAGAAGCTCGTTTGAATGTCGAAAATAGTGAGTCGATGTAATTTTGATGCGTCGCATCGCCTATCGCATTGACAGATAATTTCCCCAGCATTCAGTACAAATTCCAGTGAGACAATGCGATATCGATGCGTGCATCGACTATCGTATCGAACCCATCAATGCGGTGCGTCGGTCTGCACTTCGCTGGTGCAAATTTTTTGTAATTAAAAATCCGCGTCTAAAAGGGTAATTGAGTCAATTTCTCCACTCTTATTCCGCCTAAAACACACAATTTTAGCCCCAAATAGCAAAGATACCTCATTATTCATCTTTTCATCTCTAATAACAAAACCCTAGCTCTAAGAATCAAGAACAAATTTCATAACTCCTACTCCAAGAAATCTTATAATTCAAAGTTCCGGGTTCAAGAACTTCAAGAGGAAGCTTGAAGAATACCATTAGAGAGTCAAGAATCAAGCTTTTACATTTTAATTCATCAACAAGGTATGTGGGATTTTCCAACAAGCATAATCCTTTCATCTTTGTATCCAAAACTAGCTTTCAACTACAAATTTATATGATTTTATATGAAATCACATGAGATTTGAATTAGGGTTCATACCCATTATTGCTAATTGCAAGATTATGAGATTTCAAGTGATTTAGAAATTGAATTGCATGTTTATTTTCATATTTTCATGCCTATTGTAGTAAATTTTAGATTTTGAGTTGAATTATCATTAATTACATTATCAAACATGAACTTTATGATGTTTTGACATGAACTTGATGCATGAGTTACTAAACCCAAGTTTATATGTTGATATTTCAAGAAAGATGATGCTTTAAGCATCGTATGATCAGATTATTTATAGATTTTCAATAATTCTTTGATCTTTTGATCCTCAGATAAGATTTGGAATCCACTTTACAGATTTATTACAAATTACAGAAATCAAAATAGTTTTATTCACAGATTTAATCAGATAAAAGCATAATTTATTTCATAGTAAACCCTTATGCTAGTTTTTAAAGTGAATTTCCAACATAATGAGCATCCAGATCAAAGGGAGTAGTATTTAGCATCGAGCGAGAAGTGTGGGATTAGCGTGCCCTATCTTCTACAAAACTACGTAGCCAACGTAGGTACAAATTTAGATTATTCCCATTTTTATACGGATAACAGATAAAGATGTGATCACTTAGATTAGGTTATACTCCTTGGCAAGAGTATGATACCTCTCCCCATCATGAGGTTTTTCCCATAGGGGAACAAGATGTTGGACTCCACGATAGCTCACATGGTTTATGTTGGTTAGAAGAACCTCCCTTCCAGAATAATTTTTTTGAAAGTATATTTCCCTACTAGTATTGAAATGCTTTGAAAGAATTCCCTTCAGATAAGGTATTTTCGCTAATGTTTTAAGCTTACAACATAACAGAACGGTATAACAGAAAAAGCTTTCAGAAAACTAAGTGTAAAGGCTCACAACTTCTCTCAGATAATGCTTTACAGTAAGACATTAGCTATATATTTCAGATATAAAAGTGAGCCCCTTTTACACTTAGATAACATGATTTATAGACAGAACACTAGTACAACTTTTAGAACTAAATGTTATGCCTCACTAGATTTATTCAATATGCTTTACTACTCATGATTTCAGAATTCAGTATTTCAGATATTGCAGCTTATGTGAGTTATTTACATTTGGCATGCATTGTTTTACAAACCATGATGATGAAATGTTCTACTTATGCATTCACCCTCATTACTTAGTACATCCTCAAAGTACGGATCCACAATACGTCTATGTGCTACATTGTCTCATAATGTAGGTTCAGGTGCTCAGTATCAGCAGCGCGAGTGATTTTTTAAGTATCTCCAGCTAGATTTGACAGTTGGTGAGTCCTTATGTTTCGGGGACTTGGTCATTCAGTTTATTTTCAGCATAACAGATTAGATGATTTACTATTTTTAGATAGTCTGAGTCAGCTGGGGTTAGTCCCAGTGGCTCTCTAGATATTAGTAGTAGAGGCTTGTCAGATTTCTAGTTTTGATTTAGATTATTCAGTATTTAGGTTTCAAACATTATTTTCAGATATTATATTCAGACAAAATTCCGCATATAGTGTGACTTTTATGTCTATATTTCCTTTATTATGAGATTCATACTTAGTAGAAGGCAAACAGGGTTAGCTCAAGGCTACGCGTAGTCTTGAGCACTATGTGACATCTCGAGACCTATTTTCGGGGCGTTACAGTAAACCACACCTGCCTCTATCTATTTTATGATATCTTTCTTCCCCACTTCTTGTATAGGTGGATTCAAATAATATTGATGCTCGATTCTAGGTATATACTCTCGTTCTAGCTGAATTTTATGAGTACAAATTTTGGGTGAAATCATGACAATTTCTGCATTGGTTCAACCAATGTCCTTTTTAAACCTCTGCAATACCAATATCAAGGCCTCAACATATATATCAACTAAAGCTACAACAATAGTAACTTCCAAGGTATTATTGGCCCCCAAAAATGCATAATGCAAGTGAGAAAGGAGGGTGTTTTATTCCAAGATTAGTGGCTCCTCAATAGATGGCTGGATTGGTGGAGTACTGATCACTCTCACCTATACCATTTAAATTGGTAGAGGACGATCATTGTCAATATCTCAACTTATGTTGAGGTTGAATCCACGAGGAGCGAAATTAGCTTTCTATTCCCATGGGTGTTAATAGTTACTAAAAAGATACCCGTAATGTAAATAAAGTAAAATACATGATTTTAAATTGGTGGTGGTGGTGGTTTGGAATGTGGATTGATCAAAGACTATTCAATCTATCAATCAATAAGCTACAATTATCATTGAAAATTCAATATGAGAAAGATCTCGGGATTATGTCTACTTAGGGGTAAGTTATGCATGGGTTCATGATGATTTGATGTGAATTCTAGTCATTAATGATATGGTAGGCTAGGTTGAAGCTCCTTGAGGCTAGTTTATCAAGAAAACCTCAAGAATTTTACTCATTGACCCTATCGAGTACCTAATGAGTGTTTCAATTAAAACCACCTAATACCTTAGTTGGGCATCCCTGTTTCTAGGATGATACCTAAAACATAGCTAACTCTCTACTCACCCTTATTTCTAAGATAGTGAAAAGATAGCAAACTATATCCATTATTATCCACTATTTCTTTGTCACCCATATCCCCCTTTCAAGAATGATATGTGTTCCAAAATTTCACCCACATCCCTCTTTCAAGGATGAGTTAAGATTTCAAGAATTTGAGGTTTTCATCCAACAAATCCATTTTAGGTATTTGGGGTTTTCATCCACAAGCTCCAACTAATTCAAACAAGCAATAGTGAAACCCATCATCAACAAACTAGAATCTACACAGATACATCACAACCTACACATAATTGCACCTTAGTTCAACATAATCTCAAGACAAGAAAATGTAACTACTCATGAAGTAAAGAGGAAGAAATATACCATAAGGTTTATTCAAAGCATACATGGTAATAAAAAGTAAGAAGATTCTTCAATTTACACTTCAATTCCATCAAATCCAAATTGGAAAATTCAAACACAAAAGTTTCCCCAATTAGAAGGGTTACAAATTCTCCAAAAATCAATTGTTCAAAGTGTAAGATGCCAAATGGGAAAGGTTTTTAGCATTATACGGGATTCAGGATCAACTTGGCAAAATAACAGACTTGCCACTGGGCATAAACTTGCCTAGCCGCGATCATTGCAGCTTGTCCGCAATTGTAGCTACCTCGAACACCTTTAGATCCTCACAATCATGGTTACCGAACAAAATAGAATGGCCGCAATTGCGGTAACTGAGCCTGATTACGTGCAGGGTCTTCTAGCTTGCATTTTTCTTCTCCTTTTGGTTCCTTTTCAGCTAAAATCCACATCTTTGTTTCTCATCACCTGTATGCCTGCAAAATGTGGAAATTAGTGCATTCAACTAGTAGACTTGTCTCATTCATACCTTCAAATCATAGTAATGTGCACAAATTTTAGATGCAAATAAGTGGTAATTTCATCACTCACAACACCCCCAACTTAAACCTTTGCTTGTCCTCAAGAAACACTACCTCTTACTTAATGATACAATGGAAACTTAAGCCCATTTATACAACTCAATGATCACAATGACTTCAAACTTGATTACTACCACAAGTAGCTCTTCAAATATGGAAGAAGCTAATGTCACGACACCCCTCAACATAAAATGCACTTTCAAAGATGCAACGGACTTTAAGGAACAACAATTCAATAATCACTAATACTCTAGAAGTGACTCTCTTTTAACCTCAACTCCACTATACCCCTTTTTTCCTTATTTTTTGGAAGATGACAATATCACCCACCTCAAGTTGTTTACATGCCTCCTCACAAGAAGGATATCCCACACACCAAATTTTTTAACATGAAACAATGGACTTAAGTGAGAAGTTCTCTTTCTCACAAGGTCGCTTGATGCTAACAAGTACCATACCATAGGCTTGCCTTTATTTTTAATCGTCATTACAATGCGTACACTCTGTTAGAGATCTCAAAGGGATTTTTGAGCCTGTATCATAGGTTCGTGGAAGGTTAGGATATCATTTAGGAATAAAGTGGCTATACCCTCCTTGAACATCTACATCATACTATTCCATCCATCTAACTTTTTGACCATGGACCATTTTTTGAGTTTTCATAGTTTACACATGGTTATTTTAGCTACCTTAACTTACCCATGTTTTTGAAGGCATCATTCATTCGCTTATTACTTCTGCACTCTATTCCTTATTCTTCTTTTCAACATTCCTTTCTTTTTTACTTTTTCATTGCTTACCTCATAGGCACCCACTTACACTACTATGGCCCAAGGTCATATACTTCAAACTTACCATCCCCAACTTAGGCATTTGGCCTTAAGCTTTATTTTTCATGTTCAAGAAGGGTAGGGTTCAAGAGAGGAAAAAACTTTGAATGGTTCGAGGCTTGTAATGTGGTTACCAAAGAAAGGCTTGATGGCTCGAATTGGGTAACCAAGTTACTATCCTAAGCATGGGTAGGCAATTTAGGCTAAAGTGGATTCCTATGTTCACAAAGATTGCCTAGTATCATTTCACCAACCAAGCATAATCATAATTAGCCTTAAAAGACTAACGGGGCAAGTTCTAGAGAGTACAAGCATGCATGATATTTAGACAAATATTATCACTGCATATGGCATGAAAACTCCTCAAAGGGGCTCAAATGCCCTTCCTACTAGAGACCAAATAGAGTATCTACAAAATTCACAAGCCAAAATTTTGGAGTCACAAAAAGAGGTAAAGTATTGTTACATGGTCGCTCATGTCCATGACATTTTTTTTAAATTTTTGGACGGAGAGCTTGTTTCTTCGCATTTGCATCACACACAGTTTTCTATTTTCGGCACTAAATGAATTCGAAGTATCACATTTTGGATTTCATACCAATAAACCATATGGCTACTCAGACTTTACCATAGGTATAAGTACGATCCCAAATCAAAATGTTATAGGTGCTTCGATTTCCCTTGTATTTAGCTCAAAACCTAATCACGATTATTTTCCCTTAACAATGTCATCTCTCAATATATCATAGGGAAAGGCTTGTCCGATGTCACCACAAAAAAATAAAGATTAATAAGAAAATCTAGAAGTGAAACAAACAACTAATCCATGAAAATGTGGGAACCATCAGAGTGCCCGAATATTTCAACCTAACAAAAAATAAAAATCATCCAAAATATTATCAAAACATCCCAAAATATCTAAATAATACAGGCCCAAGTGAGAAATGAATATGGAGATAGGCACCCAAACTAAAAAGCTTGTAGTGTCCTCTCTGCATAAACAATCAAGCATAAAGAGAGATAAGGGAGCTCTTTGAAATCGCATCAAGAGCTGCTCTCGCCCTCAGATTCTGCATCATCTCTAGAATTATTAGCATCAAAACACTCAGTTAGGGCCTCATCATCACTCTCAACTCAAGGAGTAGGTAGTTTGTGTCGGGGTTTTAGGACCTTACATAGGCCCGGCCCTTCACCCCCTTCTATATTTTGCTAAAGAACTTGTCCCTTTTCTTCATCTTCTCATGGGAGTCCCAAAGATCTTTGTGAGAGTCTACCAATGATGAGTAGAACCTCTTAATCCTAGAAATAGTGGCTCCCTACGCCTTCTGATCGGCCACATACTTCTCATAATAAGAGAGGGACATATATGAATGGCGGGTGGTGGAGGGCTCTCCAGAAGCTTGAGGCAATCTTGACACAAGCTCTCTAATGGCCATCAAATCAACACAAATCTCCTCAAAGGGACAATTTACGAATGACCTACAAGACTCTGTCTCCTCAAACGTTGACTTACCAAATTCTATCTTTCTCTTATTGCTTTTTCCCGGTACACCCTCTCTCTAAATTTTGAGTGGATAAATGGGGGTGCTAGGGTACACCCAAGTGCCTCTGAGGTACTCCAGATCCCTGAATCACCTGCAAAAATCAGTAATCAAAGAGGGGAATAAGAGATACGTACCACCGTGGTTCTTGAAGAACTTCATATCAAAGACCACAAGCTGACCAGCATTCAAAAGAATGCCATCTAGTATGCAAACGACCATCTGAGCTAAAAAATATGGAACTGCTGTCATATGGGTGCAAGGGGAGACTCAGTTACAATCATGGTCAACCAGATCTATGCCTCCACAGTGAAGTCATTCATCGATATGTTCCTCTTGGTAGCTGCCCAAGAGACCTCCTTGCCCAGACATAACTTTTTTGCCATCTAACTCCCCGGTTCACACCCTTTAGCCTCAAATTGGTCCATGTCTGTGTTTGAGAGCCCATAGATGTCATTTATCTCCTCATGTTCAAAGTTTACCGTCTTTCCTTAGATGCTGATGACTGGTCCGAGAAAGATACCACGCTAAAATTAGAATAGAATTCCCATACCCACTACTTATTTGCCCTGCAAGGATTCAGGGCAAAATACCTCTATCTAGTGGCAATGAGTCTGTCATGAAATGCTGTAAGTTCTTTTGGCATCTTTCCTAAGCATATTCCCCTCTCCGGGAGTAGCTTTGTTCTTGGTAAATCACCATAGTAAATATTGTGGAACTCAGGGGCCATGAAATAAACTTGATCATAGTCTCCCATGATATAAACCTGTAAATCAAGAGAACAACATAACAACATTTGTCATCAATATTTTCATGCACAAACTATGTTATGTTGTCTAATTAAGCTCATGGGATGGTTACTTGGTGGTGTTTGGACAAGAATTGGAAGTGCAGGATTATTGGCCCAGGATAAAGTTTAGCCTTAGATATGGCGATTGCAATCTACTGAGCTGCAACGTGATCTAGTGACCACGATCGCGGTATCTGAGGCCAGATCAGGCTAGATTTTCAACAATGCAAAATTCTAAATTCTAATCCAAAACATGTTCCAACATAGGATTTAACATCAATATCACTGAACAAGGTCAGGAAGTACTCGATCATGCCCTTAGAATGTGACAACAACTAGTTCTGAGTTTGTTTGGGCAATTAATCAAGCACTTGGTGTGTATACTATATTTTTCTCAATTTTTAACATAATTTAGGTACTCAAGACTTCCCCACATATGTTCACACCATTTACAATAGCGAACCACTACACAAGTATAAATAATTAATAATTTAGCAATGAAAAGCACAAGTTTAGGCCTCCCCTAGTCCATGCATTCTATGGCCTACCTATAATAATTTAAGAATAAGTTCAAAGAACTTATTAGAGTGATGATGCAAGATGGATGCTAAGATGTTTTTGGATGCCCCAAAATATGATCAGGAGTGGGTACAATTTGAGAGAAAAGTTAACAAGGGAATGTAAGGGAAATGGGGCATTCAGATGGTTATTTAAACAGACCTGACTGCGATCACGGTTTGAGGTCTGCAATCATAACCAAGCAGTGACCATGATAATGGAGGCACATAGCCCACGATCGTGGTAATTGAGGGCATTTTGCACCTCTATTACCTCTTGTTTAGCTTATTACTCCATTTTGACACACTCTCCCCTGTTCAGTCCAACATGCAAAAATTTCATACTTTACCCTTCTTAACTCAGTCAAAACACTCCAAAGTGCCATAAATGCATGGATTAATCAATGACAAAATTAAAATCTATCATACTAAATTAAAAACAAAAGATACAAGCCACTTTCATGGCATTTGTGGGTTGCCTCCCATATAGAGCCTAGTTATCATCATAGCACGACGTCCTTCATCTTTTCTAAGTTGGATCCTTAAGGGACCCCTCATTCACTTCCTCATCTTCAACATCTATAACCGATACCACTTGAGGCTCCGTGGATTGTTTCTTTGCTTTGCATACCCGGAAGAATACTTCACCATCATGAACTCTAAACCTGATTTCCCCAAGATCCATATCGACAATGGCCCTTTCAGTAGAAAGGAAATTTTGACCAAGGATAATTGGTGCCTCTTGGTCCATATCTCAATCTAGCACCAGAAAATTTGCTGGAAGGATGAATCTATTTGTTTTCACTAACACATCGAACAAAATACCAACCAGTTTCTTGATAGAATGGTTTGCCATCAAAAGCCTCATCAATATTGGAGTAGGGGTACTCAAGCCAAGTCTCTGATATATTGCAAAGGGCATGAGACTAATGCTCACACCAAGGTCACATAAAGTTTTTTCAAACTTATGTGTCCTGATGGTGCATGGAATTGTAAAAGCCTTGGGGTCCTCCTTCTTTTCCCCTATTGTGATACTCATGATAGTGCTACACCCATGGGTGACTTCAGTGGTGTCACCTTTAACAAACTTCTTCTTTGATATTTTTTTTATAAGCTTAGCATACCCCAAAATCTCTTGGATAGCCTCAAGTAAGGGGATATTGATAGAGAGGTTGTTAAGCTTAGCCATAAATGTTTTGAATTTAGCTTTGTCGTCCTTCCTTTTAAGACTTTGAGGGAATAGAGGGGTAACCATAATGTAAGTAATTGGGTCAATTTTCACTTTATCATTCTCAACTACCTTCGTGTCTCCCTCTTCATCATCCACTTCTTCATTTAACACCGGTTCTTTTTCATTCTTTTCTTGAGACTTTGGAGATTCCTCATTTGAATCCTTCAAAGAAATTTTCTTCAAATTTTTTTGTTCAACAGTGGTCTCTTTTTCAACATCCACCATAAGATCATCGAGTGGTTTACCACTCCTAGTGATAGTAGACAACACTTGAGGATTATTTTTTGGATTCATAACGGTGTCACTAGGAAGATCCCCTTTTGTTTAGCGTTGAGTTGATGGAAATTTGGCCTATTTTTATTTCCAATTGTTTAATCAAGGTAGAGTGGGACACAACTATTTGGTTGAGTTACGAAAAGTCACCTTTCAATTCATGGACCATCTTGTCCGTTCCCTCCACTTTCATCAAAATTCTTGCCAAGACATCTTTGATTTTATATTTGTCAGGGTCAATGGGGTTTGTATATTTGTTCTTTTCCCGGTAATGAGGGGCACATAAAGATCATACTCTCAATATTTATCCCTCAAATCATGGTTACGATCATGATTTATCCAACCTTGGTTCCCAACTTGCCTTTGAT
>NC_061119.1:78787885-78796435 GCF_002878395.1 Capsicum annuum | reverse complement strand
ATTTGTGGTAATTTAGGAGCCATGATACCTACAACTACAACATTTATCAATATACATTTCTAAACTAGAGAAAAGAATTTTTCTGACCAACGATGTTAAAGGCGATGGTCCGTCGACCCCAATCGTCAGGATCGTTCCAGTAGCTCTTTTTCTACAAATTGTATGATGTTCCATCGAGTATGCCATCGGCTGTAACTAGCAGATGCAACTCTCATTTTGGTATTTTGTCAAACACCTTGCGTGCATCTCTTTTAAGGGTGATTTTTACAATATTTTGATCGATAATACCTCACCCTAACTTGCCACTTTTGGTCCATGGGTTACACAGACTTCCCCCATGATAGTATATGCAATGCTTCGGCTAATATCAACAACATAACAATAAAATTTGCAAAAGAAATGACTTTGATGCACTGGGTTGTTTTCACCTATTTGATTTTTCATCATATTGAAGAAAAGAAAAGGAGAATTCATACCTGATTGCTGCAATATTGAATTACTACTTGGTCTTGCACAATACACTTCAAATAGTCGAATGAAGATTTTATTTAGTGAAGTGAACTTATGACTTATGATGAGAAAATGAAAAAGGAGGGAGTAGCATTTAAATAGAAAGGGAAAAAGGGGAGTTGAGAAGTTAGAAGAGAGAATGAAAAGGCACACGTGCATTGAACAGGTGAGAGTTACTTAAGTCTTTAAATTATCAATTTCAAACCGTTCGGATCAGATAAGAATAAAAGTTTCAGCTATTTAAACTTATCTGACTCAATCCGCATAACTAGGGTTAAGTACGACGGTGAAATCGATGGTCCGTCGAGTATGCGATGGTCTGTCGGACATCCATTCGTGACTATCCAGTGAACTAACTTTTGGGCCAACCTACGATGGTTCAAATGATGGTCCTTCGAGCATGCGATGGTCCGTTGGATAATTTTGTTGCTACTTTTCCAGATTCTTGGTTTTTGGACATAGTTGCGACGATTGCCCGCAACGGTCTATCTAGCTCGTGATGGTTCGTCGGGTGATCCTTCGGTCATGCGAAAGTCCTTTAGATTCTATTTACTCTTTATTTTTGTACCTATATACTTCCACAATCTTTTAGCTTGCACAAATCAACAAAACAAACAACTAAATAACTTAAATAAATGCTATACAACAACTCAATGTGGGTTGCCTCCCACTAGCGCCTGATTTATCATCACGACATGACATAATTATCTCGATTACTCAAACTTCATCGAGATAGAAAGTAGCAATGCTTTTTATTAATTCTTTTGGACCGATATAAAGTTTGACTCATTGCCTGTTAACTTTGAATACACTTCTATCTTTATTTTCAAGTTCAACTACTTCAGATGAATAGACTTGATTAACTTTAAACGGGCCTGACCACTTGGACTTAAGTTTACTTGGGAACAGTTTGAGCCTAGATTTGAATAGAAGCACCAAGTCACCTTTCTAAAATTCTCTCTTTTCAATTATGCGATCATGGTATTTCTTTATTCATTCCTTGTATAGGTCAGCTCTCTCATACACTCCGAGATGGAACTCATCCATCTCATTAAGCTTCCCCAGTCTCATATGTGACGCCTTATTCCAGTTCAAATTCAGATGCTTCAGCGCCTACAGTGCTTTATGCTCTAGTTCAATCGACAAATGGCATGCCTTGCCATAAACCAATTGGTATGGAGACATGCCAAAAGGTGTCTTGAAAGCTGTTTGATATGCCCATAATGCATTGTCCAATTTCCTAGACCAATCCTTCCTACTAGCATTCACAGTCTTGGCAAGGATAGCCTTGATTTCCTGATTAGAGATTTTCACTTGCCCACTTGTTTGTGGGTGATATGGCGTAGCTACCTTATGTTGCTTTACTTCATATTTTGCCAAGGCAGCTCTGAATATCTTGTTGCAAAAGTGCAATCCTCGATCGGTTATGATGGTATGTGTCACCCTAAAGCGAGATAAGATATTTCTCTTTAAAAATGCAATAACCCACTTTCCTTCATTATTCTCCAGAGCTACATCCTCAACCCATTTTGACACGTAGTCAATATCAACAAGTATGTACTTTATTCCAAATGAGCTCACGAAGGGCCCCATGAAATCTATGCCCCACACATCAAATAATTCTACCTCTAGCATTTTAGACATTGGCATCTCATGGTTCTTTGAGATGGACCTTTTTCTTTGACATTGGTCACATCTCTTTACGAAATCATAAGCATTCTTGAACAAAGAGGGCTAATAGTATCCACTCTAAAGTACTTTCCATGTAGTCCGATCACCTGCGTGGTGACCTCTAACTGGGGAAGCATGGCTTGCTTCCAATACACTTAGCATTTCTACTTCTGGGACGCACTGTCTAATAATACTATTGTACATCGCCGAAAAAGATACGGCTAATCCCAGAAGTAATGGGTCACATCATGAAGAAACTTTTCCTTTGATGAAAGAAAAGATTTTCTGGTACCACATCACTTACCACATAATTCCCAAAGTCAGCATACCAAGGGACTTTTTTGAATACTGCAGCTAATACTTTCTCATCAAGAAAGGAATCATCAATATAAAGCCCATATTTTACTACTTGCTCTCCTTCGAGTCAGGATGAGTGATCAGCCACTTGATTCTCACAACCCTTATGATCCTTAACCTCGAAGTCAAATTCCTGAAGTATCAATACCCATCGGATCAACCATGGTTTATCATCATTCTTTACCATTAGGTACCTTAAGGCAGCATAGTCAGTGTATGCCACTACCATGGTACCTAGCAGATATGCCCAAAACTTCTCAAAAGCATACACCACTGCTAGAAGTTCTTGCTCTGTGATGGTGTAGTTTTTTTGAGCTTCATTCAGTGCTTTACTGGCATAATAAACTAGATGAAATAATTTGTCCTTCTTTTACCCTAACACAGCTCCGAGGGCAACAACACTTACATCACACATTATCTCAAATGGTTTTGACCAATCAGGTGCAACAATGATAGGGGCCTCAACCAGCTTACTCTTAAGGCATTCAAATGCCTTAATTTAATCAGTATCAAATAAGAACTTAGTATCCTTCTCTAAAAGTTTGCAAAGTGGATTTACAATTTTAGAGAAGTCTTGTATAAATCTCCGGTAAAAGCCAGAATGTCTAAGGAAACTACGCACCCCTTTCACTGAGATGGGAGGTGGTAGCTTCTCAATAACCTCTACCTTGGCTCGATCAACCTCTATCTCTTTTGCTGAAATTTTGTGCCCGAGAACAATGCCCTCCTTCACCATGAAATGCCATTTCTCCCAATTAAGCACAAGATTGAATTCTACACACCTCTGTAAAGCCTTACTCAAGTTCTCCAGACACAACCCAAATGAATCTCCAACCACAGAAAAATCATCCATGAACACCTCCAAGGTGTCCTCAACCATATCCGAGAAAATAGACATCATACACCTTTTCAAGGTCCGGGTGCATTACATAACCCAAACGATATCTGCTTGAATGCAAAAGTGCCATACAAATAGGTGAACATTGTCTTATCTTGATCTTCAGGAGCAATACTGATTTGATTGTAGCTAGAATATCCATCCAGGAAGCAATACCACCCTCTTCCCACCAACCGATCAAGCATTTGATCCATGAAGGGCATTGGGAAGTGGTCCTATAAAGTCCATGAGTTTAGCTTACGGTAGCCCATGAAAACTCTCCAACCAGTCATAGGCCTAAGAGGAATTAACTCGTTCTTTTCATTTGCAACAATAGTCATGCCCCCTTTCTTGGGAACACATTGAACCGTGCTCACTCATTTACTGTCGAAAATAGGATAAACCACTCCTACATCTAGCCACTTAATAATTTCCTTCTAAACCACTTCTTACATTTGTGGGTAAGTCGGCATTGATGCTCAATGGTAAGAGTACATTCTTCCTCAAGTTGTATCTTATGAGTGCAAATGACAGGAAGAATGCCAATAATATCAGCAATAGTCTAGCCTATTGCTCTATTGTATCTTTGAAGCATCGAAATAAGTTCTTTCACCTGCTTCTCACCCAGGTCAACCACAATAATAATAGGTAGTGTATTACCACTCCCTAGGAACACATACCTCAAATGACTAGGTAATTCTTTAGCTCCAAGACAGGTGGTTTATCTATAGAGGGCTTAGCAAGTGGACTAGGATGATTTTCTAAGTCCAAGTACAACTTCTTGAGGGCATATGAGTAAGACCCCATGCCTATTAAGGCACAAATAGTCTCCTCATAATATTCTATACCATCCTGATTAAAATTTATCAACACTGCAACCAAGGTTTCAACAACAAATTTCTCTTTAATCAACACTTCCTGCTCCTCCTCATAATAGATATCTACAATGGAAAACACACTTATTTCTTTCTATTGCTTTATTGATTGGCACACATAAAATTGCACCACTTTATCATTTAACCTGATTAAGAGCTCATTAGCTCACAAATCAATCAGCACACTTTTGGTTATATGGAAAGGTTGACCCAAGATTATAGGCACCTCGAAATCCACCTCGCAATCCAGAATAACGAAATCCACAGAAAATATAAAACTAACAACCTTCACCAACACATTATATAAAATACCAATAGGTTGTTTGACCAACCTATCCGCCATCATAAGTCGCATGTTAGTGGGTGTGGGATCTCCAAAACCCAACTTTTTATAAACAGCTAGCGACATTAGATTGATGCTAGCTCCCAGGTCATACAGTGCTTTAGAAAAGTCAAGAGGTCCAATAGTTCATAGGATAGTAAATGCTCCCAGATCTGCCTTTTTCTGCACTAGAGACTTTGTGAAATAGCACAACAATGATACAAATTATCCACCGGCTCAAAACTAACCGACTACTTCTTTGTGATGAGGTCTTTCATGAACTTTGCATACCCGGGCATTTTATCTAATGCCTCCACCAGTGGTAGATTAATCGTTAACTACTTCAACATAGCCATAAATTTACTGAACTTAGTGTCATCGGCTTTCTTCTTCAACCAATGAGGAAATAGAGGAGGTGGCTTTAGAAGAGTGGTAACCGCCACATCAGTTTCCTTTCCCTAATTCTTCTTCAACTCATCAACCTGCTGACTGTTGGATGGTGTGTCATCAATAACCTCATCCAATTTCCCAGACTCCACTAGATGATAAATCTCTGCTTCTTCAACATCATCGCCTACAATTTCAACCGCAGACTTACCCACAGGAGGGCCTGCCAATATCTTACCACTTCTAGTAGTGATAGCCATGCAAAAGCCATTATTTCATGGGTTTTGAATAGTGTCACTTGACAATGTTCCAGTCTTTCTCTGATTCAAAGTTGTCGAGAGCTGGCTCATTTATTGCTCCAACTGCTTGATAGAGGTAGAGTACAAGTTCACTAACTGACTTATAGAAGATAAATTTCTCTTCATGGTAGTCACTCCAGAGTTGGTAGCTTTAACTCCTTTTAATAATTTCTTCATCATATCCTCTATGGACATCTTGCTAGAGCTAGTTGCAGCACTATCTCTACTTCCGAGAGGTACATATAGTCCACTTCTATCATTTTTACCTTTCTAATTTTCTTATTCCCTATCCTTATAACTAGCCTTGTCGTAGTAGTTTTGACCTTGATTTCCCTAGTTATTACCTTAAAAAAACCCTGATTATTCAAATAGTTAGGCTCTTCTTCTGAATCAGAATCATCTCTACCTTTAGCTACAACAACCTTCACTTTTTTAGTCTTTGCAGATAATAGATTCTTGGTCAACAGATCTATCTATGTCTTCAAGTATGCCATGTCTTGATCACGTTCTTCCTCTTTCTTACATTATTCTCCAGTTATGCCAACAGATAAAGCAAGGCTTGCTACCACAGAATCCCTGGTATGCCAAGATCTACATTGTTTGGTCAGCTGATCAAGCATCTCTGAGGTCTCCTGAAAAGTGAGATCCACAAATGATTCCCCTGCAGCATTATCAACAACTGGCTTCGTAATAGAGTTCAAAGCCTAATAAAGAGTCTTCATCAAAAGAATATCTATCATATTATGGTTCAAACATTATGTCAACTTCTTTTTGAACCTCTCCCATGTCTCATGGAGGGATTCGGTTGGGAGCTACCTAAAGTTGCTGATCTCGTCCCATAACTTTACCCTTCTGGAAGGTGGAAATAACCTTTCTAGGAAAGCCTCTTTCAATTGCCTCCAGTTGGTTATGGAATTGGGCGTCAGCTCATTAAGCCATAATGTTGCCTTCCCAGATAGATACAGCAGAAATAAATGCATCTGAATGGCATTCTGTCCCACTCTTAAGTTATCAAAAGACTTGCAAATAGTGAAAAAATTCACTAAATGTAAATTGGGATCATCTCCCATGAGTCCACCAAACAACCCCTTCAGGTGAAGGAGTTGGATCATTATACTAGTAATATTAAACTTTGCTCCTAGTACTAAAGGTGGAGAAATAATATCTCCAGTAGCATCAGCTCCATCCATTCCATCTTCATCATTATTAAGATCAAATTAAACAGATTGACGATCAGGTCTCGCCTTGAAAGGATAATTTTTGTTCACATTTTTATTCACTGGTGCAGCTATGTTCTTTGCATGCCTTCGATTAGTAGGATCTAACAAGTCATTATCCCCTAAATCATCATTGTTAGGGTTTGGATGATGTACCTACTGGCCATTATTCTACTAATTTAGTTAAGCTCTAGCCAATGTGGCTAGTCTCTCAGCATCTTGGGGTTCTATTATTCTGCTAATAAGTTGTGGTTCTGGATGTATTACTAATAATGGTGCACCCTATATCTATGTACTTAGCATACACAACAATTCCCCTGCATAAACAAAAACAACAAACAAAAGTAAAATTTGGGAAACTTGACCAAAGGTCAATTAACAAACACAAAATTAATTGACAACCGTATTCTCTAGCAATAACGCCAAAATTTGATACACCCAAATTACAATTCTCTTATGAGAGAGTAAATGGTCACTGCCAAATATAGAAACCCAACAGGGTTGGGTGTTGAATCCCATAGTGAATACCGTGTTCACTAAGTATTATGATTGTTATTAGACTGTTGATCTAAGGCTCCAAAATAAAAAAGGGGTTTGGAAATGTTAACAGTGCTCTTTTGTATTTGTGTTACACAAAAGTCTAGCTAGTGAGAGTGAATGTAGATATAATTCCAATGATAATAAATTAACAGAGTTATGATCACCCAGATGTTAAAATATTTAGGGTTGTGAGGTTGTGTTCAAATTCTAACTTATGTATCCAATTTGCAAGAATTATTGAATTCTAAAGATTACCCACGTGCTTCTCAACCTAATGAGTATTTCACCCTTTACTTCTCTCGAACTTAAAGGTTTCATGCATTATTCAATAAAACTCTCATGAGGGTTGATCCTGTAAAGGCATCAATCTGTTATTCCCAAAGGGTAAATCGAGTTCATATGAATCACTTTTTTTCCCAACATCCACTTTTTTGTCAGACAAGTGGAATCCATGAGCTCACTTCTCAAGTTTACAACCAAGAGATGTCATTAAAATGAAGAAAGATTCATGAAGTTTTGATAGATGTTAGAAAACAAACCCATTCACAACCCCAAAGTAGTTCTCTACATCAAGGCTCCCATAACCCTAGTTATAGAAGTTTAGCTACTCATCTTCATGTCAAATATCAAAGTTATATTGATGTTCAAAATAAATTCAGAAGAATACTTACAAAAGTCACAATATTGATCTTCTCAATCTTTGATGGAAAATATGAAAACTAATAATCACCTCTCAATCTCTAGGTTCAAATCTTAATGAAAAGTAGTATAAAGCTCTCAATAGAGGAGAAAGTATGAAAGTAAAGACAAAAGATGCAGAATAAACCCTAATACTTGGTAGTTATATGATTCTAGAACTGGGGTTTTAAAATTCAAACTTAGATTCTTCGTGTTTTGGTCGACGGCTCAAGCGACGGTCTATTGCAGGTTTGACGGTTCATTGCCTGCATCATTGTAGGGTGTCCAGTGACTCCATATTCTTCTTCTGGGCAACGGGTCAAGCAATGGTCCATCGCATGTCCAACATTCCATCGCCTGCATCATTGAAGGGTGTCCAGTGACTCCATGTTCTGCTTTTGGACAACGGGTAGTACGACGGCCAGTCGCAAGGTCGATGGTTCATCGCCTACATCATCACAGGACTTTCAATAATTATGCCTTTATATATTATGGTGATGGTTCACACTGACGGTTCATTGTAGGGCCGATGATCCATCGCCTGGACCGTCGCAGGCTGTCCAGAGTTTATGCCTTTTGCTTTTTGTCGATGGTTTAGACCGACGGATCATCACAAGGTCGACGACCCATTGTATGAGCCGTCGCTGCTCAATTTGCCTTTGTTTTGCTCAGATTGTCCAAGATATCCTTCACTAAGTCCTTACCCTAAAAACACTAAATTACCATGTTAAATACAACCATGGTTTCTTGAAAACACACAATTATCCTAAGGAAAAGGCCTAAAATGTTTCGTCTAAAGCTGGAACATCAGTCACCC
>NC_061119.1:78721410-78784885 GCF_002878395.1 Capsicum annuum | reverse complement strand
TTTTATAGATAAAGGTTTCATTAGGCCTAGTGTTTCCCCATGGGGCACTCCAATTTTCTTTGTGTGCAAGAAAGACAGTTCTCTTAGAATGTGCATCGACTATCATAAGTTAAGCAAAGTCACAATCAAGAATAAATATCTTCTCACCATGATTGATAACTTATTCATCCAACTTTAGGGTTCTCACTATTTCTCTAAGATAGACCTCAGCTCCATCTATCATCAGCTTAGAGTTTGAGAATGTGATATTTTGAAGACAACTTTTAGAACTCGGTATGGTCACTTCAAATTTATAGTTATGTCTTTTGTACTAACAAATGCCCTGCAGCTTTCATGAACTTGCTGAATAGGGTGTTCAAGAAGTACTTGGAAATGTTCATCATAGTTTTCATAGATGACATCCTCGTCTATTCTCGTAGTGAAGGAGATCCTGCAGATCATTTGAGGATTGTTTTGCATACCCTTAAGGATCACTTGTTATTTGCTAAGTTCAGAAAGTGTGTTTTCTGGTTTACATCAGTATCATTTCTTGGTCACATCATCTTCGATTATGGCATTATGTTATCCTTAAAATAATAACGCAATAAGAAAATGGCCTAGGCCCATCTCTCCATCAGATATTAGGAGCTTCTTAGGTTTAGCCAGTTACTACAGATGATTTATTAAAGGATTTTCTTCTATTTCCTCTCCCATGTACAGACTGACTCAGAAGAAAGTCAAATTTTAGTGGTCATATTCTTGCGAAAAGAGTTTTCAGAAGTTGAAGACTTGACTTACCTCCACTTAAGTATTGACTCTACGAAAGGGTTCAGATGGATTTGTAGTTTATCATGACGCTTCTAGAGTTGATCTTTGTTGTGTATTGATGCAGTGAGGTAAGGTTATAGCCTATCCCTCTAGATAGTTTAAACCCCATGAGAAGAATTACCTGACTCATTATCTTGAGATGGCCACAATTGTTTTTGCCTTAAAGATTTGGAGGCTTCACTTTATAGGGTTCATATTGATGTGTTTATGGAACATAAGAGTCTATAGTATGTGTTCACGCAAAAGGATCTGAATCTTCATCAGGGAAGGTGGCTTGAATTGTTGAAAGACTATGATATGAGTATGTTTTATCACCCAAGTAAGGCAAATATTGTGGTTGATTCCCTTAGTAGACTGTATATGGAAAGTGCTGCTCACGTAGAGGATAATATGAAAGAATTAGTCTAGGAAGTTCATTTGCTTAATAGATTGGGAGTTTTATTTGTTGATTCAGTTGAAGGTATTATTTGGGTTTGAAATCTTCTTTAGTGTTCGAGGTAAAGGAAAAGCAAGACAGGGATCCTCTTTTGGTTAAGTTGAAGGGATCCGTTCGAGATTTGAAGGTTGAGGTTTTCTCCTATATGGGAGATACTGTGTTTTATTGTTAAGGAAGATTATGTATTCCAAATATGGATGGTTAAAGGCAGTAAATATTAGCAGAAGTGAATGGTTCATGATATTCTATTCACCTAGGAGCCACTAAGATGTACCGCGACGTCAGCATATTCTGTTTGGGTCATTATGGACAAAATGACTAAGCCAACCTATTTCTTACCAGTCCATGCTTCCTATTCAGTCAAAGAGTATGCTAGACTCTACCTTAGGGAGTTAATAAAGTTACATGGAGTTCCTTTGACCATCATTTCAGATAGAGGTACCTAGTTCACCTCTCATTTTTAGAAGTCATTCCAAAAAGGGCCTTGGTACCTAAGTTTATCTCAGTACAACTTTTCACCCACACATAGATAGTTAGGTAGAGAAGACCATTTAGAAATTGGAGGTCATGTTGAGGGTTTGTGTTATCGACTTTAAGGGTAGTTGGTATGATCACCTACATTTGATTATGTTTGCCTATAATAACAGCTACCATTCCAGTAGCCAGATGGCTTTATTTGAAGCTCTCTATGGTAGGAGGTATAGATCTCCTATATGATGATTTAAGGTTGGCAAAGCTACTTTGATAGGTCCAGATTCAGTGTATGAGGCAATAGGGAAAGTTCAGTTTATTCCAAAAAGGCTAAAGACAACCCAAAATCATTAGAAATCCTATGTAGACGTGAGGAGGAGAAAGCTTGAATTTGAGGTTGGTAATTTTATGTATCTAAAAATCTCACCCATGAAAGGGGTGAAGAGAGGTGAAGAGATTTGGCAAGAAGGAGAAGCTTAGTCCCTACTATGTTGGTCCATATCAAATTTTGAGCCATTTCGGAAAGGTAGCCTATGAGTTAGAGTTGCTTGCAGATTTAGCATCAGCGCATCCTGTCTTTCATGTTTCTTTGCTAAAGAAATGCATTGGTGATCCATCTTCTATCGTTCCTTTAGAGAGTGTGGACGTGGAAGATAATCTTACCTATAAAGAAATTCTAGTTGAAATCCACAACCGTCAGATTCGTAGGTTGAGAAATAAAGAAGTAGCCTCAGTAAAGGTTTTATGGAGGAATCAGTCCATTGAGGGAGCTACTTGGGAAGCAGAAGCCGATACGACAACCAAATATCCCTATATTTTCTCTACGAATTTAGATTCAGCTTGAGGCAATGGTTTCTCTTAAATTAATTCCCTTATTTTCTGTCTCAACTATCCAACCATCCTCATGTCATGACATTTACTTATGAATTCAATTCAGTCCAAGCATTATGTTTTAGATTTAGCTATTTAGTCATGATTCAGTTTATAGGTATTCAGTGTATGAACTCATCCTTCCTAGTATCTTATCTCAGACAGTTTTATTCGGGGATGAATGATCCCAAGAGGGAGATATTGTAATACCCCATGAGATCCTATACAAGTTTCTAACTATTCGTCACATATTTAAAAGCCCTAAAGCAATTATTCCACACTAGAGCTAAGTGCCTTAACCATTGTGACACCCTTAAAATTTCAAACATTTCATTTTTGGCATTTTCGTGTTTGAACATCAATTTTTGACTTGAAATATGTTTAGGAATGTTAAAGGGGTCATCCGAGAGATTTTTAGAATTCTTAGAAGTAGTTCATGGTGATTTTGGACCATCGAGGTAGTGAAACTCTGCATTTTTGTCATGTCACGGAGGTTACCCTTAGCGATACTGGTGTGGTATGGAGGCAGAGTACCTCTATTATACCAATGTGTCACGGAGGTTAGTCTCCATAATATCAACGTGACATGGAGGCTGGTCTCCACGATAGGCAGCATGCTACACTGCTGTGTAAAAGTTATGCAGTCACTTAAGGGTAAAGAGGGCTTTTTGGTCTCTTTCTCCTCTTTAAACTTCCAATCCATGATTTAAAACACAAAAGAGGCATTATTTGCCCCCTTCTCAGTCAGTTAGCAATATCAATTCCTCTCCCACTCTCAAGAACAAAAGCAAAGGGTTTCTTCAAAGAATTTACCCTCTCAATGTCTCAAATCCAAGTTCCCTTCAAGAAGTTAAGTAATTCAGGCATGTGGGATATTCATCAATAGGCTCCTTTCACCCATTGAGTCCCAAAGTTTCACTGATTCTCAAATTTAATTCCTCTTTTGATTTAGGTTCTATGAAAAGTATGAATTCCATAATTTCTTCCATGTAATTCTTGAATTCAACCATGAAATAGTTTTTCCTCATAACTTCAAGTATTCTTCCGTACTCTAATCCTGATAACTTGTTATATCGATGAAATTATTGGATTCTTGAGTTTAAGTCATGAAATTTCCTATTATGCCATCACTTTGAAATCATCATGTCTAATTACATTATTTTCTATGTTGGTAGTTTATGAACACATGATATCTAGATGATCATGCATGCTACAGTTTTCAAGTTATTCATACCATATTTGTACCATGAAATTTATAACATTTTGATAATGAGCACTCACACGTACTATATCTTGCTAAATACAGCTGTTAACATGTTTATGATTACTCCAGATTAAGCATGCACTATTATTTTTAGAATGCCATATTTGAATATATCAGTTATCAGTATATACACTAGTTTATGCTTCCATATCAGTTCAGTTGGGAGTAGGACTTTGCACCGAGCGAACCTAGGGATGAAGGCTCACCCACCAGTAGAGGACTAAGACCATTAGTAGAAGTATGTAAGTTCCAGAACTATGTAGCCAGCTTAGATTATAAGATGTCACCCACCAGTAGAGGATAAACACTCTTTTAGGGGTCACCCACCAGTAGAGGATTGAAACCCTAGTCCTGTGGGATATCAACTTAGTGGATCTACACAGTCAGTTTCGGTACCTGTGGCAAGGTACTGACACCCTTCCAACTGGAGTTATAGGTTAGACCCCAATTAACATAGATTGGGTTATGTTAGGTAAATGATAGCTCCCACAGTTTCAGTTTAGGATCCATATATATATGTATATATTTATATATCAGTTCAAGTTTGCATGACCAAGTGTCCATATATCAGCTATTCAGTCATACAAATCATTCAGAACATATTCATGCTTGGTCTTATATTCTATTTTTATGAATTTATGCTCAGTTTACATGTATCTAGACAGTCCACATCTCTCATACTAGTACTTTCAAAGGACTAACCGTATACTCTCTTTTGCACTATGTTGTCTTATAACATAGGTTTGGACGTCCAGTTTCTCAATCACACTTAGATAATTCGTGCGCCAGCCAGCTGCAGCATTGATGAGTCCTCATCAGTTGAGGACTAATTATAATATTTATCATGCTTTCCAGTATTTCAGTTCTTGTTTATTTCAGTAGTTCAAGTTATTTGGGGACTTTTCCTAACAACTCATCACGCTAGAGGCTTTCAGATAGTTTGACAATTAGTTATGATTTTTAGTGATGTGATTTAGAATTCTATACTATTGATTTGATGTTTAGTCGTTTTATTAAATGACCTCCGCACAGGAAATTTTTATATATACTTATAGTACCTTACAATGTATGCCAGTTCATGGGTTAGGTTATGCTCACTTGTGGTGTTAAGCACCGTGTTACGACTAGGGGGAAGTCTCGGGTCTTGAAATTAATCATCTTCATTTATGTGTCCACATAGCACCTTATGGCCTAATTCTTATGATTTCCATTATGGATTTTCAGTTGATCAGCTTTAGTCCTTCGAGGATAATGTGATGGGATTGCTTGGACAGGACTTAGATAACATGTTACGTGGTTCGGAGTAGATAACAGGCTTGGAAAGGCAAAAGAAAGTTAGATTTGAATATTGAAGTTGGTTTCATGAGTCATTCCTTGGTTATTTTGGGCTTGGTTGAGGTTCCACCGAGTTATGCTTATATCTGTGTGATGTTAGTATGGTGTGGTGTGGTTTTACATGCTTCATCTTTTTCAGCTCAGTTGTTGTTGAGGATGATTTTGGGTTATTTGGAAAGTGAAGTAAGGAAATTGGTTGAAAAAGGGATACTTATAGCAAAATTTATTAGGTGCGTTATTTTTACTTAGAAGATATCTGTGAAGACATGATTAGGGCATGTAGGCCCAGTACCTAATCCTTTCGAGCCTTCAAACTCTTTCTATTCATTGACTTTTTCGAAAGAAAGTCCTTTTAGCAGTGGATATGACTATTTAGGTTATTTTCTCAATTCACACATATTTTTGGTATTTCGAGCCTTCCCGTAGTAGCAATAGGTCATTTGTGATTTGCCAAAATTGTCGATTCAATTATCTGACAATTTGTTTGGATTTTAGGTCATTTTATTATTTTGGAGTTTTGGTTGTTGAGGAATTGATATCAAGGTAAAACTCCTAATAAACATCATCAGATGAGGAATTCGATAATTCTATCAGATCCAAAATATTAATTTTAGGCCTTGAGGTTTCCAGATTCATTTTGGGCTATTGGGTAGAATTTTGTTAAAACATAACTAGGTGTAGGACCCATATTTAATCGAAACAATCTCATATGAAAGCTTTTATAGTTCTATCTAGTATGAAATGTCGAATTTGGAATAGTAGCGTAGTTTGCTTGCGCGCACGGGGTTTTTAACAAATCTTGAACCCTCGGTTGAAGTTTAAGCGAACTTGGTGAAAATCCTAGTGTTCAGCATCTGATGCAAGGCACCCTTATTCTTTACGTTCGTGGAGAGTTTACCAAGTTTACAAAGGGTCAAGTTGTTGACCTTTACAATCGCAAGCCTCTTATAGCATTTGCAATAAAGGGTCGACCCGACCAAAACTTTCCTCCTTCACGATTGCAATTATCAACGCTGCATTCGCAATGTTCAGTTCCATTTGCCTTCACATTTGAAACACTTTGTCCGCCTTCGCAAAGGGTGAATAATCTTGATCACTAGGTTCACAACCTTGGCCTCTGCATTCGCGAAGGACTAATCCCTGTAATATATAATACTTCCCAATTTTTTCACCATTATCTCATCATTTTCCTCCATTGTTAGCCCTAGGAGATCAATAACGCTTGGGGAATCATAAATTGGAGCTAGGAATGTGTAGAGGATGATAAAGTGACCATTTTCACTAATTTCTTTGTAAGTTTGTGGCCTAAATCCTCAGTTTAATTCTTGTTTTCTCTACTAGTTTAGCCATCTCTCAGGGCTGATTTGAGCCCCAATTTGTAATCCATTTGTGCTCAACTTTTGACTATACATTCCTTGTCCTTTGAACAACCTCACGATGGATTCAATTTTGGGATTCCATTAGTGGGCCTCATGTCCTTCGTTTATGACAGTTTTCCCCTGGCTAGAAATCCCACTATACCGTAATTGCGGCTCCACGATTGTTGCATTCTTCATGCGATTGCAGCCTTCTAGCTTTCTTGACTTACCGAGATTGTGGTAGCCAACCCAAGATTGCGATACCTAAGGCCCAGCATGCACAAGTTTTCTAACATTTGCACTTCCCTTCCCTTTTTGATCATTTTCAGCTCAATTCTATATCCTTTTATCTCATCACCTGTACACCTGTAAAATATGGAAATTAGGGCATTTAATCATGATGTTGTCTCATTTATGCCTTCAAATCAGAGTAGTGTGCACGAATGTTAACGGCAAATGAGCGGTAATTTCACCACTCATCAACACCCTCAACTTAAAACTTTGCTTGTCCTTAAGCAATACTACCTCTTACCATGAAACAATGCATATTTATGACCAAGTTAGATGACCAAAATGATCATGATGACTTCAACTTAGTTACTACCACAAAAATCTCTTCGCTCATGAGCAAGACTATTCTCACGACACCCCTCAACATAACGCATAATTTTCAAGAATTCAAGACTTCAAAGAGCAATCATGCAACAATCACTAATACTCAAGAAATGACTCCTCCTTGACCTTATCTACATTATACTCTTTTTGCCTCATTTTTTTATGGGAGATGCCAAAATCACCCACCTCAACTTATTTACATGCCTCCTCATAAGAAAGAAATTCCACACATTAAGTTATCAAATATACAATAAGGAATTTAAGTATGAAACTTTCTCTCTCTCTCAAGAACTCTCGATGTTAACAAGTAACATGTCATAGGATTGCATCTATTTTTAATCTCCACTACAATGAATGCACTTAGGTGGAGATCTCAAAGGGCTTTTTGAGCTTGTAATGTAGGTTCATGGTAGGGTAGGATATTATTTTGGAACAAAGTGACTATACCTTCCTTGAACATCTACATTATACTTTTTTATCCAACTTTTGACCAAGGGCCACTTCTTTTGTTTTAACTCTTTAAGTATGTGCCTACTTTTATTACCTTGATTCACCCATCTTTTGGAAAGCATCTTCTTTTCTCCTCTTTTCCTTGTGCATTTTATGCTTTTATTTCCTTTCTTGGGTCTCTTATTTTTCCTATTCATTTGTTCTCAAAATTAAGCTCCTAGGAACTAACTTACATTCTCGTGGCCCGAAGTTACCTCTTCCAATCTTAACCACCCCCAACTTAGGCTTTTAGCCTCAATTTGTATTTTTAAGTCCAAGGGGGATAGGGTTCGAAAGAGGGATAAGAATTTAAAGGCTCACGACTTGCAATGTGTTTGCCAAAGAAAGGTCCAACGACTCAAAGTGGGTGGCTAGGGGTAACATCTATGTACGGGTAGGCTTTTTAGGCTAAAGTGGACTTCCAATGTTACAAAGATAGCCTAAGATCATCTCCCCAACCAAATACAATCAAAATTATCCTTGAGAGTCTAATGGGGCATTTTCTAAATGGTAAAAGTACACATAAGATTTAGACAAATAAGCTCACCATACATGGCATGCAAACTCACCAAGGAGGCTCAATTGCCCCTCCCTCTTGAGACAAAAATGAAGTATCTACCAATTTTCACAAGTCAAAAGTTTGGAGTCATAAAAAGAGAAAAATAATTATTACAATATCGCTCACGTCCATGTCCTTGATTTTTGAAAAGTTTTTGGACGGAGAGGGTGTTCGCTTTGCATTTGCACCATGCACAATTTTCTAACCATGGAAACAACCCAAGTCTTGGTCTCACATTTTGGCTTCATATGAGAAAACCAACCCTATGGATACTTAGGCTTCGCCAATGGTATGAGGGAAATCCCAAATCCACAATGCCATATGTACTCAAACTTTCCTTCTATTTATGGACTTTATGCTATGAGTACTCAGACTTCCCCTACATCTGTAGATCAAAACCCTATCACGATGTTTTCCCTTAATAATGTCGCCAATCAATCCATCATAGGGAAAGACTCGTCCACCATCATTATTAAAAGTAAAAGAAAACTAAAAATAAAATCAATCAATTCAAAAAATTTCCATTCTTCACATAAACTAAATTTAAATATTGCAAAACAATATGTACTTCTCACAAGGGCGGGACCACGACACCCCAACTAAAGGACTTGTAGCAACCTCACTACATAACTCAAAAGCATAAGAAGGGTAAAAGGGCTCCCTGAAACCACATTGATTAAACATCTTGAAAGTTGGACAAATAGGCGCAATCGCATCATGAATGGTGTGATTGCGGTACCGTGATCACGATCTTTAGGTCGCGATCGTGGTGCCTGAGGACCTCTGCTCCCCTATTTTCCTACATGGCTACCACATTTCTAAACTTTTTTTCCCCCTATTTTTTCGCTTCCAATCTTCCTAAATCACCTGCAAGGCATGAAATTTATGTGAATTATTCCAAAAATATATAAATAAAAATATGAAAATGATGGGTTGCCACCCATCATGCACTTAATTTATCATCGTGGCACGACGCCTTTTTGATCCTCATTTGTGTCTTCACTTAGAGGATTTGAATTTCCTTCCCAAGTTTTGATCATTATATCTTTGAGGTGCGTTGGGAAAATATAAGGGCATGATGATACACATTCTATCATGACACTTTGAAGACTTAAATAATTTACCCAATTTCAAATCATATTTCTGAATTGGCTCATTGGGTTTTGGTGAGAACATCAAGAATCCACTTGACACACTTTGGAATTTGCATTTGTTGACCTTCAAGTGGTGGGCTTCTTTTTACCCTTTTGGAATGACAAACTCCAAAATATAGGTATTTTGATCCTCATCCCCAAATTTCATCATTTGCTTGGGTGGTTTGGCTTTCATCACTTCCCCCAAGCATAATGTCGAAAAGTGGATTGCGTGAGGTTTTTCCTTTAATTTCTGAGTTGCACACTACTTGACATTTTGTTCTTGAAATGGGCTAGAGTCTTTGCAAAGGAGTTGCTTAGCTTTTTCTTTTGACTCTAGCACCATTTTCTCCTTTTTGGTATCCTTCACTATTGTTGGTTCGGTTGGTTGGCAAATCATCATGAATTCTTCGACATCAAGCTCACCATCAACCAAGTGGGTTGACATATTTTCTTCATCAAAACCATTTTGAAGATTGTGCATATGCATGTTACTTGAAAGATCAACGCTCTTACCTACTTCTTCTTTATTTTAACTCTCCTTTCCAAATGCCACCATGGATTGATGCAAGTTATGCACGTCCTGCTCCAATGTAGTTGTCCGATCTAAAAGAGTTTGAAGCATTGCTTCAAAAATATTATACTCGGATTGATGCATGGATTGATGCATGAGGTGTATATTATCCTCCGTAAATTCCACCCGATCGAAGATTAGTTGAAGCATTGCTTCAACACCATTATTTACGGCACTTCATTCTTCCTTTCCTTCATCATAAGACCTATCAAACTCATAAGAAGAACTAGCAATCGGGTTAGCATAATGGGGGTAGGGTCCATTTGGACACATGCTCCAATGTCCATCTCGACCACCATATAGAGAACAACCATAATCCCAGTAAAATTGAGATGTGCACTTATCTCTTTCTAGAGAGCATATCTACAATCTTGCCAATAGAGGGGTCCATCACAATATGGACATGGATCATCAAGGTATGATTTCCAACCACCAAACACACATTCATTCCACAATGCCATATTAACAACTAAACAAAATAATAAGAACCTAACTAACAAAAGAAACAAAATAAAATCACAAAAAATTACTTACAAGTTTGAATCAAAGCAAGTAAACTAAAATTCCCAACCACAAGTAAACTAAAATTCCCAACTAACTCAATATGCCAAATTCTTCCCCGGCAATGGCATCATTTTTATAACGCTCAACTTATACGTCAATTTGAGTGCAAGATGGTCGTTTTCAATATATTAACCCAACTAAGAGTCGGGGTCAAATCCACGAGGAACAATGTGAGTGACGATTGAGTAAATTCAAAATAAAAGTTGTTTGCTAGGGTTCAAACCTTTGGTACAAGATGGTTTGGGATTTTTCAATGTTTTCTAATGTGAAAGTAATTATTGGGCTTCTAAGGGACTAATTCGAGACTAAGAATTATTAGAGTATAATCAATTAAAATGGATCTTGGGACTATTCTTTCCTGGGGGCAAATTATGCATGGGGTCATGATGATTCTGTGCAAATTCAAATCGTTGACGATGTGGTAGGCTAGGTTTAAGGTCTTTGAGGTTAGTTTTCCCACAAAACCTCAAGGATGTCACTCATTGGCCCTTTCGAGTACCTAACGAGTGTGTAAATTAAAGCCATCCAATAGCTCAATTGGGTATCCCTATTTCTAGGATGATACCCATGGTATAGCCAACCTCTTAATCACCCTTATGTCTAGGATAGTGAAATATTGGCAAGACATACCTATAAATTGTCTACTATTATATGGTTCCCACATACCTCTTTCAAGGATGAGGTGGGTTTCTAAAGTTCACCCAAACCCCTCTTTCAAGGATGGTTTGAGCTTTTAAGATCTTGGGATTTTCATCCATCAAACCTATTTGGGTATTTGGGGATTTCACCCACAAATTCCAACCAATTTATTAAAGCAATAGTAGAACCCACATCACAAACTAGTAAGTGCACAAACAAATCAAATCCCACATATATTTACACCCTAATCTAGCAAATCCCATGAGGTAGATCCAGCACATCATAAAGATAATGAAAGTAAATATACAAAATATCCATCAAAGTTATTCATAAGAAAATAAAGAGAGGACAAACCACACTTTAGACTCAAATGAATCTTCAGTAGACAAACCAAATACACACTTCAAGCTCCTCTAATTTAATCTCGTCTCAAATTAGTGTAAATTTAAGCTCCAAGCTCCATGAAATTACAAAACCCTAAACTAAGGATGGGAGGTAGGGTTATGGAATAATGTTAATGATCTAATAAGGGTTTTGAGCCCTTTTTGTGAGAGTTGGGATTGGCAGTGTGGAATTATAATTTTGCCCCTGACTGGAAATCCCACTATACCGCGATTGCGGCTCCGCAATCGATGAATTCTTCATGTGATTGCGGACTTTTGACTTTCTTGACTTACCGCGATCATGGTGGCCAACCCGTGTTCGTGATACCTGAGGCCCGGCCTGTGCAGGTTTTCTAATTTTTGCACTTCTCTTCCATTTTTGATCATTTTCAGCTTAATTCCACATCCTTATATCTCATCACCTTTACACCTGCAAAATATGAAAATTAGTGTATTTAATCATGATGTTGTCTCATTTATGCCTTAAAATCACAGTAGTGTGCATGAATGTTAAGTGTAAATGAGCGGTAATTTCGCCACTCATAAGGCAAACCATCTACAAAATTTATAGTAACTCGCTCCCATAGCTTCTGCAGCAATCCACCAATTCTATGATGTTTGGCCTTTACCTGCTAACAACAAAGGCATCGAGCCACAAACTTCATTATATCTCTCCCATACCACTCCACCAGTAACGTTGCCTCAGATACCTATACATTTTAGCTGTCATAAGGTAAATAGAATACTTGGAGCTATAAGCCTCACAAAAAATCAACTGAATCAAAGCTCCGACCCACGAAACACAAATATGTTTGTTGAATCTCAAAACACCATTAGAATCTTTGGTATCCCTCATGGACTTCCCTCTTAGAACCTGCCCTCGAATGCTATGAAGCCTACTATCCTCAAGCCTATGACCCTGAATCTACTCCAACAAGGTAGATCTAGGCTTAATACTAGTAATAATCCTCCTAGGGTCAGAAATATCCATATAAACCATCAAGTTAGCTAAGGACATGATGTCTAAATCCAAAGACCACGGCAAGCAAAAATGAAGGCCAAGCTACCTATACTCTTTATCTTCTGGCTTAACGCGTCCTCTACCATATTCACCTTTCTTGTATGGTATAGAATAGAGATAGCATAGTCCTTCAGCAACTCAATCCATCTATGATGCCTCAAATTAAACTCCCTCTAAGTCATAATATATTGATGACTATGGTGGTCGGTGAAGATTTAAGGTAAACCAAGGGCATAAAGCTACTAGAAGGGCCTAATCGGGGAATATTGTCCAATTCACTAAGTAATATGATAAGTCCTATGCTAAAGGATTCCTTAGGATAATCTATGGTTAATCAAGTCTATCATCAAATGTAATAGGATCATACAACCTTCACAGATATTTTAGGCTAAGGTTCGGTTCATATTACTATTCTAAATCCCCTTGTTAGGTTAAGTCATGATATATGTAGATATAAACATAACCTATAATCTCTACCTAGCGTATGAAATATATAATACATAATCTCATAGATATAAGTAGACCAAACCCTACCTTGATGTTGAACCATAGTCTTGAATCATCCACGAATTGATCATTTTTGCTCCACGATCCTGAAATGATGTTGCACTCAGAAAAATATCATCTAGACATTAATACGAGCAAAATGATACCCATATTAAAATATAAAACTTCAGACCTAAAATTGGGTCAAAATAGGCTCATGTGGCCCGCTAACAGAATTTCAAAATTGAATTCATTACGAGGTCCCTCGGAGGATACAAAATGTGTGCTCAAAAGTTGAGCATGAACGAAGAACAGATTGGAGTCCAAATCAGCCCCATAAGCTCAAGGAAACTAACCCTAAACCAAGAAGAAATGGATTTTGAGAAGAAATAACACAAGAACAAAAAGAGAAATTGACCAAGTGATGATACGATAATGTACCTAAGCTCAATAGGATGAAATTCCAATAATTCCAAAGCTCTAACAAACTTTAATGGCAGAAAAAAGGGGTGGAAATAAATGAAAAATTTGGAATAGAGAGTTATATATTGCCAAGGCAAAGCCCTTCACAAACGCGGGGCATGAGCCATGAATGCACTGCCATTCCGGACCAAGACTTCGTGAATACGGTCGGTCCACCATGAACGCAAAGAGAAAATCTGAGCCAGACAGGATGGCTTACACCTTGCAAACACTAATCCAAGCTCGCAATGTGAAGGTCAAGATTTTTTCACCCTCACAAACGCGAACATGCCTCGTGAACGTAAAGGTCAAAACATGGCTAAAAAAGATGATGATAAACCAGCAAGGAGCTAAGTCCTTACAGACTTCGACTAGATGCTCGAGATCCAGTCAAAACTCAGTGCATGCAAATGAATTATGCTACCATACTAAATTCAACATTTTGGACTCAAGGGAACCATCAAAATTATCATCTGAGGTTTTTTCGATTAAATATGGGTCCCACACCTATTGTTTAATTTTTCATCAATTCACCCAGTAGCCCAAAACGATTCTAGAAGCTTCGTAACTAAGGATTCCCATAGACTAAAATCAATATTCTAGGAATAAAACCGTTGTCAAAATTCTCTTCGAGATTGTTCACTAAAAGTTTTGGTTCGAGACCAATTCCTTAACAACAAAAGCTCCAAAATAGGGAAATGGGTATAAAACCCAAACGAACTGCCTAAAATCACACCATCAGTTCCTGCAAGTCATAAGTAACCTGTAACACTATGGGATGACATGAAACTCTAAAAACGCAAGAAATTGAGGAAATGACCTGAAGGGTTATTACTAGTTTGACCTTATACCACTATAATTGTCACAACCCAAAAATAAGGGTCATGATGGCACTTATCTCAGCGAACCTTGACAAGTAAGCCTATCACACAAACTAATACAAAAGAAGAAAAAGATAGAAATAACCCCAAGGCAAGGCTTCTAGATGAATTTGAACCATATAATATAGTATGAAAGTAGAAACATACAACCAAATATATTATACCGAATCCCAAAACCTGATATCAATAGTGTAAGAACTACTAATACAAATCTAGGATTTCAAATTCATTAGAATATCTAATAGGAATAATATTTGTCTTTGAATACTAGTAAAAAACTAAACTAATATAGAAATATAGAACTGGACTCCAGACACATAAACATCCAACCACTACCTTGAATAACTCTAAAGACGCCCAAAATCAAGCTATGTGAGATACACCCACACTAGAATCTGCACCAAAAGGGCATAGTAGGGATGAGTATTGTCTATTTGTACTCAGTAGGTATCATAGATTGACTGAGCAAAGTAAAAAATAAAGCATACAAAATACACACTAAGGGCATGTCAGCTGCAAAAAAAAAATGTCATAATAGTAGCCCACATCGCTTGCAGTAACAGTTCTATAATGTCCACATATAATACAACATAATACCAAAAAGAGATACAAGCATACATTTATACCACATATAAGCGAAGAATGAGGGAGAACAACAAATACAAAAACATCAAATATAAGGAAAAATAGAACAATGGATCGGTAACAAGTCAATCAGAATATACAATCACATCAAAAGCATAATAAAGTAAATACAATAAGAATGATGATGATGATACTGACGATGATGATAATGTAATGCATAAGGTTGTCGCATAACCTCTGAGACTGTCGCACAGCCTTTGTATACACCTACGGAGCTAAAATTTCCCGACTTAGGACCCATGAAGTCTCGTCAACCCATATACAATCCATATATCCATATCTTCTCCCTCACATTCCTCGGGGAGGGTTTTATAAGATGTTACATTTTCTAACATATAAAGGTATTGCCAGTGTTTCTCAATATTTCCACAGTGGTACCATTGTTTTATTAATGAGTATGAGATGTAATACTCACAACCAACCACAATGAGTATTTCCCCGACCAACCACAATGAGTATTTTCACAACCAATTAATATACCATCAGGTAAGCCAAATATCCACTCATTATTCCAACTATCCATGAAATCCAAAACGTATGTCAATAGAGTATAAATATATCACAACACATAATTGGTGTCACAACATGCTTTTTCATCAAACAAGATACAATTATCATCATGTATACAAGGCTATCAATATCACATAGGCCTCCATGCGGCCACACATAGCACATAATGTTCCAAAACCATTATATAACATCACATATAGGCCTCCACATAGGCACAACATAATAACATAGCCATTTTTCATGATTAGCTCCCACACCCTTAGTATGCATTTTGTATTAATATTGACTACCCAGTCCAGTCTAAAAAAAGTAACCTATCTCGAAGGCTGAAATCGATCCGCTATACTTCAATCCAAAACTTTACTTCTCACAAACGATCCTGAAATAAACTAAAACATCAAAAATATATATTCTAAATGTCAAAATAAGGCCAACGATAACCATATTTACTAATTTCAAGTTGGGGTCAAAATGGACCGCCAAAATGGATTTTCAAAAAAGAAGGGCAAAATTGTAACTTTGTTTCAAAAACTTGTTCCCAATATTTTTAGGAGTCTATTGTTAAAAATCCAAGTGAAAATGAGTTTAAAACAAGGTTCAAATCAAAGAAAAAATATTTTTAAAACTTTACCAGGTAAATTTTTTAAATCCATTTAATAATTAAGAAGTGAAGTTGTTTTGAAGATGAAATCGAGGGAAAATGGATAATTATAGGACTTGAAGCTCATTCAAGTGAAAAAGCAATGAAATTATGGTTTAAATTGGAGAAATACCATTTTAAAGCCTTACGGGCCAAAATCCAAAAATTTCATACTTTAATCCATGTTTAAAACAAGAATTTAATGTTAAAGATGGAATAAATTAGTTGAAATAAGTGTAATGGAGCTTACCCAAGCTTAGAAATGGAGAAAGTTGCTCAAAACCACGAAACCCTAAGCTCCAAGTCTCAAAAAATAAAGAAAAATAGCAAAAACCAAGTATATATACTCAGCTATCACGATTGCATAAGGGATCAAAATAGTGGAACCTTGTGTGAAAAGGTATCGCAATGGCGAAAAGGGTGTCATGATTGCTACACTCTGTCTACAACCCAATCACGATCGCAGTATAAGGCACACGATCGCGATTGGGCACAACTATCATATAGCACATAGGCCCCCATGCGGTCACACATAGCATATAATGCTCCAACACCATCAGATAACATCACATATAGGCCCCCACATGGGTATAACACAATAATATAGCCATTTTTCATGATTAGATCCCACACCCTTAACATGCATTTTGTATTAATATTGACTACCCAGCCCAGTCTGAAAGAAGTAACCTACCTCGAAGGCCGAAATTAATCCGCTACATTTCAATCCATAACTTTACTTCTCACAAATGATCCCAAAATAAACTAAAATATCAAAATATAGATTCTACGTGTCAAAATAAGGCCAACGATACCCATATTGACTAATTTCAAGTCGGGGTCAAAACGGACTGCCAAAATGGATTTTCAAAAAAAAAAGAGCAAAATTGTAACTTTGTTTCAAAAACTTGTTCCCAATATTTTTAGGAGTCTATTGTTAAAAATCCAAGTGAAAATGAGTTTAAAACGAGGTTCAAATCAAAGAAAAATAATTTTTAAACTTTACCATGTAAATCTTTGAAATCCATTTAATAATCAGGAAGCAAAGTTGTTTCGAAGATGAAATCAAGGGAAAATGGATAATTATAGGATTTGAAGCTTATTCAAGTGAAAAAGCAATTGTGGTTTAAATTTGAGAAATACTATTTTTGGCCTTACGGGCCAAAATCCCCAAATTTCATACTTTAATCCATGTTTAAAACAAGAATTTAATATTAAAGATGGAATAAATTAGTTAAAATAAATGTAATGGAGCTTACCCAAGCTTAAAAATGGAGAAAGTTGCTCAAAACCACGAAACCCTAAGCTCCAAGTCTCAAAAATGATGAAAAATAGCGAAAACCAGGTATATATACTTAGTTATCGTGATCGCATATGGGATCACAATCGTGGAACCTTATTTGAAGAGGTATCGCGATTGCAAAAGGGGTGTTCTGATTGTGACACTCTGTCTGCTGCCCAATTACGATCGCAGCATAAGGCACACGATCGCGATTGGGCACAACCATCATATAACACATAGGCCCCCATGTAGTCACACATAGCACATAATGTTCCAAAACCATCACATAACATCACATATAGGCCCCCACATGGGAACAACACAATAACATAGTCATTTTTTTTATGATTAGATCCCACACCCTTAACATGCATTTTGTATTAATATTGACTACCTAGCCCAATCTGAAAGAAGTAACCTGCCTTAAAGGCCGAAATCAATCTACACTTCAATCCACAACTTTACTTCTCATGAACAATCCCAAAATAAACTAAAACATCAAAATATAGATTCTACACGTCAAAATAAGGCCAACGATATCCATATTGACTAATTTCAAGTCGGGGTCAAAACGGACCGCCAAAATGGATTTTTCAAAAAGAAGGGAAAAACTGTAACTTTGTTTCAAAAACTTGTTCCCGATATTTTTAGGAGTCTATTGTTAAAAATTCAAGTGAAAATGAGTTTAAAATGAGGTTCAAATCAAAGAAAAACTTTTTAAACTTTACCAGGTAAATCTTTGAAATCCATTTAATAATCAAGAATCAAAGTTGTTTTGAAGATAAAATCGAGAGAAAATGGATAATTATAGGATTTGAAGCTCATTTGAGTGAGAAAGCAGTGAAATTGAGTTTTAAATTAGAGAAATAACATTTTTAGGCCTTACGGGCCAAAATCTCCAAATTCCATACTTTAATCCATGTTTAAAACAAGAAGTTAATGTTAAAGATGGAATAAATTGGTTGAAATAAGTGTAATGGAGCTTACCCAAGCTTAGAAATGGAGAAAGTTGCTCAAAACCACGAAACCCTAAGTTCTAAGTCTCAAAAATGATGAAAAATGGCGAAAACGAAAACCAGGTATATATACTCAGCTATCGCGACCGCATAAGGGATCACTATCGTGTAACCTTGCCTAATTCGTGAGGAATAAGGCACGCAATCGCGGGTGCACCAGATAATTAGTGCACCAGCTAGGAACTAAGTAAATTTTCAAGTCTCCATGGGCCCCTCACGATTCGTCTGAAATCCCATGAATGCAAATAAAATATGCTACCCTATCAAATTTGACGGTCCAGACTCAATGGCGATATCAAAATTTTAAAAAAATGTTGTTTTTACAAAGTTGACCGCCGAAACCCAAAATCACAATTTTTTAAATTAAGGGTCGAAATGAGATTTAAAAGTCATAAAACCACACCAACCACGATACCACCCTAAAATCGACGTTTTGGATCTGTTTTGCCATTCATCGTATGAATCACAATATATCAACTGAAGTCAATTATAAGGCTCTCGAAGCCACCAAAACCACAATATTGCATAAATGACACTGAAATACGTCGAGAACTGTGTCAATTGTCCCCACACCACAAAAATACCATAATACAGCCGCAATGAGGGGTAAAATAATCAAATCATACTAAAACACAGATTTCACATATTTCATCAAACGTTCAGTTCATTACATTATCCACCACTAAAAATCTAGCTCGTCCTCGAACTAAAGGCAAAAAAAAATACCTTAATTAACAAAGAGGTAGGGATAAGAACTACGCATATTAGTCTCGATCCCCAAGTAGCCTCATCTACATGTTGATGTCACTACTAGACCTTAACCATAGGGATAACTCTAGAATGCAACCATCTAACATCCCTAGCCAATATGGAGATTAGCTCTTCAACCAAAGGCAACCTCTCGTCTAACTAAACTGACTCCCAACGAATAACATGAGACTCGTCTGAAATGTAACTATGAAGTATGGAAACATGAAAAAGTGGGCGAATAGATGATAAATCTGGGGGCAAACCTAACTCATAAGCCACATCATAATTAGTCTGAAGAATCTCAAATGGGCCAATATACCTGAGGTTTAAGCTATATCACAATTAGTCCGAAGAATCTCAAATGGGCCAATATACCTGGGGCTAAGCTTGCCCCTCCTCCTAAACCTCATCACACTCTTCATGGGTGAAAGTCAAAGGAAAACATGAGCACCAACACCAAAACTCAAGGCATGAAGTTACGATCAACATAGCACTTATACCTACTCTGAGCTGCTCAAAGCCTATCTTGAATGATTTGAACTCTATCCAAAGACTCAAAAAGCAAGTTCATACCTAGAGGTCTTACCACAGAAACATCAAACTATCCCACATGAGAACGACAACGCCTACTATATAAATCCTCACAACGAGCTATATCGATATCAAAATAGTAGTTATTATTATAGGTAAACTCCTTTAAAGCCAAATATTGCTCCCACTGGCCACAAAAGACAATCATATAAGCGCAAGGCATGTTCTCTAAAACTTGGAAAGTCCACTTTGACTAACCATCAGTTTAGAGGTGAAATGATGTACTAAGGTCAACTCGAGTACCCAACTCATCCTAAAAAGTCTTCCAAAAGTGAGAAGTGAACACAAAACCTTGATCTAAAATGATAGACACTAGCATACCATGTAGTCACATAATATCCTGAATGTAGATATAGGCTAGCCTCTCAGCACTAAAAGAGACATGCACAGGAATAAAATGCACAGACTTGGTCAATTGATCCATGATGACCCAAACACTACCAGATCTATGGAAGTGCGAGGCAACCCAATCACAAAGTCCATAGTGATTCGCTCCCACTTCCACTCAGGAATGGATAATTTCCAAAGCAATGCACCAGGTCTCAAATACTCGACCTTCACCTTCTGGCAACACAGGCAGTGAGCTAAAAAATCCGCAGTATCTTTTCTCATACCACCCCACTAGTAATATTTTCTCAAGTTACGATACATTTTAGTCACTCACGAATGGATATAATATCTGGAACAATGAGCCTCCTCCATAATTAATCTAATCCAATCTGATATGACCTAAACCCTGGGCCATGTCATATGGACATCCCAAGCTCACATGAACTGGAGCTCACCCTGATAACCCAACCCAAACATCTCATCATACAATAGGAGTCGAGTAAACTCCAATTCATAAGTCAAGATTGCGGAAATAATTTCATAAGTCAACATTAGGTTCATAGTACCTAACTCACACCCAAGTTCATAGTTGTTCATAATACCTCTATACAAAACCAAAGTCAACAAATATATATGTCGGGACAAGCCCCTGACGATAGCCAAACCAAGTCTAAATGAGTCTAAGCCTAATCATAAGAGACCAAGAGATAAAGATCTTTTGGAGTAAGGAAGCTCACCACTTCAAGTCAATGCACGAACCGCTTTGATCTACTAATCACTTTGCAGAAAAAGAAGAAGATGCTCCAGCCCCTATGTCGCATAGGGACATAACATCTAGATATGGTTAGCGGCTAGAATGCTAGCATGTAAGTCAAGGATAATTGATAAAACATCATCATCAATAAACACCAAGACAATTTATCATATTTTATCTTATTCACACACTAATTCTTACATATAGATAAATCACATGCTTATCAAGATATCAAGGCTCATTATCATTCTAAAGCATTTATTCATTAGACATGAAGTGGGGCACTCTAACCCTTCACACTTATAGGTTCAACATTTCATATTATGTATAGGACTATAACCACATTCACATGCACTTAGACAAGCGACTTCAATCATGCTTACTCATTTATTAGCCAATGACTTTAACTGCATATGCAATCATTCAAACAAGGGGCTTTATCCATACATACATCTAATTAGACATAGGACTTTGACCATATGTTCACACATTCAATTGGGTATGGGACTTTGACCCCATGCTCACACATTAGGTAAGGGACTCTAACCTCATGCTACACTTGGACTCAAACCACAAGTCATTCCATTCGGTGAGGTTCTCTAACCTCAAGAGATATCTTTAAGGAAAGGAATTTAACCTCGAACAATATCATTGGGCAAGGGACTTTAATCTCAAGAAATTCATAAAGCAAGGGACTTCAGCCTCAAGCCATCACATAAGGCAAGGGACTTTGAACTCAAGCTATCACAACTATCATTAGTTGGTATTTGGGACTTTAACCCTTTACCCATGCATCAACATACATGTAATACAACATTTAAGGACTGTAACCATTTTAGCCAATTCAACATTATACATGACCACATGGTCCTTATGGGAGCCTTCATTGATGAACCATATCAATAGGCTAATGTCTTCACTTAATTCAACATACAAAGCAAGTTATGGTTATGATGACCCTTTTAACAATTCTATGCCACATTCTCACCACACTTGGCTTCAACCCACAATTTAAGTTCATCTTTATATCTAGGGACTTTACTCTTATATTAGCCAATGACCAAGGTTATCAATTTCATCACACATGGTTCATAATTTCTTTAACACATCATTTGTCATTTATCCATGTTCAATTGGGCCATTGCCCTAGTTCAATATATGACTAGACTACTCACTTAGATATTTTCACAAACACCATGGGTGCATACCTTCAACAAGGCCATTTCTATGGTATATATTATCAAGATTAGGGTTACTCAAGACCCTCATGTTAATCCACATATAACAAGAACCCACACATGCAATTCATCATCAATTTTCATATATGAACATAAGTCTAAGCAAGATTCAACATCATACATCATTAGGCAACAAAACCCTTTTCATTTGATTTCAAAAACACCATGTACACTTACTAATCCAAGTGTGAAATACATGGTTTTAGAGATATTTAAATAGGGGAAGAGATACATGCCTTAAACAAGATGACTCACCAATAATCTTGGCTCCTTCTTGCCATTAGATGAGCTTTCTCCAAACCCTAGCCTCTAAACTTGCTCTAAGAAGCTTTTAAAGTGTTTTGGAGTGTTTGAGTCTTGTAAAATGAAGACTTAGGAGTCTAAAATTACTTCTATAGTGATAGTGGTTAGGGTTTTAGGTAAGGTAAATGACCAAAAGGTCCTAAGTTAAAATCTGAAAAGTGAGCTCGTGCAGGGGTACGACTCCCCCATATGATTCCCTTAGTTATCGTACCCTAGGGTACGAGTGGTACCCTTAAATCATACCCTAGGCTTCTCCTAGGTGACACACACTATTAAAGGTACGAGTGGGCATACTTGAGTTCTATCCAAAGGGTACCACCCACCCCTAACTCGTAAGCTTCACTCATGACAAAAACAATCCACTTAGTTTGAGGCTCCCTTCTATATGGTTGATACTATATGACTCATATGAATTGGTTATGACCAAGGAAAGGTCATGTCATATAGGAAATAGTATGATACCCTCATGGACTGATCAAGGTATAAAAGGGAAGGGCAATTTGGGTACGAGTCGTGACCAAGGGTATGACCCAAGGCTCTAGTCGTACCCAACTCAGAGGCACAAAAAATGAAGTTATTTTTCAATGGTTCAAATCTATGTGTTTCACAATCACCCACTCTCGGCACATAAAATCAGCCCCCATCCTCAAAATACTATCAAAATCAAGTGAGGATTCCTTAGCCTCACCACTCAATGCCTTATCTCAAATTAATCTCAATCCAATATCATCAAACCGATGAGTTTAAATCTCTTCCATCAAAGAAGACCTAGCCACCACAAATGCCAAAACACCCAAGTGTTGAAATATCAAGACTAACCATCTAATTAGATAAAGACTGGACCTCTTTGGCCAAAGGCTTCTCCTGTGTCAAAAAATGCGCCAAACTACCCATGCTAGTCGACTTTTAATTACAAGGCATTTGCCACCATAGTAGCCTAGCCTAGATGATAGAGAATAGTCAAGTCATAATCCTTAAGCAACTCAAGCCAATGGAGCTTCCTCATATTAAGATCTTGCTGGGTGAAGAAGTAATAAAGGCTACAATGATCCAAGAAAATCTAACTACGGACTCCATACAAGTAATGCCTCTACAACTTCAAAGCAAAAACAAACATGCACAACTTCAAATCATGGGTATGATAATTCCTCTTATGGGGCTTCTACTGACGAGAAGCATACGTAATCACCTTGCCCTCCTATGTCAAAACAATACCTAACCCAACACCTGAAGCATTACAGAAGATGGTAAAACCCACACCCTCCTTGGGCAAGGTCAAGATAAGAGCTGAAGTCAAAAATTCCTTGAGCTTTTAGAAGCTCACCTAACAAAAATCGGATCACTAAAAGGAAATATTATTGTAAGTCCATTTGGTCAACAAAGCTACGAGATGAAAAAACCTCAACAAAATGCCGATAATAAATTACCAAGCTAATAAAACTCTAAATCTTGGTGGCCGAAGTTGGTCTAGCCTAACCACGAACCACTACAATCTTAGTTGGATCAACCATAATAACCTACTTAGTCACCATATGACCCAAGAACAAAATAGACTCTAACCAAAACTCGCACTTAGAGAACTTAGCATACAATTTCTCATCCCTCAATTTATGAAGGATGATTCGCAAATGCTCCTCATGATCAGCCTCACACTTGGAATAAACCAAGATATCATCTATAAATACAATAATAAAGGAGTCAAGATACGGTCAAAATACTCGATTCATCAATTCCATGAATAGGATGGGGACATTGGTCAACTCAAAAGACATGACCAAGAACTCATAATGACCGTATCGAGTTTGAAAAATTGTCTTTGAAATATCCAAAGCTTTAATCCTCAACTGGTGATAATAGACCTCAAATCAATCTTTAAAAACACTACAGTGCCCAGAAGTTAAATGAACAAATCATCAACACGAGAAAAAAGATACTTATTCTTAATCGTCACCTTGTTTAATTATCAAAAATCAATACACATCCGCATAGATCTATCCTTCTTCTTCACAAATCAGACAGGCGCACCCTAAGGTGATACACTAGGTTGGATAAATCCCTTATCCAACAACTTCTGCAACTGATCTTTCATTTTCTTCAACTCGGTTGGAGCCATCCTATAAGGAGGAATAGAAATGGGCTTGGTGCCTAGCTTAATATCAATAGTAAAATCAATATCATAATTTGGAAGCATACCAGGTAATCCTTAGGGAACACATCCATAAACTCAAAAATAAAATAATAAGAATTTATAGAAAAAGGTAAAGCAACACTAGTATCATAAATATGAGTCAAATAATACAAACATCCCCTCTCAACCAATTGATGAGCCTGAACATAAGATATAACCCTCTTAGGACCTGAATGAAGCACACCCTTCAAAGTTATCCATAGCATACCCGACGAAGCTAAAGTCACGATCTTAGCATAATAATCTAGGAAAGCATGATAAGGAGCCAACCAATCCATACCCAAGATAACATCGAAATCAACCATATCTAACACAAGTAAATCTACTTAACTCTCACGCCCAGAGAAAGTCACAATACAGGATTGGTACACTGAATCCACCATTAAATAATCTTTTAGTGGGTAGATACATGAATAGGCATAGAAAGAGTCTCACTAACAGAATCAAAACCAAAAGCAAAATATGCAAACATATAGAAGAAAGTTGATTCAGGATCAAATAACACCGATACAAATCTAAGAAATTGAGATAATACCTATGATTACAGCATCTAAATCCTCTGCCTCAGGTCTGGATGGTATAGCATAGAACTATCTATGACCACTAACTGATGAATAGCCCTTTAACCACCACCACGAGCTCCACTACCTGTGCCTCTCGTACCTCCGGTAGAACCCCTATCTCTTATAATTGAAATAGGAATAGTTTTATCATACTATGGGGATAGTCCTTGGTTATATGAATAGTCTCATCACATACGTAGCAAACCCTAAACTTGCTTGACCTAATAGAAGAAGGTACCACTGGGCCCAGATGGCCACCCTAAATAGTTGGACTAGAAGACCCACTACCCAAACTCTTCAAGGTTGCCTGTACTGGCTTACCATGATAACCATGAGAACATATGAAATCCTTACCTCAAGTAGCCTAACCTATGAACTCACCAAAATAAATCACCTACTTAGCACCTCTACGAGATGCCCAAAGAATACCCTTTGTCATCTTAGCATGATACACTATACTCCAAAAAGATGCTCCAAATAAAACCATCTGAGATGTACCCAACTAAAGTAAGATATCCAAACCCTTTATAAACTATTAAATCTTCTACAACTTGGTGTAAATACTGGTATAAAAATATATAGACAAGGCATAAAAGTGTGCCTTATACTATACAATAGTCATAGAGCCCTTCTCCAGGCGATCAAAATCATCTCTCATCCGATCCCTCAAACTGTAAGGCACATATCTCTCAAAAAAAGCATCAACAAATAGATCCCATGTCATCTCAGGAGAATTAAGAGGTCTAGAACCAACAGGTGACCTCCACCAATCTCTAGCAGTATCTCTTAATAGATAGGTTGTATAAGCAATCCCATGCGACTCTAGCGAACCAAATATGCAACTTTTCCTGATAGTTAATCAATAACTCATAGGCATCCTTATCCACAGCACCACTAAATCTAGGAGGACCCAAATGAGTAAATCTTTCAAACCTCTTCTGATTTTCAGAATATAATAATTATACTTATAGTAAGAGGATACATGGTGAATCTGGCAGGCTAAGATCCCATATAGGGAGGTAACATAAAGAAGGTTGAACTCCTTACCTTGGAACACCATACTTTGATGCTTGCACTGAAGTAGGATAGTACTCGAGGACTAAAAAGTACCCAAAACTGAAGTAAGTACAACTGTAGGATCCATACTCGGGAATAGAGGAACACCCATCAAAACCAAAAGAGAACCTCACTAAATGGGTCAGTAAATATACCAATAACCTGAAATAGCCTGAACTTTGGACATTGTAAATTTTTTAAGTCTTAAACCTATTGTCCATTATATGACTCACACCACACTAGTCGTATGGTATGGTTATAGTTCTAGGACCCTAGTCATATGTTGGTCAATATGATATTATCCAAGTTCTTCCCAAGGTATGAGAAGACTCTATACGAGTCGTACATTCAAGTGATGAGAAGTTGAGTCCAAACCATATGTTGTCCAGTATCTAGCCTTGGATATTTTACCTAGGGTACAACTGAAATGGTACTAGTCATATGGTGATGATACGAGTTAGGCAAGTGAGTTGTATGTAGGACAAAATCTGGTAACAAAATTTTTGATCAAATGATAAGTTAAGGGTGCCACTCGTATGATGTGGTTATGAGTTGAAAGGTCCAATCATATCCACTACATTCTTCTTATAGATTTTATGCTGAGGGTATTTTAGATATTTCCCACCCCAAACCCTTAAGACCTCACATCTTATAAAACTTTTTGGACTTTTATTATTTACTTTAGAAGATCAAAACACTCTGTAAACACTCTCTAAAAACTTCTCAAGAGAATTATGCTAGGGTTTCTTCAAGGAGATTATCTAGAGGCTAAAAGATCAAAATCTCTCCATGAATCTTCGTAACTCAGGCATTTGATTCTTCCTTCATTGTTAGTTCACAAAAATCATAGGTTTTAAACATTGTTAATGATTTATTAATGGTGGTTTTGAAAACCATGGTTGAGGGTTTGAAAGCATAATGTTGGGTATTATTTTCTCATATTTTAAATTATGATTATACATGTTTTGATGATGGTTTTGCACATGTGGTGCATGAAGATGTGGTTTAATGAATAGGTTATGTTTAACCCTAGACTTGATGGTTTTTGTCTTTGAATAATGGTTTGCTAATGGTATGCCCTCAACATATTTGTGAAAATGTCAATGAGAAGAATATTGTCACATATGAATTATGTTTGAACAAAGGCATTGACCTATGAATGTTGATAATTGGTAAATGGTTTTATGAAGGCCTTATTGGACATAAATTGATTTAAATTGTAACCTTAGTGGTTTAATTGTCTAAATGGGTTTGAGTCCCTAGATGTTGAATTAAATTGATGTCTTGGTTTAGACAATAGGTTCAAGTCCCAAAGTTGATTAATAATGGTTATGACATGCTGTATGCTTGCAAGTGGGGTTGGTATGACGATAATAATGGGATGCCTTTGGTATGTAATTGGATTAATAGTTGTGTATATGTGTAATGAATATTTCAAATTAGGCTTTAAAGTGAAAAATGTAGCCAGGCCATAAAAGTAGAGTCTAAAGGACTAATACTAAAAACTGCACTTGTCAGCACGGGTGTCTATATGATCGGGAGGTTTGAGTCCCCTGAATGAATATATGAATGGGAGGTTTGAGTCTCCTAAATGGTATACATTGGTGCTTACAACACCTTGATTATGCTGGGAGGTTTGAGTCCCCCATAAGGAGATATATGGATATGGATATTCTCTGGTTTGTATGGTTACACACACTAGGACCTTCCATCTAGGGGAGAGCCAAGCCTATATAGCTTATGGGTGCCTTGTTTTATAATGGTTATACTACACATCCCATGTTAAGTTTTTCAAAGTTCATGTTAAGCCTTGTCCCTATCCCAACACTGTATATATACACATATATATGTATATATATGATTGCATATGATGATTTGACTTGGTTTTGAATGATGGCATTATTTTATTCCAATATACCTAAGTTACATACTAGCGCTCCAACCGCTAACCATCTCTAAATATTGTATTCCAACTTGATATAAGGGCTAAAACTTCTTCTACTTTTCCTGTATAGTGATCAGATGTTTAAGTAAATCATGAGCTGATATTGAAGTGGTGAGCTTTCATACTTTGGAATGCTTTAGTTCATGGTCTATATATTTCATGTCTTAGACTTTTTTTAGACTTGGTTTTGGCTAGCATCGGGGGCATTTCTCGACATTTTATTGACTATGAATTTATAGAGGCTTTATTGGATTATTGTGGACTTGGTTGTGGCATGTTGGTAAATTGTATTAGACATTTCATGAGTTATTATTAGTCTTATTTTTCCCTATCTTGTTATATGTTTGGAATTCATTCGACACTTCAGATTGTTGAGTTGACTAGGTTAAGGCGAAAGGGGTGATCTCCAGTACGTGTGGGACTTAAGATACTCATCATAGCCAAGCCCTGGTTTGAGTTATGATAAAGTAGGTATCAGAATCTAGGTCCATGGTTAATTAGGTATCTATAAAGCCATGTCAAGTAGAGTCTTTTTATAGGTGTGTAGAATGCCACACTTATGAGAGAGAAACTATGAGATTATTTAGGAATGTTTCCCTTTCTTATTGTCTTAATTTTGAGCTATAGATTCTAAGGTATTGGGTTCTTATGACTTCTGTTTGCTTGTCTTTTAGATCATTCCTTCAAGAATATCTGATGTTTATACAAACTCTTCTATCCCATATGAGGATAGAATGGACAGAACTCATCTAACTTTTGGGTCCATACCTGATCAAAGGTCGCTTATCTAATTGTCCTCGTGGGGTTCCACCAGTACCCACTGATCCTGTTCCTAAGGGTGACACTCATACTCAGTCATCTCTTAAGGAGGTTACTAATGCTGAGTTCCGTTGCTTTTTTACCCTATTGACTCAGTTGGTGATATCTTAGTCACAATATTTAGGTTCTGCCAGTATTGCTATGGGTTTATATTAGGCCACTAGAGTTGGCCAATTTATAAGGTTGTATCCTTTGATGTTTACTGTTACAAAGGTTGAGGAGGATCCTCAAAGCTTCATTAATAAGATGGAAAAGATCTTTCAGGTTATACATGCTTCAGAGGTTAAAGGTGTAGAGTTTGCTTTCTATTAGTGAAATATGTAGCATATCAGTGGTATGAAGAGTAGGAATATTTGAGAGGTGAGGATGCTGAATCTGCCTTATGGGATGATTTTTCTAGTGTGTTTCTAGACTGCTTCCTTCCTCAGGAGTTGATGGAATATAAAGTAAAAGAATTTGTTAACTTGAAGCAATGAGGAGTGATAGTGAAGGAGTATGCTTTGAAATTCCATGAGTTGTCCTGGTATGCTCTTGAATTGGTATCTAATATAAGGGCACAGATGAGAAAGTTCGCTTTAGGACTGTCTCGTGAGTTGATTCTTGAGAGTAAGGCTACCTTGTTAAATAAGGACATGAATATCCCCATATTAGCAGTGTATATATAGCAGGTCAAAAAGTAGAAAAAAAACAAGATGAGATTGGTAAGAAACAGAGTAAGAAATTTTGGTATTCAGAATAGAGTGGGAGCCAATAACAGAGTGGAAAGTGGTTTAAGGAGAAGAGCTAGGGGAGTCCTAACTCCTATCCAATGACTAGTGTTCCCTACCCAAAAGCCGTCTAGTGATTGAAATTTTCAAGGTGATGATGTTTCTAGGGCACAAGGTGCCTAATCTCAGGCCAGTGAGGCCCAATCAGCACCATCTTACCCTCTTTAAAGATTTTGTGGTAAGTATCATCATGGTCAGTATGAGAAGGAGATGAAGCAATATTTTATATGTGGTTAGATTAGGCATATGTATCGGTATTATCTCATTAGGGTTGCTTCTGGGGCCAATAAGGTTCATGCTTCCTCTTCATAAGCTCATGTACCTAAGGGTGCTCCTTCTGGCGGCGGCACTAGTCGAAACCATCTTTATGCTCTCACTACCTATCAGGATACTGAGGTGTCTTTGAATGTTGTTATGGGTATGTTGCAATTCTTTTTCCATGATATGTACTATTTACTTGATCTGGGGTTCTCTCTCTCTTATATGACCCCATTTGTGGATATGTATTTTGATTTTGATCCTGAGTGTCTGTCGAACCTTTTTTTTTATTTCTACCCCATTAAGAGACTCTGTGGTTGTCAGAAGAGTCTATAGAAGGGGTGTGGTATCTATGGTTGACTTTGATGTTATTCTGGGAATAGACTGGTTGCACTCGTGCTAGGCTTTTTTAGACTGTCGAACCCATAAAGTTATGTTTAAATTCCCTAATGATCTGGTTATTGAGTGGTAAGGTGGTTCCCTAGCTTCTAAGGAAAGGTTCATATCATATCTTAGAGCTTAGAGATTGATCTCTGAGAGGTGTCTCTACCATCTGTTTAGGTTAAAGATTCTAACCTGAAAGGTCCTTCCTTACAATTTGTTCCTGTGGTAAATGAGTTTCCTGGAGTTTTTCCTGATGACCTTCTTAGTGTCCCTCCCGATAGGGAGATTGATTTTGGTATTGACCTTGTTCTAGACACTCGTCCTATTTCTATTCCCCCATATAGAATGTCTCAAGCTAAGTTGAAAGAGCTTAAGGAGCAACTAAAGGATCTTTTAGACAAGGGTTTCATCAATCCTATTATATCCCTGTGGGGTGCACTGCTGTTATTTGTGAATAAGAAAAATGTTCCCTTTGGATGTGTATTAATTATCAACAATTAAATAAGGTGACAGTAAAGAATAAGTACCCTCTTCCTAGAATTGATAATCTCATTGATCAGCTTTAGGGTACCAAATTCTTTTCTAAGATCAGTCTTCGATCCAAGTATCATCAGTTAAAGATTAAGGAGGTAGATATCCCTAAGATAGCTTTTCATACCCGGTGTAGGCATTTTGAGTTCTTGGTGATGTCGTTTGGCTTGACCAATGCCCCAGTTGCATTCATGGATTTGATAAATAGGGTCTTCCATTAGCTTTTATATTTGTTTGTCATTGGCTTCATTGATGAAATCTTAGTGTACTCTTAGAGAAAGAAGGATCATGCTGATCAGCTCCGTCTTGTGTTGCAGACCTTGAAAGATTAGTAATTGTATACTAAGTTCTCCAAATGTGAATTCTGGTTGAATTTCATAACTTTTCTGGGTCATGTCGTGTCTAGTGAGGGGATTATAGTGGATTCTCATAAAGTTATTATGGTTAAAAAGTAGCTTAGACCCATGACTCCAACCTATATTTGGAGCTTCTTTGGTTTAGCCGAGTATTATAGGAGGTTCGTGGAGAGGTTTTATTCTATTGCTACTCCATTGACAAAGAAGACTCAGAAGAAGATAAAATTCTTATGGTTTGATTCTTACGAGGGTCGCTTTGAGAAGCTAAAAAATAAGTTGACTTCAGCTTTGGTTTTGACTCTACCCGAGGGTACCGAGGGTTTGTCGTCTATTGTGATGTGTCCCAGGTTGGTTTGGGTTGTGTATTGATACATCATGGTAAGGTGGTTGCTTATGCCTCTAGACAGTTGAAGGTTCATGAGAAGAACTATCCGACTCATGACTTAGAGTTGTTAGCTGTGGTATTCTCATTGAAAATTCGGTGTCACTATCTGTATGGGGTTGTAACGCCCCAATTCTGACACTCGAAATGCCACACGGTGCTCCTGACCCTGAAGGAACATAAGCTAACGCATCACTAATATCTGTACCTGAGCACTGCAATATATACTATATGAATGCAGAATAAAAGGCCGAAAGGCCATCAGGTTCAAATATCTAATAAAATATAACATCTAAAAATACGGTATATCAATACCAAAACAACTAAAATAACTGTCTGAACATGATAGTTTGAAAGCCTCTAAACTATTTGAATAGGGAGTTGATGGAACATGTCCCCCAACTAACTCCAACTACTGAAATAACTAAGTACTAAAAGAATAAAATATTCAATTGATAAAATCCTCGAATGATGAGGACTCACTGCTAGTTTGTCTGCTGAACGGCAGATCTACTAAAGATGCTCTGGAGCTCGTGCTTTTGAACCTATGGTATAAGACACCATATCTCAAAAGAAAAGTATACATCAGTACGTGAGAATGTAGCAGGATGCAAGTGAGGTAAGCTGAATGCAAGGGTTCATATGCATGAACTATACTAATGGACTGAGTAACATGAACGTGATAATACATGCGTGAATATGTAACTTTAACTGAAATCATGATACTACTAAATCTGAATACTGATAACATGAGTTTTGTATTAACTGAGTGACTATGCCTGACAGTCCTGATTCTGAAGAACTATCTGAGTTCTTTTACTGAGACTGAGACTGTGGGAAGTAGTTATCTAACTGACATTCCCCTAATAAGCTACTAGAGTTGGGTTGGGGTCCAATCTGTAACCCCAATTGGAAGGGTGTCAATACCGCGCCACTGGTAAGGACAAACTATGAGTGACCCTTATCTAACAGGTACTCTAAAGAGCGGTGGTACCCTCATCTAACAGGTTAATCCCCCTCATCTACCCTCATCTAGCAGGTTTGATGTCTCAACCTACGCTGGCTACGTAGTTCTGGAGCTCAAGGGCTGCTTCTAAGAATCACACCCTCTACTGATAGGTGGGTTACCATCCTTGGGCTCACTCAATGCTGAATCCTACTCCCATATGAATAGACACTGAACTTGATCATACTAGAAGGAACTGGACTGAGTTCACTAGATTCTGTTGACTGACGGAAGTTACTAATTTCTATCAACTGACTGAGTTTATGAGATTACTGAGTTTTCCTGAGTTTTATAACTGATTGAATTCTAGTGATCATGGCTTGACTGAGAGCATCGTGAAAACTGACTCTGGCTCTAGGCACATAGCTAAATTGTCGGGTACAAGTACCCTCAGGACTCGATATCATGAAACTGACAAGACATGACACTTTTTGAACACATGACTGTTTTCAACATTTCACAATACAACCATTGAGGGATTTCATGAAGTATTTACCATTCATAATCTTATACATGGATAAGAATGCGTATAAACATGCCATGCTTTCATAACTCCTAATAGCATGAACATTCCATCAAGCAACTACAATGCACAACAATCGTATGGAGGTCATATTTGAACATAAGGGTAACATGGATTCATCATTTAGGTTCTATTGAGTCATAATGCACAAGTATTATTCTCTTAGGCATTTTATCAAAAACCTAGTATGCATAAGTTAGGACTTAGGCATGATATCAAATTAATACAACATGATTCCATAATTCAATTTAATTTCATGAATTTCAACCCCACACTAGCGTAGTTGCATGAATAACACAAAGATTCCAACTTGGGGATCATACATCAAGAACTACATGAACATAATCAATCCACCACATAAACATCAAAATTCATAATTTAAAATTGGATTCTTGGGCTTCATGGATGAAAGGAATCCATGACTGAACACTTGACATACCTTGGATAGAACATTCTTGAAAATTAACGATAGAATCTCTTGAATTTTAAGCTCCTATGAAAACCTTAGACTTGTTCTCGAGAGTATTTGAGAGAAACAACAATATTTTGGTGAAATAAGGGCTGAATCTCGTGTTTCTGGGCTTAATAAGGGTGGGAAATTAACCTTTTTGCCCTTAAAAGTGCGGACATTTAATGACTGAAATTGGGCATCGACATGATTGGTGACGTAGCACGGTGATGCATCAATGGATACCTGATGCGTCGCACCATAATCGCTCTAAGCCTCAGTAATTTCACCGGTAGTCCCTACAACAATGTTAACTAACGCGATGAGCGACGCAGTGCGCCAAGATCGTGTTGGTCTATTGGTTTGGGACACCAAACATGGTCTAATCGAGGTTCGAAAAAACCAAAATTTGTTCGAAAACACCTATTGACCTCTATGATCATGAATTAACAAACATACGGACCATTAAAGGACATTAAGGTGGCAAAATAAGAAGGCCAACTTTCGAAGGCCAAAAATAAACTAAGTCTGGGAACTTAGCTAGATTTTTCAAAGTCTGGGACCCCTTGATAAGCTTAAAGGACAGAATTAAGCTTAGAAATTTTGCGGGGTCTTATAATATCTCCCCCTTGGGAACATTCGTCCTCAGATGAAATAGATTGAGAGGGAGAAATAATAACTTAAGTACATAGGGGACATGAATAACTGTAACATGATCACATGACTGACATAACTGATAAACTGAATGTATCATACTAAACATGCATATCTGATGCATGCGTAACTAATTCATGAATGCATGGCTGAGATTTCTGATAAGATGAGTTTCTCATAATGAGGATGCATATCTGATGCATGAATACGTGATGACATAATGCATGAATATATGACTGGATATGCAATGTTAATTTAATACCGAGTTTATAATGGGAATCTGAGCATGAAAATAAATGCCAAGTTGTAACTGAAATTTGGACATGAAACATGAATAAGCTTTAAGGAAAGTTGTTACCTTGGGCTGAGTCTAAATTAGCGGAGAATAGGTGAGGTACTTGGTCTACTTGTCTACTTCTGCTTCCCAAGTAGCTCCCTAAACGGACTGATTCCGCTAGAGAACTTTGACTAGAGATACTTCCTTGTTCCTCAGTCTGCGAGTCTGGTAGTCAAGGATTTTGACTGGAATCTCTTCGAAAAAGAGATTGTTCTGAATATCTATGCCCACTATAAGGACTACAATTATTGGGTAACCTATGCATTTTTTTAGCAAGGAGACATGGAACACTGTATGGACTGAGGCTAGATCTGAAGGCAATTCGAGCTCATAAGCTACCTTACCTAAGCAACTAAGAATTTTGAAGGGATCAACATATCGAGGACTGAGCCTCCCTTTCTTGCCGAATCTCTTCACTCCCTTAATGGGAGAGATCTTTAGATAAATATAGTCACCAATCTCGAACTCGAGATCCTTTTTACACACGTCTACATAAGACTTTTGTCGACTCTGAGCAGCCTGAAGTCTTTCTCTGATCAACTGGACTTTTTCAAAGGCATCTAATACTAAGTCAGGCCCTATAACTGAGGCCTCACTAACTTCAAACCAAACAATCAGAGACCTGCATCTTCTACCATAGAGAGCTTTGAATGGAGCCAGTTAAATACTGGAATGATAGTTGTTGTTGTATGTAAACTCAATCAAAGGCAAATGTTTATCCCAACTACCCTTGAAATCAATTACACACGCCATTAGCATATCTTTCAAGGTCTAAATGGTCCTTTCTGCTTGATTATCTGTCAAAGGATGAAAGGTTGTACTGAGATAAACTCGGGTACCAAGACCCTTTTGGAATGCTTTCCAAAAATGAGAGGTGAACTTGGTACCTCTATCTAAGACAATGGACAACAGAACACCGTGCAATCTAACCAAATCCCTGATATAGAGTTTGGCATAATCCTCGACTGATAAAAGGTATGGACAGGAAGGAAATGAGGTGATTTGGTCATCCTATCTACAATGAACCATACTGAATCATGCTGATGACGAGTACGAGGTAAACCCATTATAAAATCCATGTTCACATCTTCCCACTTCTAAGTAGGAACATTGAACTCCTGCATGGACTCACTAGGTTTCTGATGCTCTATCTTAACCTGCTGACATGTAGAGCACTTAGCCACAAACTCTACAACATCTTTCTTCATCCCACTCCACCAATAGATCTCCCACAAATTATGGTATATCTTAGTGGCCCCTGGATGAATAGAGTAACGCGCACAATGAGTTTCTGCAAGAATTCATTGCCTCAAGTTATCTACACCTGGCACACAGAGACAACCCTGACAACGTAATACACCATCTCCACCTTGGGAGAAAACCACTACTTTCTGATTCTTGACTGACTCTTTCAACTTGACTAGACTGAATCTCTATCTTGCTTTTCTTTCACCTCAGAAACTAGTGATGATTCTGAACTACTATGAACCCATATATTACCCTCTTTTAAATCAACTAAGCGGACACCTAGTCTGGCAAGCTGATGGACTTCCTAATTTATCTTTTTCTTACTGACCTCAACATGAGCAACACTACCCATAGACAGTCTACTGAGAGCGTCAGCCACTACATTGGCCTTACCAGGATGATAAAGGACACTCATGTCGTAATCTTTCAAGAGCTCTAACCACCTTCTCTAATGAAGATTGAGATATTTCTGAGAGAATACCTACTAAAGGATTTTATGATCTGTGAACACATCTACATGAACGTCATACAAGTAATACCTCCAAATCTTTAAGGTAAAAACTATGGCTGCTAACTTAAGATCATGAATTGGATAATTCTTCTCATGGGGCTTAAGTTGTCTGGAGGCGTAGAATATGACCTTACCATGCTACATGAGGACACAAACCAAACCTACTATGGATGCATCACAGTACACTACGAACCCATCTAAATTATCTGGAAGATCCAAAACTAGTGCTGAGTGAGTCGAGTCTTCATCTCCTGAAAACTCTTCTTGCAAGGATCTGAGCACTGAAATTTGACTTTCTTTTGAGTTAATATGGACATAGGGGATGCAATAGACGAAAATCCATCAACAATCCATCTGTAATAGTCAGCCAAATTCAAGAAACTCCTGATATCTGATGGAGAGACAGGGCAAGGCCAGTTTCTTACCACTTTAGTCTTTTGAGGATCAACTTTAATGCCATCACCGAAAATGATATGACCAAGGAATGCTAATGACCTTAGCCAAAATTTGCACTTACTAAATTTGGTGAACAATTGATGATTTCTAAGAGTTTACAATACTACTCTGTGATATTCTGCATGATCCTGCTCACTGAGGGAACAGACAAGAATATCATCTATGAAGACTATGATGAACATGTCCAAGTACTGCTTCAACACATGGTTCATCAAGTCCATGAAGGTTGTTGGGGCATTGGTAAGCCCAAAGTACATGACTAACAATTCAAAGTGACCATACCGAGTATGGAAGGCTATTTTCGGAATGTTACATTCTCAGACTTTGAGTTGATGGTAGCCTGATCTGAGGTCTATCTTAGAGAAATAACTGGCACCCTAAAGTTAGTCAAATAAGTCATCAGTTCTGAGAAGAGGATACTTGTTCTTGATCATGAATTTATTGAGTTGACAGTAATCGATACAAATCCTGAGAGAACCATCTTTCTTTCTCATGAATTAGACTGGTGCACCCCACGGGGACACACTGGGTCTGATGAATCCCTTATCTAAGAGATCCTTCAACTGTTCTTTCAATTCTCTGAGTTTTTCTTGTGTTATTCTATATGGAGAAATAGATATAGGCTGAGTATCTGGAAGAAGATCAATAGCGAAGTCTATTTCTCTTTTGGGAGAAATTCCAGAAAAATCTTCGGGAAAGAAATCTGAATATTCATTCACTACTAGGACTGATTTAAGATGGGAGTTTCAGAACTAGTGTCCTTAACTTGAATAAGATGATAGACACATCCCTTAGATATTATTTTTCGTACCCGAAGGTAGGAAATAAGATGACCTCTAAAAGCTGAAGTACTACCCTTTCACTCTAGGACAGGTTTATTTGGAAACTAAAACAGGATGACTCTATTTCTATAATGGACTATGGCATAGCAGGAATGAAACTAATCCATGTCGAGAATAACATCAAAATCAATCATCTCTAATTCGCTAAGTCTGCTGAAGTGACTTTCTGAAATATCATAACCGGATAGTTCCCGGTAAAACCATCGCGCTATGATGGTTTTACCCACTGAGGTAGAGACTGAGAAGGGCTCTACTAGAATTTTGGGACTGACTTCGAAATCAACTATTATGTAAGGAGTAACAAATGACAAAGAAGCTCTTGGATCTAGCAAAGAATAAACATGTACATGAAAGATCAATAACGTACCAATGACCACATCAGGAGAATTTTCCTGATCCTGTCGGGACTGAAGAACATAAAGTCTATTTGGGTGTTGCCCACTAGTAGCACTAGAGGTGGCACCCTACTGATTTGGGTGACCGAACTAAGCTGAGGAATGGTTATGCTGACCCTAAGGACATGGCTGGAGATAATTTCTGACTCTGTGGCCTGGCTAGCCATATCCGAAGAAAACATCACTACCAGCTCTGTAAGTACCCTGATGGTGCTTACCGCATGTCTGACAAAGATGATGGTTATGGGCACTGCTAACACTGCCCTGAGACTTAGAGCCTGGCGCACTATCTCTGTTACCATCCCTAAACTTAGGAGTTGGAGCACTGGCTGAGGAAGAAGCTGGAACGGATAACTTAGGATGGAACAGAGAACGATTCCGTCCTTCCGACTTAGGCTGAGCAAAGTTGAAACTACCGTCCTTACTCTCTTATTTTGCTTTTATCTCATCTTAATCTTTTTCTCTTCTATTATTTGAACATGGATCATAAGCCTGGCTATGTCCATCTCACTAATCAGCATTGTAGATCTGCACTCATTTACCACACTATCATTCACCCCAAAAATAAACTTACTCATCTTGGCCCTGCTGTCTGCCACTACATGAGGAGTGTATCTAGCTAGTTGAGTAAACTTAAGAGAACACCCTTTGTGGGCAACTCAACCTCATAGGATACTTTACCAACACGGCTCTAGACTCTATACGGGCTAACATAACGAGGACTAAGCTTTCCCTTTTTACCAAACCTCTTCACCCCTTTCATGGGTGAAATCTACAAGTACACCAAATTACCCACTTCAAACTCAAGATCCCTTCTCCTCACAACGACATATGACTTTTGACGACTCTGAGCTATCTTTAATCTCTCCCTAATCAACTTAACTTCCTTCATAGCTTCAAATACTGCATCAGGCCCAATCACGGTAGCTTTACCCACTTTAAACCAACCAATAGGTGATCTACATCTTCTACCATACAAGGCTTCAAATGGTGCCATCTCGATGCTAGCATGGTAACTATTGTTATATGCAAATATTATCAATGGCAAATGCTCATCCCAACTACCTTTGAAATAAAGATCAGACACCTTCAACATATCTTCTAGGGTCTGAATAGTCCTATCAGCCTGACTATCTTTCTGCAGATAAAAAGCAGAACTCAAAAGAACTTGGGTACCAAAACCCTGTTGAAACGCCCTCCAAAACTGAGAAGTAAATTAAGTAACCCTATCTAAAATGATAGATGAGGGAACTCCGTGTAGCCTGACTAACTCCCGGATATACAATCTAGCATAATCCTCAACTGTATAAGATATATGCATAGGCAAGAAGTGCGCGGGCTTAGTCAGCTGGTCTACAACAACCCAAATAGAATCATAATGATGACGCGAATAAGGTAAACAGATCACAAAGTCCATATTCACCACCTCCCACTTCCAAGTGGTTATACCAAACTCTTGCATCACACTACTAGGTCTTTGGTTCTGTACCTTAACCTGTTGGCATGTTTCACATAATGCTATAAACTCAATTATATCCTTCTTCATACCATTCCACCAATAGATTTCTCATAAGTCACGGAACATCTTGGTAGTACCGGGATGAATAGAATACCGTGCGCCATGCACTTCATCCATAATCCTCTACCTCAAATCATCAACACATGGAACGCAAAATCTACCCTGCAATCTCAACACGCCATCTCTCCCTTGGGAGAAAACCTCTAACTTTTGGTCCTTAATTGCCTCCTTCAGTCCCACCAAACTAGGATCTTTATCTTGCCTCTCCTTCACTTTCGAAACTAAAGAGGATTCAGAACTACTTTGTACCAAAGTACTTCCCTCAGCTGAATCAAGCAACCTAACACCCAATCTATCCAAACAATGCGCATCACAATTTAAATCTTTCTTACCTTTCTTTACATGAGCAACACTACCCATAGACAATCTGCTAAGGGCATCCGCCAGTACATTGGCCTTGCCCGGGTGATACAAAACACTCATATCATAGTCTTTTAACAACTCTAACCACCTCCTCTGCCTAAGATTCAACTCTCTTTGAGTAAACACATACTGCAGGCTCTTATGATCAGCAAACACATCAACATAAACACCATAAAGATAGTATCTCCAGATTTTCAAAGCAAAGTCCATAGCAGCTAACTCAAGATCATGGGTTGGGTAATTCTTCTCATGCGGCTTTAACTGTCTAGAGGCATAGGCTATAACCTTACCTCTTTGCATCAACAAATAACCCAAAACAACTCTAGAGGCATCACAATACACCACAAAACCATCTGTACCATCAGGCAAAGTCAACACAGGGACTAAAGTAAGTTGAGTCTTCAACTCCTAAAAACTCTTCTCACAAGAATCTGACCACTGGAACTTAACTTTTTTTAGGTCAACTGGTTAATGGGAGATGCAATAAAAGAAAAACCTTCAATAAAATAGTGGTAGTAGCCCACTACACTAAAGAAACTTTTAATGTCAGATGGAGAGATAGGTCTAGGCTAATTTCTTATAACTTCTATCTTTTGGGGATCAACTCTAATACCTTTGGCTGAAATCATATGACCCAGAAAGGCTACAAACCTTAGACAAAATTCACACTTACTAAATTTGGAGAACAATTGGTGACCTCTAAGAGTTTGCGAGACAATTCTAAGGTGATCTACATGGTCATTTTTAGTACGAGACTACACAAGGATATCATCTATGAACACTATGACAAACATATCAAGATATTACTTGAACACTCGATTCATGAGGTCCATAAAAGCTACTAGGGCATTGGTTAACCCAAAAGACATGACTAGAAACTCAAAGTGACCATAGCGGGTTCGAAAGGCTGTCTTTGGAATATCATATTCCCTTACTTTAAGTTGATGATAGCTGGATCTAAGGTCTATCTTGGAGAAACAACTTGCACCTTGTAACTGATAAAATAGGTCATAAATTCTAGAAAGAGGATACTCATTTCTTACTGTGACCTTGTTAAGCTGATGATAGTCAATGCACATACGCAAAGAACTATTTTTTTCCACATGAATAGAATAGGTGCGCCCAAAGGAGCAATACTGGGCCTTATGAAACCTTTTTCTAAAAGATCATTGAGTTTCTCTTTCAACTCCTTAAGTTCAGCAGGTGCCATACGGTATGGAAGAATAAAAATAGGACGAGTGTCGGAAAGAAGGTCAATCCCAAATTCTATCTGTCTATTGGGAGGTACCCCTGGGAGATCTCCTTAAAAAACATCAGGAAAATCATTAACAATATTGACTAACTGAATAGTTGGAGCCTCGGACTTAGTGTCTTTGACTCTAACTAGGTGCTAGAGGCAACCTTTGGATATTAGCTTTATGGCTTTAAAATAGGAGATAAAATGACTCTTGGGAGATACCAAACTCTTGGACCATTCAAAAACTGGCTCATCAGGGAACTGAAAATTGACTACACGAGTACGACAGTCTATAGATACATAATAAGAATGAAGACAATCCATAACCAGAATAAGGTCAAAATCCACCACGTCTAAATCTATCAAATCAGCAAGTATGACTCTATGAAGAATCTCTACACACTTATTTAGCAATAACTGACTCCCCTACTGGTGTGGAGACTAGGAAAGGCTCAAGAATCTTTTCAGGACTCATTTTGAAATTCGTAGCCATAAGTGGGTTCACATAAGAGAGACTTGACCTGGAGTCTAACAACACAAAAACATTAAAACAAAAGACGTAGAGCATACCAGTAACAATATCAGGAGAGTCCTCTTGCTCCTGATGGGATGGTAAGGTATAGAATCTGTTCTGGCATTGATCACCAGCAGTGCTAGATGAAGCACCTTGAATAGGGGCGGGACGAGGGATAGGAGCTGGTGTACTAGTAGTATGTGCCTATGGTCGGGCATCTCTGGTCCCCTTCCTAGCATGCGGACAATCTCTAAGTCTGTGGCCCTGCTTGCCACAACTAAAACAACCCCTCAAATCTGCAAAACACTCACCAGGATGATCCCTACCACACTTAGCACAAGAAGGATAACGGGGCCTGTTACCAACACTGTTCTACGACCTAGACATAAAAGACCAGATCTCTTGCTCTTTCCTGCCTTTAGGCGCGGGAGCGCTAGCTGATGAAGGCACTAGAATAGATGAACATATCTGAAACTGAGGACTATTTCCTTCATGGAAGCTTGGCTGACTATACTCATGTTGCTTAGATCTAGCCCTCTTATTACCACTCACTTTGTCTCTCTCTATAATCTTATCCGTCTCTATTTGTTGTGTATACGTTATCAACCTAGACTGATCCATATCTCTATGTAGCATTGCAGTCCTACACTCTTTCAGCACCAAACCAGAAACACCTATCACAAACTTACTCATACTAGCTCGGGTGTCAGAAATCAAATCAGGAGCATACTTACCCAACTGGTTGAACTTCAAGCATTACTCCTTAACAGTCATGGCGCCTTACCTTAAGTTCATAAACTCCTCAATATTTTCTTCCCTCATCTCAAGTGAAAAGAACTTTTCCAAGAATGCATCTTGGAATACCTGCCAAGTCATAGGAGTAGCATCCTCATCTCTACCCTTCCTCCACGATACAACCCAGTTATAAGCTATGTTCTTCAACCTGTAAGACGTCAACTCAATACTTTATTCCTCAGAAACATGCATCACTTGCATGATTTTTCTAACCTCATCAAGGTAAAATTGTAGGTCCTCACCTGCCTTGGACCCATAAATCTCAGGCGAATTCAAATTAAAAAAAAATTTAAACTTTATCGGGTAAAATCTTCGAAATCCATTTGAGGATCAAAGTTTTTTTTAACATAAAACTGGGAAAAATATATAATTATAGTATTAAAAACTCATTAAAGTTAAAAAGGAGTGAAATTGGGGATTAAATTGGAGAAATGGAATTTTTAGGCCTTGCATGCCAAAATTCTCAAATTCATGCTTTTATCCGTGTTTAAAACCAAAATTTAATGTTAAGGGTGGAACAAATTAGTTGAAATAAGTGTAATGAAGCTTACCCAATCTTAGAAATGGAGAAAGTCGCTCAAAATCACAAAATGCTAAGCTTCAAGTCACAAAAATAGTGAAAAATAGCAAAAATTAGGTATATATATACTCAGCTCTCGTGATCGTAGAAGGGGACCGTGATCGCAGAACCTTGTCTAACAGAGGTATTGTGATCGCAAAAGGGGTGTCGCAATTGAGACACTTTGTCTACTGTAGTTTTTTGGATGGGGAAAGATGACAAATGGCAGCAAGGCCCCACCGCCTCGCTACGCGGTGAGGCGATCGGCGAGGTGATCACCTTTTGAATGTGCGGTGATAATTAATACAAAAAAATTAAAATAATATATAAATGATCAAAATTTCAATAGCACTAATATATTAGGAAATATATTAGCACTCGTTTAATTAGTATATTAATATATTACTATCATACTATATTATATAAGTTATTAAAAAAAATTACAAAATACATTTATGCAGTGCTTACTGTTAGTCTGTTACAGTGAGTCAGTGACAGTGTGCTGTAACACTGTATCATTGTTACAGAATAGAAGAAAAGAAAAAGTGGAAGGAAAAAAAACAACATGTCAATGTTCAGACTTCAGCCGCCAAATTAAGAAAAAGAAAAAAATAGAAATTAAGACTTACCGGAGAAGGGGGAGTTAACGGAGTAATGTCACCGATTGTCAGAGTTGAAGTCAAACTTATGAGTTGTGAGTAGGTAGCATTCACAGTCGCCAATGAGTAAGTTGGTATAGCCAAAATATGAAAATAAACCCTAAACTTAACTTTTAACCCTAAAACCTTAAAAAAAAATTAAAAAAAAGGCAACGCCATCGTCACCTCGCCTTGTCGCCTTTTGGATTTTGCCTCGCCATGATGACAAGCGGTGACTATGCCTCCCCTTACCTCACCACACCTTTGGCAAAGTGGCGAGCACTTTTTACAATACTGGTCTGCTGCCCAATCGCAATTGCGGCATAAGACACACAATCACAGGTGCACCAGCTGGGGAGTTCATAAATTTCCATGTCTCTATGGGCCCCTCGGGATTCATCCAAAATCTCATGAAAGCAAATGAAATATGCGACCCTATCAAATTTGATGCTCTAGAATAAATGAAAATATAAGAATTTTAAAAAAATATCATTTTCACAAAGTTTATCCCCAAAACCCAAAATTAAAACTTTCTAAACCGAGGGTCAGAATGAGATTTAAAAGCCATAAAACTACATCAACTATGATACCATCCTAAAATTGATGGTTTGGATAGACTGGTGCAGTCCATTTTGTCATCCATCACACAGATCAAAAGATATTGACTGAAGTTAACTATAAGACTCTCGAAGCCATCAAAAATCATAATATTGCATAAAATGGCACCAAAATGCATCATGAACAATGTCAATCATTATCACAGTCCACAGATATCACAACACAATTATGGGGAGGGATAAAATAGTCAAATCACACAAAACACACATTTCAAATATCTCAACAAAAATTCAGGTTGTCACAATAGAAGTATCTACATACTTATAAAAGATAATGAGACTAATAAACTTGTGTCAAAGCAAGCAGTAGGTCAATATGCCTGCTTTACACAATTTTATTGGTCCTTTATCTTCTTTTAATTCTTTCTCCATTTTAATTTATTTACCTTACTTCTTTTCAACCTATTATGTATTTGAAAAATAAATATGAAAAAAGTGTTATAAATCACAATAATTAATAATTTATTACTTACTATTAAGAAGGAATGTACACAGCTGAGTGTCAATATATTTGCTTCAGTTGTGTTCTTTATGAGTGTGTTGGGCTCTTGGTCTGGTGTTTGAAGCTTCACCTTTCATGTGAATGGTCTCCAGAACGAACCCCAATATCAACATTATTTTTAGGTCTTATAATTGGATTTGCTATTGTTAGTACATACTCTGGCCCCGTAGATCAATGCATTTAAATGTTAGGCTTTGCATTTATTATGTGGGTTGGCTGCTATATACCTTTTGTTTTTACTTCTTTTCATATTAGTAAGTAATTTCAGTAATTTATACATTTCTTCCAATTGTAAGTAATTGTAAATCATTTTAGAGTAATAAAACATAAAAATATTTTTTTCATCTCAATTTATGTAACATCGTTCAGATTTTGACAGTCAAATCATTTAATTTTAATTATGGACTCGGACATAGAATATTAAAAAATTTTGTAGCAAAATTATATATTTGATTCAAAAACATTTACGATTCAAAATATTTAAAAAATAGAAAATGCTTTATTTTGACCTTGAACTATACGCGAAAAGGCTGAGACACACCCAAAATTTAGAAGGGTCCTATTACCCCCCTGGACTAATTAAAATAGTATTTTTGATAACTTTAGTATCTGCGTGGCACAACACACTGAAGGGTCTACGTAGGCACAACGTGTGCCGCGTATGTGCCACGTATGCACTAAGGTTGTCAAAATACGATTTTAATTAGTACAGGGGGTAATAGGACTCTCCTAAAGTTCGGGTGTGTCTCAGCCTTTTCGCATATAGTTCAAGGTGGTAATAGAGCATTTTCCCTTTAAAAAATATATGAGAAATTACCCTTAAAAATAGATTTGTTTGAATTTCCAAATGCCAAAGGTACCACATAAATTGGGTCTGGGAGAGTACTATACAATACCTAATAACCAACTTTATTTAATACTGTAAACAAATCCAAAGTAAAATTTAGCTAGCCAATCGCTACGGTAAAATATGGAGAAAAATTGTTTGTTAGACTAAACATGTCAAATTAGCAACTAAAAAGACCAATTAAGATTGGATGAGGTATCAACAACATATAGTAGAGTAAATATTTTATTTAAATAGAACAAAAAAAAAGTTTCTTCAAATAATAAATAACCATTATATTTAATTATTTTTATTATAATATTAATTTAGGGCAGATGTGAGCCCTTGCATCGCATGGCTTCTCCTAACTACTTCCTCCATCCATCTTTACTTGTCCACTTTTCTATTTTGGAATGTCCAACTGTACTTGTCCAGTTTATAAAATCAATGGATACTTTACCTATTTTATGCTTTGCATTAAATGCGATTCATTATCTAGTGCATTTTCTAAAGCATTAATTATTATATTCAAAAGATAATATGGTAAAATTATCTCTATCATTTAATATTTATTAATCCCTGTGTCAACAGAAAAGTGGACAAGTAAAGATGGACGGAGGGAGAATAAAGTGAAAAACAAATGGGTAAACTACAGAAATGACTTCCATAGGGGTGACTTTACTTTTTTGTCCCCCATAAGAAAAGTCCTACAAAATTAGTCTTTTTATGTATAGAATAAATACCTATTTGCCCCTCTATATCTCAAATATTTTTAAACAACTCTCCATGCTTATTTATTTTTCAACTTCTATTTTTTCTTTTTTCTTTTACTTGAATTTTTATTTTTATTTTTCTAATTTTTTTCAACCTTTACTTTTTTTTCTTTTCTCCTCTCAACTTCTATTTAAGAAAAAAGTTCTCTTTTTTATTTTACTTTGATTTTTATTTTTTTCTCTTTTTTATTTTTCTCAGCTTTTCTTTTTCTTTTATTTTTTATTTTGTCTTTTTTTCTTCATTTATTTGCTTTTCTCAACCTTTCTTTTTTATTTTTTAAGGGGGTGTGGAGGAATACGAAACACAAGCACTAGTTACATCAAGGAGACAGCTAGAGAGATATTGGGTGTCTCTAGAGGTCGATCCAGAAATCACCGAGGGGACTGGTGATGAAATAAAGAAGTTAAAAAGAAGTTCAAGACTAAGAAGGTGGCCTATCCAAAGTTGGTAGAGAGAAAGGATGACTAGGAAAAGTAGACAAATAGAGAGGAGTATAAATTAGCTAGGAAAGAGGCTAAGTTGGCAGTTATAGTGATTAAGAAAACAACTTTTGAGAGCTTGTATACGGCTTTAGAGGAGAAAGGTGGAGATAAAAAGTTGTATAGGCTTTCCAAGGCTTAAGAGCAGTGGGGTCATGACCTTTAACAAGTGAAGTACATCAATGAGAAGGACGACAAAGTATTGGTGGAGGATCCCCTCATTAGAAGGAGATGGAAGTCCTATTTCCATAGACTTTTAAACATTGAAGGGAGATATTCAGAGTTGAAAAAAATAATAAGGGTATCAAGTTGTTGAGTCATACTATAGAGGTTTGGGAATGGGCGGTAGAGTTGAAGGTGAGAATGATCGTGACATTTTTCAAGAATCGATTTAACTTCATGCCAGGTTACTCAAATATTGAGCCTGTTCACCTCGTGAGGGGGTTAGTATATCAACTTAAGAAAAAGAGGTCGAACTTGCACATGGTGTTCATCGATCTCGAGAAGGTGTATGACAAAGTCTTAGGGAGATTCTGTAGAGGTAATTGGAGGCTAGAGGTGTGCCCGTGGTGTACACTAGGTCGATTTAGGACATGTACAGTGGAGTGAAGACTTGTGTGGGAATCGTAGGAAGAGATTTAGAGTATTTTCCTATTTTGAAAAGGTTGCACCAGGGATCGTCTCTTAGCCCATTTTTAATTTATCATGGTAATAGATGTTTTAATATGGCGTATTCAAGGAAGAGGTGACTTGGTGTATGTTATTTGCTAATGATGATGTACTAATTAGTGAGACATAAGAAGGAGTTAATGATAAGTTGGAGGTTTGGAGACAATCTTTAAAGTCTAAAGGATTTAGGTTGAGAAAGACTAAGATGGAGTACCTGGAATGCAAGTTCAGCGATTTGACTTATAAGGCTGACGTGATAGTGGAGATAGATTCTCAGGCCATTCAAAAGAAGGGGAGTTTAAAGTATCTTGGGTCTATGATTCAGGGGAATAGAGAGATTGATGAAGATGTTATGCACCGTATTAATGTAGGGTTGTTGAAGTGGAGGCTCTCTTTGGGAGTCTTATATGACAAGATGGTATCTTCTAAGATTAAAGGTAAGTTCTACAGAATAATAGTTCGACCAACTATGTTGTATGGAGTGGAGTGTTGGTTAATTAAGAAATTCCACATGAAAAAGTTAAAGGTGGTGGAGATGAGGATGTTGAGATGGATGTGTGTACTTAGCAGGAGAGATAAGGTTAGAAATAAGGTTACTTAAGAGAAGGTAGGAGTATCTTTAGTAATATACAAGAACTGAGGCTGTGATGATTTGAGCATGTGATGAGGTAGTGCACAGATGCCCCAGTACGAAGGTGTGAGGGGGTATCTATGGATGAAAAATGGTTTTAGATGGAATAGAGATAGACCAAAGAAATATTAGAGGGACGTGATTAGGAATGACATAGAGTAGTTAGATCTTACAGACTACATAACCATTGATAGAAAGGTGTAGAGGATGCGGATTAGGTTAGATAGTTAGGGGATAGGAGTGTGTCCTTACTAGTAGGAAGGAGTGCTTTGTTTGTCTATATACCTATAGTCATAATGTTATGCATGTGTCTTGTAGTTTTTTATTTGTGGGGTTTAGGGAATGTTTGTGATTTTAGATAGATAGTTCATAGTATTATTCTGTACGTATCTTGTTTCTTTTATTATCTAGTGGTGCGTTACTCCATTTGTTGTTTGTTTTTATGTTTTCTACTTGTTATACTATTATTTGTCATGAGCTGGGGTCTATCGAAAATAACCTCTCTACTTCATTTGAGATAGTGGTATAGACTACGTATATTTTACCCTGCTCAGACCGTATTTTGTCGAAATACACTCGGTATGTTGTTGTTTTTGTATTTTCTTTGATTTTTAAATATTTTTTCTTTATTTTTTAATTTTTTCTCAACTCTTATTAATTGTCTTTTCTTTTTCTTGTCTTCGGTTACTTCCAAACAACAAGTTACGCCCCATGGACATGAGTTAACACTACCATATTGTGTCTTGATTTATGAGATGTTCTATAAATCTTGACTTAGAGGTAAGACTTAGCCCAAGGACTTTCTAACAAGAAGTTACGTTTCATAGGCAAGAGTTAACACTACTACATTGTCACAACCCAAAAATAAGGGTCATGATGGCGCTTTTCACGGTGAACCTTGACAAGTAAGCCTATCTCGCAAACTAATACAAAAGGGGAAGAAGATAGAAATAACCCCAAGGTAAGGCCTCTAGAACAAAGTTGAACCATACAAATATAATATGAAAGTAGATCATACAACCAAAGATACTATACCAACTCCCAAAACCTAGTGTTAATAGTGTAAGAACTAGTAATACAAATCTATGAGTCAAATACATCAGAAATATCCAATAGGAATAATATCTATCTCCAAATACTAGAAAAACATAAACTAATACAAGAAGATAGGAGTGGATTCCATATGCATGAACATCCAACTACTACATTGAATAATTCAGAAAGCGCCCAAAATCAAGCCACATGAGACGCCCCTGCACCAGAATCTGCATTGAAAGGGCACATAAAGATAAGTACGGTCCATTTGTACTCAATAGGTATAATAGACTAACCAAACAAAGTAGAAATAAAGCATATAAAACAAACACTAAGGGCACGTCACCTGTAATCAGAAAATATCACACAACGGTAGCCTACACCACTTGTACTAACAGTTCTATAATATACATACATAATACAGCAAAGCACCAAAAAAGGATACAAGTATACATTTATACCACATATAACCAAAGAAAAGGGGAAACAACATATACAAAAACATCAGGTAAAGAAAGAAAAGATAAAACAATGGATTGGTAATGAGTCAGACAGAATATACAATCACATCACAAGTATAATAAAGTAAATACAATAAGAATGATGATGATACTAATGATGATGATGATGCACGAGCACAACCTCCGAGACTGTCCCACAATCTCCATATACACCTACGGAGCTAAAGCTTCCCAATGTAGGACCCATGGGAAGTTCATCAACCCATATACAATCCATATATCATATCTCCTCCCCGACATATTCCTTGGGTAGATTTTTATAAGACGTTACATTTTCTGTCATAAAAAATAATTGCTAGTATTTTTTAGTATTTTCACGGTGGTACCATTGTTTCATGAATGAGTATGATGATATAATGCTTACAACCAACCGCAATGAGTATTTCCACAACCTATCATAATGAGTATTTCCACAACCAATCACAATGAGTATTTCTTAAACCAACCAATATACCATCACGTGAGCCAAGTATTCACTCATTATTTCAAACCATTCATGAAATCCAAAATGATTCATATGCCAATAGAGTATGATATATCACAACACACAATTGGTACCACAACATGTTTTTTCATCAAATAAGATACAATTATCATCATGTATATAAGGTTATTAGTATCACATAAGACCCCACACGGTCACACACAACACATAAAGTTCCAAAAATATCACATATAGGCTTCCACATAGGCATAACACAAAAAGGCCATATTTTATGATTAGTTCCCACACCCTTAACATGTTTTTGTATATAAATTAAGTGCTTAGACCAATCTAAAAGTGTTAAGCCATAACCTACCTCAAAGGCCTAAATCAGTCCGCAACACTTCAATCCACAACCTTACTTCTCATGAACGATTCCAAAATTAACTAAAACATCAAAATACGAAATCTACATGCCAAAAAAAGTCAACGATACCCATATTGCCTAATTTCAAGTAGGGGTCAAAACAGACCTTTGAAATGGATTTTTAAAAAATTAGGGCAAAATTGTAACTTTATTTCAAATATATGCTCCCCATATTTTTAGAAGTCTACAGCTGAAAAACCAAGCAAAAATGACGTTCAAAACAAAGAAAAATATTTTTAAATGTTATTGAGTAAAATCTTAGAAATCCATTTAAAAATCAAGAATCGAAGTGCTTTGAAGATAAAATTAAGGAAAAACTGATAATTCTAGGATTAGAAACTCATTCAAGTAAAAGAGGAGTGAAATTAGGGTTTAAATTGGAGAAATATCAATTTTAGGCTTAAGGGCCAAAATCCCCAAATTTCATACTTAATCTAAGTTTAAAACAAGAATTTGATGTTAAAGATGGAAAAAAATTAGCTGAAATAAGTGTAATAAAGCTTAATCAATCTTATAAATAAAGAAAGTTTCACGAAACTATGAAACCCTAAGCTCTAAATCTCAAAAAATGGTGAAAAATAAAGGTCTTAATTACAGTATCACCCCTATTGGTCTAGTCCCGATCGCGGCACCTAGCTCACAATCACTGGTGCACTAGAAAATGGGTGCACTAGCTAGGGACCTGGTGCATTCCAAGTCTCCACAGCCCCCAGGACTCATCTAAAATCTCGTGCACACAAAAAAAATATGCTACCCTTTCAAATTTGATGCTTCAGACTCAATAGAGATGTCAAAATTTTGAAAAGATATCGTTTTCACAAAGTAGCCCTCCGAAATCCAAAATCACAATTTTCTACACCGAAGATCGAAATGAGATTTAAAAGCCATAAAACCACACCAACCATATTACCATCCTAAAATTGACGTTTTGGATCTATTGACGTAGTACTTTTTAACATCCATTTCACAAATCAAAATATATTAACTGAAATCAATTATAAGGCTCTCAAAGACACCAAAAATCACAATATTGCATAAATGATACCAAAATACATCGAGAACTATGGCAATCACCCCATACCCCAGAAATACCACTACACAACCATAGAAAGGGGTAAAATAATCAAATTGATTCAATCAAATTAATGGTGTTTCCAAGCAAGTTTTGATTCAAATTGATCATTTAGAGTTCAACCAAGAAAACTAGTGTGACTAGCTTGAGCTAGGGGTTTGTCTAGTCTATCATGTTGGGTTGTAACATATTTAATGAGTTCCTAAGGTTGTTATTGATATTTATATATGAAACAAATTTTTGGTAATTTTAAATGGTCAATTGGATCAAGATAAGAGTCAAACAATAGGTTAGAAATCAAAGTGAATGAAGCCTATGCTTAGCTTGTGTTTCTAGTTCACCGTTTTGGATGTTGTGTTGTTTTAAGATCTAAAATGTTGTGTTTAATGCTATAGGATGCTTGGTTAATGGACTGTGATGATATATAAAGGATATACAAGCTTCAAATCAAGTGGAAACAACTCAAAAAGGCTCTGAATGGATCAATGAAAGCACAATACACAACTTGGACGTAATTTGGAGTCCTGGAATGTCCAGGGCACATGTGGGATGTAGTTAAGGACAGTTGGCACGTGCTATGGACCAAAATCTTCAAAAGTGACCCAAAATAGTGATCCCTCGTGATGAGGGTGCGTCACGACCTCCACACACCCTTTTAAACTTCATAATGCGACTTACATTCCCATTTCCAGCTTGTGCGACACAACTTCCACTCTCGTTTCTAGATTGCGCATCGCGACCCCCCTAAACATGGACAAAAGTTTCACTACAACTCCTATTTTTTTGGGACTACTTGGATACTATAAATACATCTTCATAAACATTATTATTCACTTTTGGACGTCCTTGGAAGATATTGGAGGCTACCACAACTTCTTTTTTAGGTTTTATCATTCTTTAATTTAGTTTCTTTATGGTTTGTATTATCAATCCAAGGGATTGGTTAATGAATATTTTCATTAAAGTCTAAATTCCCTTTTCGGGGTTAAGGCCAAGATCATGAATACTTTTGTTTTGAATTAAGTTTGTTGATTTGCTTATCATTATGGTTATTTGTTAATCCTTGTTTTAACTATTTTAAGAATTATCTATTCTTAGAATATATTCATTGTTGACCTTGTGATCTCGCGAGGGGGAATAGAAAGATTAAACATGCGGATAAGCAAGGTAAAGTTCGTAGTCTTTTATAAAATAAGGATTTTAAATTAGCATCTAGGATAGGGATGTACCTAAAAGCCTTACTTGATTCATACGTAGGATGATATCTTTAAATCACTTAGTTGGATTATTATATCACCGCTCAATGATGTAGTTGTAATGTCCAAATCAAAAAAAGGGTCAAAGGTCGGGAGACCATAATCATGCTATTAAGCCTATGAATCAACAACCAAGATAAGTGATTTAATGAATGAAGTTCAATAATGTAGTATGATTGTTCATAAGCCTTAACCCTGGGTCTCTATCCATTGATTGTCCAAAGTCATTACTTTTCCGCATTAGTTTAATTTCTTTTGAGTTTTCAATTCTAAAACCTTCTTGTTTACTTTTTATCAATTGTTAAACTAGAATTAAATAGTTGTTTAATACAAGTCCCTATGGGATTGATACTTGGCTTCTTGCAGGCCACTTTACTACTTGGTAGACCACATACACTTGCGTGTGCGCTTGGGCGCTGTCAAGTTTTTGGCGCCATTGCCGGGGACTTGTAGATTGGCAACTATCTTATTTTTAGTTTAGCTACATTGAGTTGTAAATAGTCTAGTTTTTTAGTTTTTTTTATTTCTTTTTTATCACATTTTTGTCATAGCAGCCTAGGATAGATGGTTTATGAGTGATGATGATTCTATATGGTGTATGGTTTGTGGTAATAGCAGTCATTCTGAAGATATGTGTGTTGTCAACCCTAATTCAGTAATGTTTGTGGGCTATGATCAAAGGCAATACTATGTGAGCACCGATAATCAACAACAACAGTTTCAGCAGCCGTAGGTTCAGAATTACCAGGCCTCGTTTCAAATGAGCCATTTGGAAGAAATGTTGAAACAAATTTTAGCTAATCAAGCACAGTTATCAACAGATATAAAGAGTTGTGGGGCTAATTTAGAGCTTCAACAAATTGTCATGAGGAACTTGGTGATGCAGATAGGGCAAGTGCAACAAGTACATAATACTAGACCTCAAGGTGATTTGCCAAGTGACAGTGAACAAGTAATTGCAATCACTTTGAGGAATGATACGGAGCTCAATGAATAACCTCCAAAGATAATTAAGGAGGTAGATGCAGAGTTGACTTCCCAACCTGTTGAAGACAAAGTTGTTCAATTCGAGAAAGTCTAAGTACTCAAAAACTGAAATTATTGAACAAGTTAAGGAGATACAACCATCACCATATGAATCGTAGCCATTCAATTGTCATCTTTCTTTTGAGACTAAAATTGAGAAGGTGAATGAGAGTAAGTGTGTTATTGATTGTGTAAATTTAGATATGGGATTGGTTGGACCTCACTCAAAGCACTTTTCTACATTATTTTTAAATGATATCTTATTTGTGGAATCATTTAAAATAGTGGAAGAGTGTAAAAATGAGGAACAAGAATTCTATATTCTTAATTTTGCACCAAACAAGCAACATAAAAACACACCTCACTTTAAGGCCGAGTGGTTTACCATGCACATTCTATTACTCGATTCATTAAACTTTGTACCACCGCCCTATGATCAGGGCAAGAAGATGGATGCAATATTGGGGATGAAATTTATATCCTCAAGGTGGAGGAAAAAGTTTATTGGATCGTGCCGCGACACTAAATTAGGTGCTTCTTGGGAGGCAACCCAAGCTAAGGTATGTTTTCTTTTTAGTTTTTAGTTTTTTATGTTCACGTAGTTTTTTGTTTTTGATTGAGTCACAGGTTGATGGAAAGTTAGAGTACCAAAAACTTGAGCTAAGGAGCATGGCAAAAACTGAGTGTGGGGTCCCCTGAACCTTCTTGATATTTAAAAATGCTACTAGCTAGTCCTAGAGGCCTCAGGGAGTATTTCTATCTCTTACTTTAAAAGTTCACTTTGGGGACAAAGGGGATTTTTAAGTGTGGGGTAGGGAAATTTTCAATTTTTGACTCAATTTAAAAAAAAATGTTTAGGAATAAAGAAGATACTTATTGGTGCTATTTTTTATTACATGGTGAAAGTGTTTTGTTTGATAAAATTATGTTGAATGAGTGAATTGCTATTTTTGAGACTCTTAGGCTCAAGTTTGTGACTCTCGTACTTGTTGTCTTAAATTTGAATTTGTGTTATTGTTTGGTTGGGAGTCCATGATGATCCTATGTGAGTTGAGCATGTGCCATGTGTGTGTGAGGAATTTATATATTCCTTGATGCATGTGATATCAAGAACTTGCCCAGTGTGTGTGTGAAGCAAAATAAAGAATGTGAGTTTAGGAGATGATTTAGGCATTTCTTTGATAGCCTAGTTTTATACCTTCTTTTTTACCTACCTTTTGTGCATAATCCTAGTAAGCCCCATTGAGCCTTTAGCTTTTTCTTTGGCAACCTCATATGTAGCCTAATCCCTTCTTTTATAGACCAAAATTTGATCCAAAAAGCTCCTAGGCACTTTAATAAAAAATTAATCAAGTAAGGAGTTTGAGAAAGTGAAGGAGAAAAGGGTGAAATTGAAGCCCTAAAAGAAATTGGTATTTAAAATTGATGTGTTGTGGTTAGGAGTGAATAATGAAAAGAATAAAAAAAATTTCAAATTGGATAAATTATGCTAGCTTGCATTATAACCCGAAAAAGGCCTATTTGATCTTAAGCTTCATCATTCTGATATTAGTGGAGCACTACACTAAGGGAATGCCTATGGTTCATTGTGTGTAACTTGTAAATTCTTTGTGATAGAGAGTGTAATTTGATTCTTCTACCCATTATTTTAAATTACATTATTGTGAGTGATTATGGGTAACTCTCTTTTGTGAGAGCACATGTTTGATGAATATAGGTAATTTGTATTATGTTCTTGATTGAAAAACGCATGAGTTTTCCAACTAGGTGAGTTAATTCTTGAGGCTAGGATGTTTTGGAGTAGTATTCATGAACTTTCAATTGTGTTTGTAACATGCTTAGTGTAGAAACTTCCATTTGTGTAGTCATTGTAGTACTAGCTTGAGTGTCTTGCATGCAGTAGAAGTGTGGAGTCTCTTCAACTCATGATGCTTATATTTAAGAATTGTTCAAGGACGAACAAGGCTTTAAGTGTGGAGTGGTGATGTTGGGTATATTTATGTATTCTAGCATTACTATTCTAGCCTAACTAGCCTTGGTTTGAGGATGATTCATGTGCTTAATGTGTTAATAATAAGATAAATGTGCATATAAGTGTCCATGTATGTGTTTACAATGTTTAATGGAGTTTCCAAGCAAGTTTTGATTCAAATTAATCATTTAGAGTTCAACCGAGAAAACTAGTGTGACTAGCTTGAGCTAGGTGTTTGTCTAGTCTATTGTGTTCGGTTCTAACATTTTTAATTAGTTCCTAAGGTTTTTATTGTGTATTTTTATATGTGAAAAAACATGTTGGTAATGTTAAAGGGTCAATTGGATGAAGACAACAGTCAAAACAATAAGTTAGAAATCAAAGTAATTGAAGCCTATGCTTAGCTCATGTTTCTAGTTCACCATTTTGGATGTTATGCTGTTTTGAGCTTTAAATTGTTGTGTTTAATGCTATAGGATGCTTGGTGAATGTATTATGATGATATATAAGGATATACAAGATTCAAATCAAGTAAAAACAACTCAAAAAGGCTCGAAATGGATCAACGAAAGCACAATACGCAACTTAGACGTAATTTGGATTCCTTGAATGTCCAGGGCGCGTGTGGGCTGTAGGGAAGGAAAGTTGGCACTTTCTATGGACCAAAAGCTTCATAAGGGACCCAAAATAGTGATTCCTCATGATGAGGGCGCGTCGTGACCTCCACACACCCTTTTAAGCCTCGCGACGCGACCTACATTCCCATTTCCAGCTTGTGCAACGCTACTTCCACTCCCATTTCTAGATTCCGCATCGCGAACCCCCTCAAAGCATGTACAAAAGTTGCACTACAACTCCTATTTGGCTTGGGACTACTTGGATACTATAAATACATCTTCGTAAACATTATTATTCACTTTTGGACGTCCTTGGAAGATATTGGAGGCTACCACAACTTCTTTTTTAGGTTTTATCATTCTTTAATTTAGTTTCTTTATGGTTTGTATCATCCAAGGGATTGGTTAATGAATATTTCCATTAAAGGCTAAACTCTCTTTTCGAGGTTAAGGCCAAGATCATGAATACTTTTGTTTTGAATTAAGTTTGTTGATTCGCTTATCATTATGGTTGTTTGTTAATACTTGTTTTAACTATTTTAAGGATTAGCTACCCTTAGATTATATTCATTGTTGACCTTGTGATCTCAGGAAGTGGAATAGGAAGATAGAACATGGGGATAAGCAAGGTAAAGTTCGTAGTCTTTTATAAAATAAGGATTTCGAATTAGCATTTAGGACAGGGATGTACATAAAAGCCTTACTTGATTCACACGTAGGATGATAGCTTTAAAAAACTTAGTTGGATTATTATATCCCCGCTCAACGATGTAGTTGTAATGTCCAAATTAAGTAAATGGTTAGAGGTCGGGAGACCATAATCATGCAATTAATCCTACGAATCAACAACCAAGATAAGCGATTTAATGAATGAAGTTCAATAACGTAGTATGATTATTCATAAGCCTTAACCCTGGGTCTCTATCCATTGATTGTCCAAAATCATTACTTTTCCGCATTAATTTAGTTTTTTTTGAGTTTTCAATTCTAAAACCTTCTTGTTTACTTTTTCTCAATCGTTAAACTAGAATTAGATAGTTGTTTAACATAAGTCCATGTGGGATCGATACTTGGCTTTTTGAAGGTTACTTTACTACTTGGTAGACCACGTACACTTGCATGTGTGCTTGGGCGCTATCACCATGTCTTAGAGGCAAGACTTAGCTCAAGGACTTTCAGCCAACAAGTTACGTACAATGGACAATAGTTGTTACTATCACATTATGCTTATGAGATGATCTATAACTTTTGTCTTAGAGGCAAGACTTAGCACAAGGGGCCTTAGAAGAAAGACTTAGTCCAAGAATTTTCAAATAATAAGTTAGCCTCATGGGCAAGAGTTGAAACTACTATATTGTGTCTTGATTTATGAAATATTATGTAACTCTTGCCTTAGAGGCAAGACTTAGCCAAAGGACTTTCAAATAACAAGTTATGCCCCATGGGAAAAAGGTTACGCTACCACATTGTGTTTTGATTTATGAGATATTCTATAACTCTTGCCTTAGAGGCAAGACTTAACCAAGGATTTTCAAACAACAATCTATGCCCTATGGGCAAGAGTTGACACTACCACATTGTGTTTTGATTTATAAGATGATCTAGAATTCTTACCTCATAGGCAAGACTTAGCCAACAGACTTTCAAACAAAGAAGTTATGCCCCATGAGTAAGAATTTACACTACCAAATTATGTATTGATTTATGAGATATTCTATAACTCTTGTCTTAGAGGTAAGACTTATTCCAAGGACTTTTAAATATCAAGTTACACCCCATGGACAAGAGTTGACACTACCACATTGTGTTATGATTTATGAGACGTAGGCAAGAGTTAGCCCAAGAACTTTCAAATATCAATTTATGCCCCATGAGCAAGAGTTGACACTACCACATTGTGTCTTAATTTATAAGATGATCTATAACTCATGTCTTAAAGATAAAGACTTATCCCAAAGGGCTTCCAAACAACAAGTCACACCCTTAATTTTACTTCTATGGCAAAGAAAGAAGATTTTTTTCTAATTATTCAACTTTCTGTTCATTATCAAAATATAATAGATGTTGAGAAGAAAAAAATTAAGATTGAGAAAAATGAAAAAAAGAGAAGAATAAACACACACACAAAATGAAGATTGAGAAAAAAAATGAGAAGGAAAAAATAAAAATAAAGTTTGAGAAAAATGAGAAAAGATAAAAACAAAAAATAAAAAAAATAAAGGCTGAGATAAAAAAAATTTAAAAAATGAAAAATAAATTATATTTGAGAAAAATGAAAAAAGAATAAAAATAAATAACTAACAGTTGAGACAAATAAATTAAAATAAAAGAAAAAGAGAAAAAAATAATAATTAGGAAAATATATTAAAAAAATAAGATAAATAGAAATAAAGATAGAAGCTGATAGATAAATAAGTAAAAATATATAAAGTGTAGAGGAACAAAAATATACTTATTCGCATATAAAAAGAATAAAAGACTAACTAAATTAAGGGGTCGTTTGTAGAGTGTATACAAATAGTACTGAATAGGGCATATTAGTAATGTTGAGATTAGTAATGCTGGGATTAGTAATAATGAGTTTATTTCTTATTCAATGTTTGGTTTGATGTATTAAAAATAATTTGAATTGCTATATTTCTTTAAAAGTATTGTTTGTTTACAAAAATATCATCCATAGTCTATATCTTTGTGTATTTTCTTTCCAAAACTCTATTATTGATTCTTAAAAATAATTTTTTATATCCTCATTTAAATTATTTAAAGGATAAATAAATAACTCATATTTGAAATATTTGATTTTAGTTAGCAACGGACAACTCTCTATAAATAATAAAACTTGTGACCTAATTTATTTAAATAAATTTATTAGTACAAATATAACAAATAAAACCAAGAAAATTAAAAAAAAATGCTTAAAAGAATTTGAGGAATATTTTTGTCTTTACATATATTAGTCTCATGGTATTAAATTTTATGTATTACTAATACCACCAGATGAAAGATATTAGTTATATACTCTATAATACTAAGTAGGGTTTATAACTAATACATGTATTAATAATTATATATAGATCCAAAATCCTATCAAACATAATACTAAATAATATCATACATAATACATGAACTATTCTGGTAATACACTCTACTAAACACCCCTAAGGAGCCGTTTGGTAGAGTGTATTGGAAAAATAATCCATGTATTAAATTATGGTATTATTTAATACATTATTTGATAGCAATTTTGGAGCAATATATAACTAATACATGTATTAGTTATACACCCTACATGGTATTATAGGGTGTATAATTAATACATCTCAATTGATGGTATTAGTATCCATAGATTGTAATGCATAGGGATAAATCTGAGTAAAGACAAAAATGTCCTCAAATTTCTTTAAATTTTTTCTAAATCTTTTGCAATTTGTTCAATGCGGGTTATTTATTTTCAATTTATCAAGATGATAATCTTCTTCCAAATAATTTTAGTCATAAAAAAACTACTCCATTAACTTAAAAAATAAGTATGTTTTAGTAAATTGGTCAAAATTCGAAAACAAATTGCATAATTGCATACAAGTTTTAATTTTCTAAATAGGATATATTACAAATAAAAATAATTTTTTGCTTAACTTTAATACTCTACGGAACACACTTTTATGTTAATAATGATTCTATTATCTCATTCAAAAGTTACACGTACCTCCCTCCAACTTTAAAACACCACAAATTGGGAACAACAAACAAATAATGAACAAATAAAAAAATAACAAAAAAATATCTGCAATTGAATGATTAAATCTTGAAATTTCGAAGTAAGTTATTAGTTATATTATTGACTTTTATTATTTTTAAAAAAGAATTATAAAATTTTGCAAAGAAAATACACAAAGTTGTAGTATATCAAAGGTATTTATGTAAACAAACAATATTATTTTAAAAATATAACAATACATTCAATACATCAAACTAAACACTGCATATAAAATAATCCCAGTATTACTAATTTCAACACTACTAATCCCAGCATTACTAAAATATTCTATTCAGTACCATCTTATACACTCTACCTAACGACCTCTTTGGGAAATAAGTTATGTTGTGATTAGTTGTCCTGTGATTGGTTATTTTGGTATCAGTTTTTAGTGATTGGTTATGTTGTGGTACTAAAATGGCATGCATTGCATTTTTTCTAAGAATAAATAGTCTGTTTACAAAAATACCCTCACTTTATTTAGCTTAATATTTTATGTTAAATTACTTATTTTGTCCTAAATTCTACAAAATGCTGATAATCTCCTTTTTTTAAAAAAAAACTTTCATCATAAAAAAATGTAAAAAAAGAATTAGTCTTATTTTACATTATTTAGGGCTCATATGTTTGCACTTAATGGAGGTTTGAGTCTGAATGGTTCAGACTTCAGACCATTAAGTGTATTTGTTTTTTATTAAGATTTTAGCTCTTAATAGGTCTGAATAGGTCTTAATCATTCAGATCTAGAATCAAGTCTTAATAGGTCTGAAGAGGTATTCTGGTGTTTGATAATATTCGTCGTCACTCTTTTCATAATCAATAGTCACCACCTCTGCCACCACAATCATTGTCAACCACCACCCACCACCACCAACCACCTCCACATCATAACCATCATCAACAACAAATATCGCTACCAACCACTATTGTCAAACTCTAATACACCCACTACCTCTATTATTCTAATTATATTTACCGCCACCACCACCGTCAACAGCACCACTATCATCAACCACTACTGGTTAATCCCTACTATCGACCAACTCATCTATCATAACTAGCACCACCGCTAACTGCGACCACTGATACATCACAACCTCCACATATTCTTCTACGGCCACCACCATTGCCACTAGTAACGCCACCTCTACAATCACTTGAATCACTATCATCGCTATAATTTATCTTTACTGACAACCATTTCCACAATCAGAACTAATAACATCTTTAATTAGCACCAACACATCATCAACCACTATGTATTCATTTTTCAACCATTATAATCAGCACCTTCAACTACTAACATCAAGCAACGTCACATCACAACCACCACCACCACCATCAATCGCCACCATCAAAACATCACTATAATACCATCCATCACAACTATCACCACTAATATTGTTAATCACTAACATCAATTATTGTCACCACAACCACCATTATAAACTATCTCCACTATTACTAATTGTAATGACCCGGGACTACCCCCTAGTCATCACATGGTACTTACGACTCCGAGGGATCACAAGCTAACCCATGACTGATATCTTCTATGAGCACTAAATAAATATACTGTAATTTATGTGGAAAAATAGGCTGAAATGCCATAAGATTCAAAATATCTAAAATACTGATTAAACATAACATCTGTAAAACTAAATACTGTCTAAAAATCTAGTCTGAAAAGCCTCTAAATGAAACTGCCTGAAAGTTGAGTTGATAGGACAATCCTCCAACTAACTCCATCTACTAAAATACTGTAAGCTGAAGTACTAAAATAAAAAAATATCCTCGATAGATGAGGACTCACTGCTAAATCTGCTACTGCTAGCTGAATCTGGCTAAGTGCAGTTAGGAACCTGAGCGTCTGATCCTATGATATGAAATATCATAGCGCAAAAAATGGGTATGCGATCAGTACGTAAAAATATACTGGTATGCTAAATGAGGTAAGGATAAATGCATGGGTTCATATGCATGAACAATAACTAACTGGATTATATGGAAGAGCTGGATAGCATACATGGAGGATTTGTAACTACTGAACATACTGTGCATACTATAACTGAGTATACTGGAACTAAATCAGATAACTGATAACTAAATATAATGATAATCTGAATTACTAATAGCTGAGTGACTGTATCTGACAGTCCTGATTCTGTAGAATTGAACTAAGTTCTATTTTGAAGACTGAGACTAAAACTAAAATTGTGGGAGTTCTCACTTAACCGATATGCCCCTGAGTAAGTTGAGTGGGGTCCAACCTATAACCTCAGTTGAAAGGGTGTCAGTACCATACCACGGGTAAAAATACTGTTGTGGTCAAGCCTATCTGACGGGTGACCCTAAACAAAAAGTCAAGCCTAATCTGATGGGTGACCCCTGGGAGGTATCCAAGCCTTAATCTAGTGGGTGACTCCTCATATCCTACACTAGTTACATAGTTTTGTAGTGTGAGATTGCTACTAACAACTCTACCTGCCTAACGAGAGAAGTTATCACCTCCACACTCACTCGGTGCTAGTTCCTACTCCCAACTAAAAGACGCTAAACTGAGTATACAAAACTGGACTGGACTGATACTATGACTATTGAGTTTTCCTAAGTTCTGTAGCTGACTGAATTCTACTGAGTTCTGTAACTGGCTGAGAGTACTACTGATCGTGACATGACTGATACTATTCAATCACTCATATTGGCTCTAGGTAAACAGCTAAATTATTGGGTATTAAATACCCCCAGGACTCGATAGCATGAAAAGTAAAGCGAAGCATAATCTTGAATAACATAACAATGTTCACTTAGGCATAATTCATTCATAAAGACATTTCATCAAACACTTGTAATGCATTAACTTGTACATGGATGAGGAATACATGTTAGCATGCTATAGTGGCATTATTTCATTCTCATAGATAATTTATCAAACACATAAGAAGCATACTTGGTTCATTAAATCATAAACACTTGGGGTTAACATGGTTACAACAATCAACTTGCAAATTGAAGGGTTTATCATGAATATCATGTAATTCAACACATACTAGAATCAATTCTTGGAACTTGTAATCTAAATCATGGATTAAAACTTAAACAACATCATG
>NC_061119.1:78716088-78721310 GCF_002878395.1 Capsicum annuum | reverse complement strand
AACCCTTCAATTTGCAAGTTGAAGGGTTTATCATGAATATCATGTAATTCAACACATACTAGAATCAATTCTTGGAACTTGTAATCTAAATCATGGATTAAAACTTAAACAACATCATGAACATGAATTCAATCTAATTAAAACATGAAAATTATAAATCTAAGATATTGTATATTTAAAAAGGATTCTTGGGCTCCATGAAAGGTAAGGATCCATGGATGAATAATTAACACACCTTAATTTGATGAGTTCTTGGAGAAATTCTTGGGATTGACCGTGATTCTTGAGAGCTAGGGTTTGCTTTCTTGAGAGAGAAATACCTTTTGATTTTGGGGGAAAGTGAATAATGAGGGGTTTTACACATTTTTAGGGATTAAATACCATATCTGGGCGAAATAAAATCATGGGAAAAGACTGGTTTAATCCTAGGTGCAACTTTAATTTTTTGTGAAATTTTTTTTATCTGGACCCCTGGCGCAACGCGGCACTATTGCGCCGTGTTACTAGAAAATAACAATTGGGAAATTTCATGGTGGCGCGATGCGGTGGTATCGCGTTGCCACTTTATTTGAGAACTAGAAGTGCACCGTAATAAAGTGGAATCACATTGGTACACTGGAAATTAATAATTGTGAACTGGATCTATGGCACGACGTGCCAATATCGCGGAGCAATACTGAAAATTGACAATTGCTATTTTAACACACTCCGTGATGCGCTACTTTCTTGAATAATGATGTTTAACGACTGAAACTTAAAATTGCCATAACTTCTTATCCGGTTGTCGGATTTAGGCAAATTTTATACCGTTAGAAATCTAATTGAATTTCCTATACAATAGCAGGCTCTATTATGAAAATTACTGAGTATTTCAAAAATTTGATCTAGGATAACCCATGTACTGAGGGTTAATCTAGGCTAGGAAAATATGAGGTATTACAAGATCTCTCTCTTGGGAATATTCATCCTCGAATGTGGCTAGTTAAGCGGAGAGAATACTAGCAGACTAAATTTTTTTTACGTACTAAACTAGACATGTATAACTGAAGCATGATTACGTAATTGGTCTGATAGACTGAACTTACATACTGAACATGCATATCTGATACATGATTACATGGCTAAAACTGATTCATGAAATACATGACTGATACGAGAATAATATGAGATGGTAACTGATAACAAGTTTGTAATAGTCCTGAATATAGGACTGAGAAGGTTTAAGAAAAACTGTGATGATGTACAAGGCATTATCTAACTAAAAGACAACTGAATGACTTCGACATGCTACTGAGGCCTGAGGAACACATGACATAAACTGAACTTCATAGACCATTAAGAGTCTAATATGAGTCATGGGAACTAAGTATACTGGGAAACATGAATACATGCGTCATGAACTGCATGACCTGAGTTTGGAATTTCTGAACTTATGGCACCTGATTCGTACTACAGAGTAAACTGGAACTCCTTATACTAGGAACTGTAAGCATGCATGGTCTTCTATACTACCATCTCCCCCTTAGCTTAAAGTCATCGTTCTAAATCTATGAATCACTTAATAAACTCCAAACTAAACTATCATCACTTTACTTCTAGAGTTTGAGATACAATAATACTCATAAATACTGAACTCATCTTGAAGGACTACTCTGATAGTCTAAAAGACGCTACTTTACTTTCTTCTGAGATAGAACTCTTAACTTTCTATAGCCCAAATATTCATCATATAATAGCTTAAACACTGACTAACTTAGAATCTTCAACTCTTCCTTCTATTATCACAACCTTCAAAGATTCAAACTTAGATTCTAACACATAACATGGATATCCGCAAATCTTTAATAACCATACTACTTTTATCATATCCTAAAAATATCACATCTACAACACATTCCAAATCAATAAACTTAAGTCCTTGCATACACTGCTTCAAGCCTACTAATTCACCTTTCATACAACTAGCACCATGAAATATAATCTGCTCAAATTCAGATAATACTATTCCCATTTTACTACTGCTAAACCCCTGGGTCCTTGTTTTTAACTATAGGTCATATGCTATCATAGGATTCTGATGAGGGATCTAAAAAAACACCTAACTTTGGCTAAAGAAATGATTTTTCATGAATTATAAATAAAATCTTTCTTACTCACAAGGGCGCTGATAGGATACTTTCAAGCCCGTATGAAGTCCCATAACTGTCTGTAAGGAACTGCCTGAGAAATCTCTATCTGTAAGGATTAATTTATCTTGATTGTTTCTATCACCTTGAAAATAAGGCAGGGCTAGCAAGAATAGAACAAGATGAGTATCTATTTAACTTTCTTAGAGGACCTTTCTATAGCATGATCTGAGAAATGAAAGAAGGAAAATTTTTTCCTAAAATATCTCATATCCTCATGTCCATAAGTGTGGCATGCTACACACCCATGCACAAGACTTTACGTGATGTGGCTTTCAAACTCCCTACAACTCTATTAAACCTTAGGCTCTAATACCAAGTTTGTAATGCCCTGGGACTACCTCTCAGTTATCACACGGTACTTACAACCCTGAGAGACCATAAGCTAACCTATGACTGATATCTGCGGTGAGCACTGAATAAATATACTATAATTTATGCGAAAAGAGGGGCTAAAATGCCATAAGTTTTAAAACATCTGAAATACTGATTAAATATAACATCTATAAAACTGAATACCTTCTAAAAATCTAGTATGAAAAACTTTTAACTGAATCTGTCTGAAAGTAGAGTTGATGGGACAATCCCCCAACTAACTCCATATACTAAAATACTGCTAAGCTAAAGTACTAAAATAAAAGTATATCCTTGATAGATGAGGACTCACTGCTAAATCTGCTACTGCTGGCTAAATCTAGCTAAGCGCAGTCAGGAACCTGAGCATCCGATCCTATTATATGAAACATTATAGCGCAAGAAATGGGTATGCAATCAGTACGTGGGAATGTACTTGTATGCTAAATAACGTAAGGCTGAATGCATGGGTTCATATGCATGAACAATAACTAACTGAATGATATGCAAAAGTTAGATAGCATACATAGAGGATTTGTAACTACTAAACATACAGTGCATACTGTAACTGAGTATACTAGAACTAAATCTGATAAATGCTAACTGAATATACTAATAATCTGAGATCATTGATAATTTGAATTAATGATACCTGAGTGACTATATCTGACAGTCCTAATTTTGTAGAACTAAACTAAGTTCTATTCTGAAGACTGAGACTAAAACTGAAATTATAGAAGTTGTCACTTAACCGACATGCCTCTAAGTAAGCTGAGTGGGGTCCAACCTGTAACCCTAGTTGGAAGGGTTCCAGTACCGAGATACGGGTAAAGACACTACTGTGGTCAAGCATATATGACGGGTGACCCTGAACAGAAAGTCAAGCCTAATCTTACGGGTGACCCCTAAGAGGTAGCTAAGCCTTAATCTGATGGGTGAATCCACATATCCTACATTGGCTACGTTGTTCTGTAGTATGAGACTACTACTAACGACTTGGCTTGCCTGACAGAAGAAGTCATCACCTTCACACTCGCTCGGTGCTAGTTCCTACTCCCAACTGAAAGACACTAAACTGAGTATACTAAACTGGACTGGACTAATACTGAGACTACTGAGTTTTTCTAAGTTTTAAAACTGACTAAATTCTAATGAGTTCTATAACTGACTAAGACTACTACTGATCGTGACATGACTGATACAATTCTATTACTCACACTGGCTTTAGGTAAACAGCTAAATTACCGGGTATTAAATACCTCCAGGACTCGATAGCATAAAAAGTATAGCAAAGCATAATCTTGAATAACATAACAATGTTCACTTAGGCATAATTTATTCACAGAGACATTTCATCAAACACTTATAATGCATTAACTTATACATGGATGGGGAATAAAGGTTAGCATGCTATAGTGGCATTATTTCATTCTTATAGATAATTTATCAAACACATAAGAAGCATACTTGGTTCATTAAACCATAAACACTTAGGGTTAACATGGTTACAATAATCAACTTGCAAATTGAAGAATTTATCATGAATATCATGTAATTCAACACATACTAGAATCAATTCTTAGAAATTGTAATCTAAATCATGGATTAAAACTCAAACAACATCATGAACATGAATTCAATCTAATTCAAACATGGAAATCATAAATCTGAGATCTTGTATATTTAAAAAGGATTCTTGGGCTCCATATAAGGTAAGGATCCATGGATTATCATCTGATACGGGTATACCAAGCTGTCTAATAAGTTCTACAAGCTGTCCAACAAGTTCACGACCATTCACAGGTAGCCAAGCTCGGGAATTACAAAAACTCCAAGCTATGTTCATGCAAATGACCGTATGTGATTGGTACTTGAGCCTTCTAATGGATTAAATATTTTTAGGTGTGAAGAGGAGCCTTGAAGTGTAATAAACTTACACTCTAAGGCCACACCTTGGCAAGGGTAGAATGGCCATTTGTTATCTCACTTTGTGGACTAATATAAATAGATAGTGTTAGGGTTATTTTTGAATTAGTTCATTCATATTTTGGAAGACAACAAATACTTTATAATATTTTGGAACTTCTCTCTTCCATTGGAGAAGCCCCAATTCTAAAAACTCACTAGTAGAGTGATACTAGTGTTGTCTCTTGGCTAGAAACTAGGGTCTTGGGGTTCGTTGAGTTCCTCTTGGTCAAAGTAAGAGCTTGGTATTAATATTCATTAATCTTAGGGTCCTTTCTCTTATTATGGTTCCTAGATCATTGAATATTGTGTGTCAAGTTACTATCCCTCTTGTAATCTTGTAATCTTGTGTTGTTAGAATCTTGAAGTCTAGTGAAGCCATGTGAGGCTCTTTCAATTCACTAGTATTATTATTGAATTGCTTGTTCTTGTTGTTAATATCATTTTCTTATTCTAAAAACGTGACTCTTCAAGACTAGTGAAGCCGTGTGTGGCCTATTTTGATTCACTTGCACTTGTTGTTCATATTGTTGTTCTTGTTGTTGTTTGTTTCTTGTGTTGTGAACTTGGGCTCGTATCATTTGGTATCAAAGCTTATGGTTTATTTTGTTCCAACAAAATCAATCTTGGGTTTGGTAGTTGAAAAATACCAAAAAATAAATAAAATTGCTGAAATCTAAAAATTCCAGAAAAAAAAAAAGAGAAATCTGTCCATCT
>NC_061119.1:78695517-78713088 GCF_002878395.1 Capsicum annuum | reverse complement strand
ATGAAAGAATCTGAGGAATGCAAGTATTGAATTTAATAAGAGAGTTCAAGTTGCAGAGAATGAAAGACTCTGGGACAGTCAAAGAGTACTCGGACAGATTAATTGACATTGTTAACAAGGTAAGATTACTAGGAACTAAATTTAAAAATTCAAGAATTGTTGAAAAAATTCTTGTTATAGTGTCCGAAAGATATGAAACATGTATAACTACCTTGGAAAATATACAAGATCTGTCTAAGATTACTTTGACAGAGTTGTTAAATTCTTTTCAGGCACTGGAACAAAGGAGACTTATGAGGCAAGATGGTATGGTTGAAGGAGCCTTAGTAGCCAGCCACAAAACTCAAAGTAGGGGTAAAAATTTTAAAAATTACCCACCTTGTGAGCACTGTGGAAAAATGGGTCATCCACCATACAGAAGTTAGAAAAGGCTAGACGTGAAGTGCAGCAAGTGCAATCATTTTGGCCATGAAGCGGTGATTTGCAAAAACAAATTTGAGAACCATAAAGCAGGTGCACGTGTGGTCAATGAAGAAGAAGAAGAAGACCAACTTTTTGTTGCAACATGTTTCTCAAGTAAGGTTTCAATAAATTTTTGGTTGATTAATAGCGGTTGCACCAACCACATGTTTTCTTAACAAGAGTTTGCTTAAAGAATTAAAGCCTACTGAAATAGCCAAAGTTAGGATTGGAAATGGTGACCAGATTCTTGTTGAAGGAAAAAGAATTGTTTTCATCAAAACAAGTTCAGGTAATAAAACAATTTCAGATGTTCTTTATGTACCTGATATCGATCAAAGCTTGTTGATTTTTTGTCAGTTGGTAGAAAAAGGATACTAAGTATCCTTTGAGGATAAGCATTGCTTCATTAGTGATGGTCATTGCTTCATTAATGATGGTGCTGGAAAAGAAGTTCTAAACATTACGATGAGAGGTAAACATTTCTCATTTGATCCAATGGAAGATGTTTCTGTAAAACATGAAAAATATCATAGGCTGGAAAAATTAGAAGATGATCCTCTAATTGTAAAAGTACAAGCAATATGTGAACCTGCTAGGTTTAAAGGAGCTTTCAATGTTCCTAAAGGAATTGAAGCAATAGAGGAGTTCTCTATGTTTCAGAAAAATAAAATGGGCAAGTTTAAATTCAAGATGCAAATGAAGCAGGAAGAAATGCCCAAAGGATTTAATAGTCAAGGGTTGCATTCAAGACGAGAAGTGAATTTTGTTCACTACAAGCCCAAAGATGAATCTCTAGATTTATTCACAAGGTCACTTTCGGTTATCAAGTGTGGAATACCAAAATTTTGCAATTTCTAAAGCAAAGAGGAGTGTTAAAAGTTGCTTTAAGGAATAATGCACGTGACTTGTTTTTTGTTTTTCTTCCGTCTTTTTACATAGGATTCCTTGTCAAATTGGGATTCCTAATTTTGGTAGAAAACTGTTTGTCGTTTTCTATTTTTAGAATTTAGTATGGTAATTTTGACCTACTTTCAGTTGTAATAACACTATTAAAGTTAGGAGATGATAATTAAAAAAAATACTGTGCTTTATCAGAAAACAAAAAAACTTCTCTGACTCTCTTTTTCTCTAACTCATCTCTGTTTTCAGCCGCTAAGTTCTTGTCTCTCCTTGCTACATTATTTAAAAGTATGAAAACCAACACTGTTTATCATCGGTAGCACACTTCATATCACTTTTTTATGATCCAGCGTTTCCTAAACTTTTTAGCGTGCAGCCTAATTGCTTAAGTACCAAAAAGTCTGCGTTTTTTTCTTAAAATTATTTACACACGTTGGTCTGCTATATAGGAATAACACTTTGATTTGGTTAAACTTTTGAAATATTCTTCTCTTTTATGAGGTAATTAATGTTACTAGTGATGGGGAACCCCTGTATAGAAGTTGTATACCAATAGATAGAGAACCTACACCAAAGTTAATTCTTTATGAAAGAAACCCAATCATCTTATTCATCTATACACAGAGAAATTTCGTGCTCATAGGTACACCAAAAAGAAACTAGAAACAAGAGACTGTTTTGCAGCGTCATAAAATCAATATCAACACCTTCAAAAGGTTCTCATCTTTCTCTTTCCATAGAACTCGCATAATGGCTGATGGAGCAGCATCCCGTACTCAGTCTTCTCTTCCTTCTTTTAAAGGCCCAACTATGTGAGATGTCTTCCGCTGTGCTCGTCATCATCTTTTAATCCAATCCAATTCTGAAACATTCTTTGCATAACAGTGTTGTGACAACTCAAGTTTGTGGTAAGAAGTGGCGAAAACACGGGGGATCTCTATGTCGTCCTTTAAATTATTGGAGACAGATTAGTACCTTACTTTACCAAAAATAAAGGGTTATCTTAGACAGCTTTTGCTTAGGGTGAAGGTGCCATGCATTTTTCTGTTTCTTTTTTTGTTGGACCGAGAAATCTGTCTGTAGCCAACCCTTAGGACCAACCGCAAAGGTTGAAATTCGTGAGGGTGCCATACATCTGATCAAAATGTTATCCTGTAATTTTTGCTTGCACAATCCCCAATACTAGATAATCAAGTAAAGTAATTATATTCCTCTATATTTCTTTTGACCAAGTAAAGTAATGATATTCCACTATATATTTATGTTAAGGTCTATGTTTTTATTTTCTATTGTATTTCAGTGCCACCCTGACTTTTGATTTTATTCTTGAATTATGTAAAGATAGAAGACTGCCGGACCCGTTACAATGGTGAGGCAGATCACCATCAGCGACGCAAAAAGTTCTCATTTCCTGCTAGACTTTTGTGTGGAGATTGTTATGAGGTAAATCAGCTGATTACATGATCAACTTTTCTCGTTCTTTCAGATAGAACTGAAAATTCACATCTTTTTGTTGCTTTCTTTCTTGTTGTATAGATTATTAGGAATGTCATTAGCTGGATATGTAGTGATGATTAATATTTGCTCAAAACCATTGAGATTCAGAACAGCTTCGTGCTTTTATTGAGACATCGAGGCGAATAACTCAACTGATATCCTGTGTGGTGAATTTCAGGTTTGTTTGGATAGGGTTTTAGCAGATGATGCACCTTTTGATGTTTGTAGCTGTCAGGTATGTCAGTTCCTGCATTTCCTATAATATAGCTGGCATCGTTCTTTAGGGAGTTAAGTAAAAAAATATAGTCTGAGACTTTTTTCTTAGTGAACATTTTATCATTTTCCCTTAAAAGTACTTCGTACCAATTAGGATTAGTTATTTTATGACCTAATTGAAGTACTTTTCTGCTATCCCTTAGCCATTAGAGGCACATGCTTCTATGAACTGAATTAATTCATAAAACTACTTCTCTTGTTACGAGCATAGTGAGGTGTTTTGGATATGTTGATGCTCTCGTATTGATCTTTCTCAATCCTTCATGTTTTGGTTCCAGGCTATTTTAAATGTTTCCTTTGTTCTCTTTTGGTTTTTGTCTGTCTTTTCGGAAACAGCCTTTCTACTTCATCAGAGGTAGAGGTATGGACTGCGTACATCTTACCCCCCCCAGACCCCACAAAGTGGGAATACACTGGGTTTGTTGTTGTTGTTGTTGTTGTTGTTGGTTTTTGTCTGTCTTTAATTGCTATTTTGCCAATGAAACTTGAAAATTCATTAGTGTGTTCAGAAGCTTTTCCAAACTAGCTCACTGAAAAAGGAGTACTATCTACATCTTTCTTAAATTTGAAAAGGAAAAAACTTTGGTGTAGTAGAGGATGAGGAAAGATGGCTGTACAGTGTCCTCTGAACTGGATGCCTCTGCCTAGTATCTGGTGATGCGACAACCCTTTATCCAAAAATTATGCATGTCTTGGTGGCCTTTTACAAATTCTAAGCAGAGAAAACTTGAAAATTGCAGTTTGCTATGCACTATTCGTGGTCTACTGAGGCACGTGCACGGCGTGCACTGGCCAATGTCTCAGCTTTACTCCGGCCTGGAGGAATATTTATTGGAACAATGCCAGATGCCAATGTCATTGTCAAGAAGTATAGAGAAGGTTTAACTTTTGCTCAATTCTGCACTGCTTATCCCTACTGTTGAATCTATAAATGTGATAATCTGATGTCTTTGTGATATATCTTTGCTCTCATCACTAGCTTTGCAACTAGAATATTGTTCTTAATTTTTTTTTCTCCTTCTCTATTTGGGGGGTGGGGAGGGGAGTTGCTCAAATGTTTTGATTGGTGCCTGATTCAATCAATCATTCAATTATGCATCAAGTCTATGTATCTTTTATATCCTCTTCTTGGGTCTATTTCCTTTCAATATTGGCAAATAATTGCTTGTAAGGCCCATAAAGATTCCTTCAGAAGTAGAAGTTATCTACATCTAACTTTTTTGTACCCTTACATACTAGTATCAAACTAGACAAAAGGACTTCTACCAAACATTAGACCTAATGCAAGTATAACAGGCCACATCTGCAACAAAAGTTTAACTTGGTGGTGCATATGGTTACTTTGCTTTTATTGCATTCTTCACTTTGTTAAGCATGCACCGGTTTTGAGATTGTAAGTCATTTGAGACAATTTTCCTCCATTTGTTATCAGGCTATTAGATCTACATCATTCCTTTTTACTACCCTTAATCATCATAAAAATATCACACCTACAAGCATTGTGCATTTGAGATCTATGTAGGATATGGCCAAACCATCTTAGGCGACCTTTCTCATTTTATCATCTGATACGATTCAATCTACGAGTGAAGGCTAAACTAAGAAGCGAAGAAAAACAGATAAAGATAGATAGAGAAGCTATAAGGTAGACACGATGAAAAGAATTGAAAGTAAGTAAAAGGTATATCAAATCCTAAACCCTCAATCAATTAAACCAAACAAAGCACTTAAATCTTACGTAGACCTCAAGAGAATCGATTCCCAAGCTACCCACGTTTCTAATCAAAGTATCAACATAAGCGATTCCACGCTTGCCTCACTCTCTCACAAGTGTTTACATTCATAATTCATCAAAGTCTATGGAAATAACCTTAAAAATAACTATTTATAGTCTATTGCAAGGCCCAAAAGTGACCCATGAGTGAATTTACCAAAATAAACTTAAGTGATAAATTTTCAGTTGGCAACTTGTCTTAGTCGTCACCTTAGTCATCAACAAGATGATGACTTAGCAACCAAGTCGTCACCTCTAGGCAGTGCAACTTGATAAGTCATGAATGAAGTCGTCAACAAGGTGATGGCACCCAAGGGTGTGTCCTAGAGGTTCAATGAAGTTGGGATGAGCACCGTGAGGTCTCAGGTTCAATTCCCAGCAGAGACAAACACTAGGTGTTTTCTTCCCATCTGTTTTAGACTTGATGGACAGAGCTACCTGGTACCTGTTGCTGGTGGGAGGTGGCAGGTATCCCGTGGATTTAGTCGAGGTGCGCGCAAGCTGGCCCGGACACCACAGTTATAAAAAAAAGGTGATGGCTTATCAACCAAGTCGTCACCTCTAGGCAGTGCAACTTGATAAGTCATCAGTGAAGTCGTCAACAAGGTGATGGCTTATCAACCAAGTCGTCACCCCTGGGCAGAAATGCATTTGCTCCTCCTTTTGTTCCCAATCTCTTTATTATGATATGAAATCCTTTGGACGGGCTCAAAATATGCTCAAGTATATTTGTCTTAATGAATAATCCTTGAACGACTTGCAATTCCCGCACTTGACTTCTAGTGAATAGTCTTGAGGCAATTTGGATCGCATCATCCTCTCCTTCTGGAAGAAGATTCGTCCTCGAATCTACAACCTTTAAACACAAAAGAAGAACACACAACCAATATTTCCTCGAGACACGAGGGTTCGCACACGGGTTAAAATCAAAACATCCATGACAAGGAGATACCTATTTCACATATAACCAAATATCCTTCAAGACAATAGAAGAGGAGTCAACATTTAAAGTGCAAAGGAGTTGGCTATGAGAAGCCTTATGAAACAAGGAAACTACCAAAGGCGTAAGACACAAGTGTTTCATTATTTCACCATAAGACCATATCCAAGAACTCCCACCTCTATCTAAAATAAATCCAACATTAACATGGATGTCATCAAATGCAAAAAGGTAGTAAAGAAAGGTACAAAGAAGATGAGTCCTGTCCAAGGTGTTTCCATACTTAAGAGTAGCAATATACTTAAGAAAGCAAGTAATCAAGTCACTAAAAGTTGGAATAACCAAGGAATGAGTCAATTCATTAAGCTGCAGGGCACCTTTCCTTCCAAGACAACCCATATTCACACAAAATGCATTTTCAACATAAACATGGTCTATCATTATAAGCAAAAAGATAGAAAAGAAAAGAGTTAAGGACACCATTCTCATCAAAATCACCCTCAAACATGAGGTTACAATAAGATATGACAAGACATTTGAAGCACATTAAATCTTCTCTCTTCAAGCAACTTCCCTCAAGAAGTGCATTCACCAATGGAATCATGCTATTAGAGGAATTAGAGAATCTTATGAGAAACCAATTCACTCCAGCCAAAGGGTATACCTAAGAAGTTGGGTGACTTCTTTTCATTGCACTTAGCATGCTCCTAAGAGTCCTTCCTATTAGTTCAACTTGCCCAACCACACAAGTGTGATGAGGATTAGGAAACCAAAGTTGTACATCAAGTACACACTAAGGACTCTCGCCTAAGCAACAAATAGATTGGGCATTAAGATTGTAAGGCCCACACAATTCAAGCACCAAAGGCAAACACCATAAAGGAATCGTGAAGACACTAATATTCTCATGGTGTGACATGATTGCAATCAATTTCAATGGTCTATTCCATGTAAGGAAAATATCATCATGTCTCCAAGGATCACTAGGAATAGGAGGGGTAGGTACATACCTTGGAAGCAACGCCTTGAATTTGTTCTTTTGTCCTCCATAGGTGCTTTACAAGGTCCTTCCCTTCCATGCATCAACTTGGACCAATAGGCTTGATCCTTTTGCCTCTCTGTAGGAATACCCTTGGTAGCTAACTCCTTCTTTCGAACCATGGGGTTAGGATGAGGAACATTAAAATTCTAAACCTAGTCTAGAACCTTCATGAATCAAAAATCAATTTTGCTACTTATAAAAAGAGAAAGTTAATTTGAATTTTGCTACTAGTTGTCAAGTTTATCTTTTACATAATTCTAGAATACTTAGTTATTAAGAAAATGAGTTGTGTATGAGTTGTACAAAGGCTTGAAGCCTATAAATAGAGGCAATGACCTCTAGCTATGTAGTTTTTAGTTCAACTCTTCTATTAATGAAACTTTGTGTTTTCTTTTAAGATCTTGGATTAGATCTTGTGTTTTAAGGGTTTTGGATTAAGTTCTTGTTATCTGTGGATTCAGATCGTCTTTAAAGTGTTATCTTACAACACGTTGAAGTTGTTCCTTCAACAAATTGTGTGGTTTACTTTATTTAGCACATTAGAGAGTTCCTTTAAACATTGTGCTACATCAGTTTGGTATCAGAGCAATGATCTTACAACTAGGGTGAATAATGTAGAAGAAGATTGGATCAACAAATCGCTACTCTTCGTGAAGAACTCACTAGGAGGTTTGAAGAACTTGTTGTATTAGTGAGAAACAATCTAAGAGGTGTTGCCAGAAACCAGAGACAACATCGAGCTCAATATGTGGAAGAGGAAGATGATGTGGAGGAACATGATCTTTATGCACAACCAAGAAGAGGTCATGCAAATGGTGGAGATATGTACAAGATTAAGGTTGAAATCCCAACTTTCAATGGTAATGTAAACATTGAAGGGTTGACATATAAATTGAAAGGAAGTGCTGGAGCTTGGTGGAATCGTCATCAAGAAGAGCTTCGTTTGAGGGGTGAAAATCGTGTAAGATATTGGCCACAAATGAAAGCGCTTCTAAAGGCTAGGTTCTTGCCTGCAGATTATGAACAACTCTTGTACCTATAATTCCATATCTGTGTTCAAGGTAATACATCTGTTTCTAATTATACAGAGGAATTCTTAAGATTACAAGCAAGGTGCAATCTTTCTGAAAATAAAGACCAAGAAGTCGCAAGGTATATCAATGGTCTCAATGATTCTATCTAAGAACATCTTGGCATACAACAAATTTGGTCAGTAGATCAAGCTCAAACTCTTGCCTTAAAAGTTGAGAGATATATAAAGACCAAGAAGTCTTATAAAGCCGCGTCTTATTCTCTCCCTGAAAGTATATCAAAAAGCTCTCCACGCCAAGAGGAGAGGAAGTTTATTCCATCTAAAGCAAAGAAAGATGAAAAGGCACCATCTTCTGGCAAAAATAATGAGAACAACCATCTAATACGATCAAGTGTTACAAGTGCCGCGAAGAGGGACACATATCAAACAACTGTCCAAGAAGGAAGTTTGTCAACACCACTCGTCGTGATGAAAGTGATGAGAGGTGGACAACTATGAAAGTGAAGGTGAACCCAAACTATGTGAAGAGGGAGAAGAAATAGTATGTGCGGTCAAACGCCTTCTATGCTCAACCATGCAACTTGAAGAGACACAACAAAAAAGGATATTCGAAAGCAAATGCACTGTGAATGGAAAGGTATGCAAGTTGGTAATTGATAGTTGTAGCTGTGAGAATTTAGTTTCTGAAAACATGGTTAAACACTTAAATCTTGAGACACATGATCACCCGAATCCATATACTATCGGATGGCTCAAGAAAGGAGTGAAGATCAGGATCACCAAACAATGTTGGTTACCACTTTCTTTGGGTAAGTATTATCGATTAAATGTTCTATGTGATGTGGTTGATATGGATGCATGTCATGTTCTTCTTGGAAGACCTTGGCAATATGATGTGAACACCACACATGAAGGAAAAGACAATTGTTATTCTTTCATTTGGAACAAACGAAAAATCATTATACTTCCAAACAAGACTACTAATAATGCCTCTGAAGTAGAGGAGAAGAGTATGTTAACCATCACTTAAAATCCAAAAGTATTTGCTCAAGACTTGAAGGAATCAAAATTATGTGTTGCATTAGTCGTCAAAGGAGATGAGCAACTAACAAAAGAAATTCCAATGGAGATGCAAAGTCTGTTATCTGAATACCAAAGCATACTTGGAGAGCCTCAACATCTACCTCCTATGAGGGATATTCAATGTCAAATAAATTTTGTTCCAAATGCTAGTCTTCCCAACCTACCACACTATAGGATGAGCCAAAAAGAGCATGCAATTCTAAGGGAGAATGTAGAAGAGTTATTGCATAAGGGACACGTTAGAGAAAGCATAAGTCCATGCGCTGTACCAGCACTACTCACACCAAAGAAAGATGGATCTTGGCAGATGTGCGTGGATAGTAGGGCTATTAATAAAATCACTACAAGGTACAGATTTCCTATCCCCTGAATGGATGACATGCTTGACCAACTCAATGGAGCAAAGGTGTTTTCGAAGCTTGATCTAAGAAACCGATATCACCAAATACGAATTAGACCCGTTGATGAATGGAAGACTGCATTTAAGACAAAAGAAGGGTTGTATGAATGGCTAGTTATGCCATTTGGACTTTCTAATGCTCCTAGTACCTTCATGCGCCTAATGAATCAGGTTTTTCGTCCATTCTTGTCACAGTTTGTAGTTGTCTATTTTGACGACATATTGATCTATAGCAAAAATATGGAGGAATATTTTGAACATGTCAAAAAGGTGATGGATGTATTGAAGGAGAATGAGCTCTATGTTAACTTGAAGAAGTGTGTATTCCTTGAAACAAAACTAGTTTTCTTAGGTTTTATTATCTCAAGTGAGGGGATTCAAGTTGATGTGTCTAAAATAGATGCAATAAAGGGATGGCTAACTCCAAAAACTATCCCTGAAGTAAGGAGCTTCCATGGTTTAACCACTTTCTATAGAAGATTTGTGAAGAACTTTAGTACTATCATGGCACCAAGCACTGAATGTTTAAAGAAAGGGAAGTTCAAATGAGATGAAAAAGCTGAAGCTAGTTTTATGGAGATTAAGGAAAAGCTGTCACAAACTCCTGTATTAGTGTTACCAGATTTCAACAAGACCTTTGCGTTGGAATGTGATGCTAGTGGACTAGGCATTGGGGTTGTTTTATAACAAGAAATGAAACCTGTTGCTTTCTTCAGTGAGAAGCTAAATGAATCAAGACAAAAGTGGAGTACTTACCAGCAAGAGCTGTATTCTGTTTATAGAGCATTGAAGACATGGGAGGTCTATTTAATGCCTAAAGAGTTCATTGTCTGCACTGATCATCAATCCTTGAAACATTTTAGAAGTCAAAAGCATGTGGATCGCATGTTAGCAAGGTGGGCAGCATACCTGGAGAGATTCAATTATCTTATTGTCCACAAGTCAGGAGTAACTAATCGAGCGGCAGATGCTTTAAGCCGACGTGCAAGTCTTATGGTTTCTTTTGAAACCGAGTTACCAGGAGTAGACCAAATAAAAGAACTATATAAGAATGATGAAGACTTCGGGCGAATCTGGGTGAACAAACGAAAGGTTTACTATTAGAAGAGAATTTTGTGGTGCAAGATGGATATCTCCTTAATGGAAACCGCTTATGTATTCCCAGAGGTTCTCTACGAGACAAGTTGATTCAAGAAATGCATTCATGTAATCTTAGCGGCCATGTTGGGCGTGATAAAACTATTTCTAATTTGGAAGCACGCTACTATTGGCCATAACTTAAGAGAGATGCCGTCTAATTTATGCAAAGGTGTCCCGTTTGCCAAACATACAAAGGTCAGGTTCAAAACATCGGACTCTATATGTCATTACCCGTTCCAAGTGCACCTTGGGAAGACCTATCAATGGATTTTGTACTTGGCTTACCAAGGACAAGGCGAGGACATGATGCTGTTTACGTGATAGTAGACAGATTTCTAAAATGACTCATTTTTATCCATTGCCGTAAGACAACGGATGCCCATCATGTAGCTAATCTTTCTTTAGAGAAGTAGTCAGACTACATGTGTTCCAAGATCAATTGTTTTAGATCGAGATAGCAAATTTCTTGCTGCATTTTGACTTACTTTATGGAAATAATTCTACACAGAATTGAAGTTTTCGAGCACTGCCCATCCACAAATAGATGGCCAAACAGAAGTGGTGAATAAATTTCTAGGAAATTTAATTCGATGCATCTGTGGAGATAAGAAAGGACAATGGGATTTAGCTTTATCCCTTGCGGAGTTTGCCTACAATAATTCTAAGCATAGGTTTACGGGTCGTAGCCTTTTGTCCATTGTGTACACTAGAGTTCCAAGGCATGTGGCTGATTTAGTAAAGCTACCAACAAGAGAGAATTCAAGATCAGCTATGACCTTTGGTGACAACTATTCGGAATTATTTAAAGAGGTTTAAGATGTATTAGAAGCATCAAACAGGAAATATAAGCAATTGGCAGATAAGAATAGGAGGCTAATGTCATTCCAAGTAGGTGACCAAGTAATGGTATACCTTGGAAAGGAGAGATTGCCTACTGGTGTTCACGGAAAATTAAGGCAAAAGAAATATGGCCCATACACTATTCTAAAGAAGATCAATGACAATGCCTATGTGGTAGATTTGCCAAGTGAGATGAATATTTCAAATACTTTTAATGTGGCTGACCTATCACTCTATCATCCAGAACAAACACTTTACGAAGAAAACTCGAGCTCGAGTCTCAAAGAAGTAGAGGAGAATGATGAGGAACATTAAAATTCTAAACTTAGTCCAGAACCTTCATGAATCAAAAATCAATTTTGCTACTTTTAGAAAGAGAAAGTCAATTTGAATTTTGTTACTAGTTGTCAAGTTTATCTTTTACATAATTCTAGAATACTTAACTTTTAAGAAAATGAGTTGTGTATGAGTTGTCAATGAGTTGTACAAAGGCTTTTGAAGGCTATAGATAGAGACAATGACCTCTAGCTATGTAGTTTTTAGTTCAACTCTTCTATCAATGAAACTGTGTTTTCTTTTAAGTTCTTGGATTAGATCTTGTATTTTAAGGTCTTTGGATAAGCTCTTGTTATTCGTGGATTCGGATTGTCTTTAAAACGTTATCTTACAACACGTTGAAGTTGTTCCTTCAATAAATTGTGTGGTTTACTTTATTTAGCACATTAGAGAGTTCCTCTAAACATTGTGCTACATCAATTAGATGCTTTACTCCTTGTCATAAAGTTTCCATCGACCCATAGGAGTTTGATTAGGTTCCTCCTTTGAGTCAAGTCTTCATCAACCTTGGAGTCCTTGGATAAGAACTCATCTAGGCCTTCAAACTTATGCTCATGAGAGGTTTTCTTTGAGTCCTCCTTCATAAGCATTAGCTCATGAACCTGCAAGAGAGAAGTATTGGTACTAGGCAAAATGCTAGTTACATGATTAGCATGTAACAAAGGCTTAGGTTTGACAAGTTCCACAACTAAGTGTTTCTTGTCTCCCTTATTCAATTCAACCCTTGGCTCAACATTCTCACACAACTCTCCTTCTTGAGCCAAGTTCTTCTCCCCATTCTTAGCTTCCTCTTCCCCTTCATTCTCAACTTGATTAGGTTGACCTTGGTTTAGTGGAGTTTGGGGTAGTTTGGGGAAGGTATTTTGAGCATGTCCACTCAAGGAAGCTTGAAAGTTTGGTGTATTAGGAAGGGCGGAGTTAGGGAGGCTTGGATTATCTATCATGTTATCCATCCTTCCACACATATTAGTCACACTCCCTTCGAGAGATCCTAATCGATTATCCATAGCGTTAAGCTTCTCCAAGATGGAAGCTGACATAGCATTTGTGGTGTTATTTTATTCATGGTGTGTGATGTTTCGCCTTCCTGAGTCATTGCACCTATTGAGAAATATGAAACAAAAACAAAAACAAAAACAACAAACAAGTTAAAGTTAAGAAATCAACCTCACAAGCTCTCAAGGTTCACACCTTTGTTTGTCACTCAATTGGCGTTGCAAGAGTTGATAGATTGTTTGTACTCCAATGAGAATGCTTGGTACCAATTGTGGCTTGAGGTCGGAATGGATTCTTGTTTGGAAGACTCAAATAAAATTTGCGTACGAACTTGAATCAAGAACTAACAATGAATTGAAAAAGAGAAAAGCTAGAAAGAAATAGGACGCTGAAAATGAAAAAAAAAGGACTCAAGAACTAATTCACAACTAAGTAGGATGATTACTAATTGTTAATTAGCGTTTAAAATCAAGAAAAGAAGTCTAAGAATCAAAGAAAAGAAACTAAGAATCTAAAAATGAGCTTACTAAAATTTAGTCCAAGTTGATGACTAGGCTGATAGGTCGTCACTTAGTTGACAACTTATCAATGTTGTCGTCAACCCAAGGTAGAATAGGATTTGAAGGCTATCTTAGGTGATGACTAGTTTGATGACTTAGTTGGTAGCCGTCACTTGTCGTCAACTCTAAGCAGAGTACCTGGTTTAGGGCTGCCTTTAGCTGACGACTAAGGTGATAGCTTGTCACCTAGTTGACGACTAGGTTGATGACTTATCAACCTCCTCGTCAACCACAATTTGCTGCAATTTGGGCTCCACGTCCCAAGGCTGATTTCTTCAATTCCGTGACTTCTTGGGGCCTACTTCACCTCGTATTTACCCTTTATGGATCGAAAAACACTTTTCTCAAAATTTGCACCAAGGGTTTTGGATCAAATTGTACTTTCTTGCTTCTTCTTCACTAAGAACTTCAAGAACAAGGATGAGGATTTCAAAAAATCAACTCACTCATTTCAACTCAGAATCGCACCCAATTTAAGCCTAAGCTCCTTTTTGTATGGGCAACAATCCCCAATTCCTTTCAACCTTCAATTTCAGCCCAAAATTCTCAGATTTGAAGACCCATTACCTTCAAATCAACTCCGATTAAGCTCAAATTTTAGTTAATGACTCAAATAGTACTAGGGAACAAGAATCTGGTACTAGAAACTCAAAAAGACACAAAAGTCAAAAACTCAAAATTCCAAAAATAACCAAAACGTGAACAATACTTTTTTTTTTAATGATTTTCAAGATAACAAGCCCAAGACTAGAATCATGGGAACGATCCTAAGTTCGGCTCTGATACCAAATGATACGATTCAAGCTAAACTAAAAAACAAAGAAAAACAAGCGATTAAGATAGATAGAGAAGCAATAAAATAGACACAATGAAAGGAATTGAAAGCAAGTAAAAGGTATATCAAACCCTAAACCCTGAATCAATTAAACCAAACAAAGCACCTAAATCTTACGTAGACCTCAAGGGAATCGATTATCTAGCAACCCTCGTTTCTAAGCAAAGTATCTACACAAGCGATTCCACGCTTGCCTCAAACTCTCACAAGTGTTTACATTCATAATTCATCAGAGTCTATGGAAATAACCCTAAAAGTAACTATTTATAGTCTATTACAAGGCCCAAAAGTGACCCGTGAGTGAATTTACCAAAACAACTTTAAGTGATAAATTTTTAGCCGACAACTTGTCTTCGTCATCACGTTAGTCGTCAACAAGGTGATAACTTATCAACCAAGTCATCACCTCTAGGCAGTGCAACTTGATAAGTCATCAATGAAGTCGTCAACAAGGTGATGGCTTATCAACCAAGTCGTCACGTCTAGGCAGTGCAACTTGATAAGTCATCAGGGAAGTCGTCAACAAGGTGATGGCTTATCAACCAAGTCATCACCCCTGGGCAGAAAGGCATTTGCTCCTCCTTTTGTTCCCAATCTCTTCAGTATGATGTGAAATCCTTTGGAGGGGCTCAAAACATGCTCAAGTACTTGTGTCTTCATGAATAATCCTTGAACGACTTGCAATTCCCGCACTTGGCTTCTAGTGAACAGTCTTGAGGCAATTTGGATCGTATCATTTTCTATGCGTTTTATTTAAAGCCTCTGATTATTTCTGATATTGTCCAATTTTTTATGACCATATATCCATCACTCAGGAGTGGAGTAATGGTGTCATTGCAAATTTTTGAAATGTGTTATGTGGTCACTTTTTATACAAGTCCAGATTAAAGATCCGTTGATATATGGTTCCTGTTCGTCTTTGGAAATGCAGCTGAGGGGTTAGCCTTTGGTAATAGTGTCTATTGGATATGTTTTGATGAAGAATTTTCGGAGAAGGTAAATTGTGTTATCATTTTCTAGTAATTTTCTAACTTATGTTTTTTCCCTACTCTTAAGTATTCATATGTTAAGATCTTCTATTATTGCAGAAATTTAAATCTTCAAATCCTTTCGGCATTAAATACAAATTCCATCTGGAGGTGCATACTCCTTTATGCCTTTCTATATATCTTAGCTCTGTCCTCTAAGCTTATTGCTATTGATTTCAGTGTTTCCACGTTCCTTTGTCAATTTTTGTCACAAAGCACAAATTTCAGCTTCCATTTGAATCAAATTTGTTCTTTTTATTTATTTTAGTTTTTGCTTTAGGTGTTTAGAATCATGCACATTGAAGGATTTTATTTGTGTTTTTGATTTAGCCTCCATGATTTGCAAGTTCTAGCATATTAAATAACTGTTCTTACTCTATTATTTATGGATTTGCATGTGTTATGAATGAAACCAAACACTATTTTGGTGATCAGACAGTAGTTTATGTACATATATCAACCGGTGGAGAATCCCATCTTAACACGACTTACGAAAGATTATATGCATTATATGTTTGGGATGTTATCATCCTCTTATTAAATTCTGAAAACCAACGTAGGATATCTTTTTATGAAATCCTGAAAACCAAGTTATGGTTCTGATATTGAAAATCCTTTGATTGCATATATGTGTGAATATGTGTGATTTATCTGCTTATCAACAAGTAAACAGTCAATATTTGGATTGTAGGATGCTGTTGACTGTCCTGAGTGGATAGTTCCTTTCCCTGTCTTCAAGGCAATGGCAGAAGAGGTATTAGCGTGTTTTCCCCTCCCACTTTTAGTTGTTGGATATGTTCTGCACTACTGGTCATTTGTTTTTTGACTTTATATATCCCTTTTATATGAATACGAGAAATTGTAGGCGTATATTTGCCCTTTTTTAATCTCCTATTCCTTTTTATTTTAAATCAAGACCATGGTATGTTCTCTTTCATATTGAGAAGGTGGTTTCTTGATTGAGAGTGCTCCCTAATGCATGTTATGAGACAAAATGAGGGAGTATAGTACACATTGCATAAGATCCTTAATAGTTAGCCAGAGATGAGTTGCCTATGGTATACGAGGCATAATTATTGATATTTAAAGGATTGCACTACCGAAGGCATAATAATTAGCATTCACGAATATAATGCAGTTGTTTCTTGGAGAAACTGGTAAAGTTACTGCTATGTGATCAGGAGGTCACGGGTTCAAGCTTTGGAAATAGCCTCTGGCAGAAATCTGCAAGGTAAGGCTGCGTACAATATACCCTTGTGGTGGGGCCCTTCCCCTGACCCTGCGCATAGCGGGAGCTTTAGTGCACCGGGCTGCCCTTTTTTTTTTCTTGCCTTCTTGTTTGTTCCGACAGTTATTTCTTTTTAATTTTTACTGCAGTATGACTTCGAGCTAGTTTTTGTGAAGAACAACCATGAATTTGTGGATGAATACATGAAGAAACCAGAGTTCGTTGAGCTAATGAGGAGGCTCGGTGCATTAGGTGATGGGAACCAAGACCAAAGTAAGTTTTAGTATCTTAGATGCTGAATATTAGTGTTATGTTCTTTTATCCAAGTATTTTTGATATTTGATGCTTGTTTCATATTCCTACCCAAAACTCGTGTTTGTGACATGTTTTGCTAATAACAGGTACTCTATCACCAGACGAATGGGAGGTAGCCTACCTTTATTTGGCATTTGTTCTGAGGAAGGTACGAACATACCTAACTCATGTTTAATATTACCATTGTGTCGTAAACATTAGTCAAGTTGATTGAACGCCTATCCCTTAACCTTGTGAGTTGTCACAGTCTAGGTATCATCTTAGACAACAATATATGTAAACACAACAACCTCAATAAAATTAATTATTTCCTACGTCAATCTCGCCTCTAAAGGAAGCCTTTGCATGGACAATGGCGTTGATTCTTGTGATCGTGATCTTGGTAAAATCTTGTTTATTTTGCAGAGGGGGCAACCAGATCAAACACGAAGAAATCCTAGTCGAGACAAAGGCAAGATGCAATTGACGAAAGACGATATCGAGAATGTTAATGGTGCAGTGTAGTGCTTTGCTCCAACCTTTGAAACTGAAAAGACTGTTATGGCACATGAGGAAGTATCTGAAGGGAAGAGGAACAGCCAGCACAATGTACCCCTTTAAGTCGAGTAATCGAGCTGCTAATCAGTTTTGCAGAATAAAGACTAGTTTTTGCCTAATCATTTGTTACAACTTCAACTTGCTATAATACTCCATCATAAAATGTCAGGCAGCATAATTGGAAGAAACTGGCTTGTTTTCAGTTGATGTTGGCAGATGTAGCTGATTCTAATGATACAAGTCATCAGTGCAATGCTTGTTTACTTGCAACTCACCATGTAGGTTGCTGTACCATTATTGAGAGAAAATAGCCAAAAGAAATTCTGGAATATCAAATAAAAATGCTTCA
>NC_061119.1:78684331-78692517 GCF_002878395.1 Capsicum annuum | reverse complement strand
CCTCCTCAAGATCCCCTTGGAGGAATATATTATGCACATCCATTTGACGAAGATTCCAACCTTTAGATACAGCTACTTCAATCACACATCAGACTGTAACCATTTTAACCACTGGTGAAAATATTTCATGATAATCTAACCCCCTCCTGTTGGCTATATTCTTTGGCCACTAATTTTTCTTTGAACCTCTCCACTTCACCATTTGCAAGATATTTGATTTTGTATATCCATTTGGAATTAATAGTATTCTTCCCTATAGGTAGATCAACAATGATCCATGTTTTGTTAGCTTCCAAGGCCTGAATCTCCGACTTCATAGCTTTCACCCACCTCGCATCTTTTATAGCTTGTTTATAGTGTGAGGCTCAGTCAAAGTGGAGAATTTGGTTAAATAACACTGATAATTAGGACTCAGATTTTTGTAAGACAGGTTGTTGGCTTTGATACCAGCTATTTAAAGTTGTAACAGAATTTTGAAGAGGCTAAAATACCTAAGAATGATAAGCTTCCAATTAATGGTCATGATAGAGATGTACAAGGTGATAGGACTCTCACCATAAATGATTAATCTGATAATTCCAGCAGATCCAGGAGGATGACACCAAGTCCTAAGGGATAGCCAAGACCCAGCCTTTGGAGTAGTCAAAGTATGAGCCCAAGGTCCATTTCTTTATCATGGTATCAGAGCCAGGCCCAACCAGTTCATTATTTCTGATGTTGGGCCTCCATTTTATATTTTCCACGCTCCAGATGTCCAGCCCTAGGCGTACGAGAGGGGGGGTGTTGGAGTCCCACATCGGTGGGTTAAAGGGTGGGTCAAAAGGTCCTTGATCTCCTTATATGGTCTTGGGAAATCCTCCCTTCATGAGCTAGCTTTTGAGGTTGATTTAGGCCCAAGGTCCATTTCTTTATCATGTTTTGACTACTACATACACTGACATATATACAACTACCTATTCCATTGATGTGTAAAACTGATAGGGTAGTTAGTCAGTTAGTTAGTTAGCCGATAGATATGTCAACTGTATAGGTTGTTAGAGGTTGTTAGATAATGATATAGAGGTTGTTAGATAATTATTATTTAGTTACAATGAGCTGTCAATGAGTTGGAGACATGATTCACTTCTTATCTCACTCTTAGCTCATCTTAAATCAAGTCTATAAATAGACTCATAACTGTAAAGCTTCTAGAGATAATAATGAAAATCCAGCTACCGTTTATCTTCTTCTTCTCCTTGATTACAAGCTATCAAGCTGCAATCCTTCTATTTCACATGGTATCGGAGCCACAAGCTCAACACTAAGTGTGTTTTCGACCGCATTTCACTAAATTCTCTGCGCAATTTGTGATTATTGTTTTAGTACATCTTCGATCTCTATTTTTCTAGTTCCTTCTTCTTTGCAATTTCAATCTACATTGCAGTTACATCCTATCAATAATAGAGCCTAAAATTGATCAAATTAATCTACTTTTCATTGGTGCATCTGATAGTTCCAGTGTTGTACTTGTTACAATCAAGTTAACTGGTTAAGAAAATTATAGTTTATGGAGTCGATCGATGCGTATTAATCTCTTAGGGAAGAGAAAGTTTGGATTTGTCACTGGAACCTGTAGCAAGGAATCGTAGAGATAAGAGCTTCATGAGCAGTGGGAAACATGTAATGCAATTGTGCTTTCTTGGATCATGAACACTATGAGTGAAAGTCTGTTATCTAGAATTGTTTATGCCGCGAATGCTTGTGCTGTTTGGGAAGACTTGAAGGAGAGATATGGCAAGGTTAATCATATGCGTATATATCAATTGCATCGTGAAATTAATATGCACTCTCAAGGTACAGACTCAATCTTAACTTATTTTACTAAATTGAAGAGTTTATGGAGTGGGTATGATGTACTAGTGCCAAATCCTAGTTGTGATTGCCCAAAGTCTAGAGAGTACTCAGATCATATGTGTCAACTTAGACTTTTATAGTTTTTAAGTGGCCTTAATGAGTCCTATGATCAAGCTAGAAGACATATATTGCTCAAGGGAGTGACTCCAACTCTTAACCAAGCTTATGTTATGCTTTGAACCTCTCCACTTCACCATTTTCAAGATATTTGATTTTGTATATCCATTTGGAATCAATAGTATTCTTCCCTACAGGTAGATCAAAAATGATCCATGCGTTATTAGCTTCCAAGGCCTGAATCTCTGACTTCATAGCTTCCACCCACCTTGCATCTTTTATAGCTTGTTTATAGTGCTGAGGCTCAGTCAAAGTGGAGAATTTGGTTAAATAGCACTGATAAATAGCTTGTGATAAAAAAGTGTAAAGATAGCATAGGCTTGGTTAAGAGTAGGAGTCACTCCCTTGAGCAATATTTGTCTTCTAGCTTGATCATAGGACTCATTAAGGCCACTTAAAAACTGTAAAAGTCTAAGTTGACACATATGATTTGAGTACTCTCTAGACATAGGGCAATCACAACTAGGATTCAACACTAGTACATTATACTCGCTCCATAAACACTTCAATTTGGAAAAATAAGTTGAGATTGAGTATGTGCCTTGAGAGTGCATATTAATTTCACGATGCAACTGATATATACGCATATGATTCACCTTATCATATCTCTCCTTCAAGTCTTCCCAAACTGCACAAGTATTCGTGGCATAAATAAGTCCAGAGAACAGACTTTCACACACAATTTTCATGATCCAGGAAAGAACAATTGCATTACATGTTTCCCACTGCTCATGAAGCTCTTCTCTATACGATTCATTGTTAAACCAATTACTTAATCCCTCTCCTTCAATACCTGCTTCCCCGATTCCACCACCATATTCAAATCATATTATAAATCGGTCCCAGAATAATATTTTGAAGCCTAAAAAAACTTTCTTTTCTAACCCATTTGACACCTACGCTTATAACCTTCAAACAGGCTGATAAACATGAAGAGTGGAGACAAGTGATGAAAGTAGAATATGATGCTTTAATAAAAAATCAGACTTGGGAACTCATGCCGCGAAACATGTCAACCAATGTTGTGGATTGCAAATGGTTGTATAGGATCAAGAGAAAAACAGATGGTTCTATAGATTGCTTCAAAGCTAGTCTAGTTGCAAAAGGGTTTACGCAGCGTCCTGGCTTAGATTTTCATGAGATATTCAGTCCTGTTGTCAAACCGACAACCGTAAGATTGGTGCTATCTATAGATGTGCAACACAATTGGCCAATCCATCAACTTGATGTCAATAATGCTTTCCTACAAGAAAAATTGGATGAAGAAGCTTATATGTCGCAACCCTGAGGCTTTATTAATCCCCAATTTCAAACTCATGTCTGCAGGATAAAGAAGGCTATATATGGCCTCAAACAAGCTCCCAGGGATTGGTATAATTCTCTGCGTGAACATCTGCTGAAACTGCGCTTTATCATAATAGAATCTGATACCTCTTTATTTGTATGAAAGCATTTGGCTGTAACCATTTATGTGCTTTTCTATGTTGACGACATCCCGGTTTAGAACCACTAAGCCTTGTGTCAGCAATCAACTCAAGAATGTATTTTCTTTGGTTCAATATGATCCCTGATGCTGATCTTAAAACATCAATGCCTAAAAAATACTTGAGATCACCCAAGTCTTTCATTTTAAACTGCTAATGCAACTTGATTTTAATGGCATTAATCAATAATGCACTTCTTGTAGTAATCAGCAAATCATCAACATATACAAGCAGTATAACAGTATCATTACCTTGATGCAAAGTGACTAGGGATTAGTTATGTGCACTCTGGGTAAAACCAACATCAAGTAAAACATGAGTGAGCTTCAAATTCCATTTCCTGGAGGCCTGTTTAAGACCATACAAGGATTTGATCAACTTACACACCTTGTGCTCCCCCGATCTTCTAAATCCTTCTGGCATTTCCATGTAGACTTCCTCCTCAAGATCCCCTTGGAGGAATGTATTATACACATCTATTTGATAAAGATTCCAACCTTTAGATGCAGCTATTGCAATCACACATCTGACTGTAACCATCTTAGCCATTGGTAAGAAGGTTTCATGATAATATAACCCCTTCTGTTGGCTATATCCTTTGGCCACTAATCTTGCTTTGAACATCTCCACTTCACCATTTCCAAGATATTTGATTTTTTATATCCATTTGGAACCAATAGTATTCTTCTCTTTAGGTATATCAATAATGATCCATGTGTTGTTAGCTTCCAAGGCCTGAATCTCTGACTTCATAGCTTTCACCCACCTTGCATCTTTTATAACTTATTTATAGTGTTGGGGCTCATCAAAGTGGAGAATTTGATTAAATAGCACTGATAAGTAGCTTGTGATCAAAAAGTGTAAGTGTTTGGTTAAATAGCACCGATATTGCCGACGATCAAAAAGGTCAAACTTTTGATCGAAAACACACTGGATAAAGAAATGGACCTTGGGCCTAACTCAACCTCAAAAGCTAACTCCTGATTTCCCATTCCAATCCACTTGTCATTTTCATCTTTATCAAGCCTCGTGTTCATGATAATCACCATTGGTGGCCACACTATCTCTTTACCTTTAAATTCGATGCCATCCCATCTTTCATACACTTTACCTGAAGGTATAACAGAAGTACCTCTCTGACATAGCTCTTCCTCCAAAAGTTCAGCAAGTTCTCTATGTATTTTAACCCTTAATCCTTTTGTTTTTGCATGGGTCATCAATGATTGTAACCCTGTAAACCATTCAATTGCGCCTGGACCACCTTTGCATGCAGGGCAGTGCCACTATCTTTTGGGATCATTAATCTCAATAACAGTCAAACTATCAAGAGATTAAAAAAGTTATTTGAACCACTAATTTTTCTTGCGCATCTCATAACTCATTTCGGCCATATATGAATCAAAGTCATCACTATGAAGGTTATCATCACTTTCATCAAGAAAATCCAATTCATTATCCTCACCATCATGTTCAATAGCCTTATCATCATCAGCAACCGGCGAAGTATCCTTAGGATGAGCTGACACAACTCTAGCAGACCAATCCCAACCATTCTTCAGAGCAGGAGAGATGGCAGCTGCGGCCTTGTATGTTTTCGAGTATCATTAGGTGCAGACCAGTTATATCTAGAACCCCTTCCTGATCTAACATTATTGCGCATTACCAATTTCGGAACAACATCTGGATGACCCCAAGCTTTAGTATTCTGGTTTCCCCAAGTTTTTGGATTGGGATTCTGAGGAGACCATTGCTTCCTAGCACTGCTTTCCTTGTTCTTGGGCTTCTTAGCATATACTTCCCATCCATCATTTTGTTCAGAGTTCAAGCCCATATCTCCAAAACCTAGATTTATCTCATCAATTGTTGGTGTAGAGGTAACTTTCTGCTTTGATGATGAATTAGAAGGACTCCCAACCCATTTGCTGGAACTCATATTTGGATGAAGCTATTAGAATTTTGATTTTTCAGAGAGAATGATTGCCAGGGATACAAAGAGTAGAGTTTAAATTCTGAATATTCTCTACCTTCATCTATCTGATAAAGCTGTAGGACAAGGGACGATGAGTGACAATTCCTGATCCACGAGGCAAGAAATCTTTTCCAACAATGCTCTTAAGCACTAAAGATTTCCCAAAACTCTATCCACCGATGACGGCGATAGTAGGTAAAGCATCTCAAAGAGTAGGCAAGGAACTCTCCTCGTTGTGATCTCTAAGTGAAGTACAAGCACTTTGTAATCTGTTAACTAATGATATCAGATTCTTTATTTCTATCTCCCAGTCAAACCTATAGTATTAGAGGGATATTCAGAGTCTCAGAAGGGATATTTGCTGCTGGATTTCACCTCAAAGAGACTATTAGTCAGTAGCGATGTTGTGTTTCATGAAGATGCATTTCAATTTACTTCATCACCAGTACAAAATACACAAACTTTCTCATCTGAAGAAGATATCATAGACTTCTTGATCCCCACAGATGATGAAATATTTCCCGAGACAACTACTGAAAGTATTACTGAAGAAGCTCCAATTGAGGAGGAAAATATTTCTGATACTGCAGTACCTGGTGCAGCTTCACCTGGCACCACTCATGAAGAAACATGTCAAGATGACTGTTCCCTACCTCAACCCTCTTCCAGTAGACCAACAAGAACAAGCAGACCACCGGTGTGGATACATAATTATGTTAACACTTCCAGAAACCAGAGATACAAACATCCATTAGTCGACAACCTGTCTTACAAAAATCTAAGTCCTACTTATCAGTACTATTTAACAAAATTCTCCACTTTGACTGAGCCTCAGCACTATAAACAAGCTATAAAAGATGCAAGGTGGGTGGAAGCTATGAAGTCAGAGATTCAGGCCTTGAAAGCTAACAACACATGGATCATTATTGATCTACCTAAGGGAAAGAATACTGTTGGTTCCAAATGGATATAACAAATAAAATATCTTGCAAATGGTGAAGTGGAGAGGTTCAAATCAAGATTAGAGGCCAAAGAATATAGCCAATAGGAGGGGTTAGATTGTCATGAAACCTTCTCACCAGTGGCTAAAATGGTTACAGTCAGATGTATGATTGCAGTAACTCTATCTAAAGGTTGGAATCTTTATCAAATGGATGTGCATAACGCATTCCTCCGAGGGGATCTTGAGGAGGAAGTCTACATGGAAATGCCAGAAGGATTTAGAAGATCGGGGGAGCACAAGGTGTGTAAGTTGATCCAATCCTTGTATGGTCTTAAGCAGGCCTCCAGGCAGTGGAATCTGAAGCTCACTCATGCTTTACTTGATGCTAGTTTTACCCAGAGTGTACATGACTATTCCCTATTTACTTTGCATCAAGGTAATGATACTGTTATAGTGCTTGTATATGTTGATGATTTGCTGATTATTGGGATTAGTGCATCATTAATCAATGCCTCTAAAATCAAGTTGCATCAGTAGTTTAAAATGAAAGACTTGGGGGATCTCAAGTATTTTTTAGGTATTGAAGTTTTAAGATCAGCATCAGAGATCATATTGAACCAAAGAAAGTACATTTTTGAGTTGATTTCTAACACAAGGCTTAGTGGTTCTAAACTGGCTATCACCCCTCTAGAATCTAATGCCAAGTTAATGTCAATTGAGTATGATCATGCCATAGGTGCACAAGATGATGAGTTGCTGCCTGACACTTCATCTTACCAAAGACTTGTTGGCAAACTTATGTAAGCCACTATTAAAAGGCCAAACATTAACTTTGTTATTAAAACTCTTACCTAATTCATGCAACACCCCAAGAAATCTCATTGGGAAGCAGCTACTAGGGTGGATAGATACCTTAAAGGTTCTATTGGTCAAGTTGTCTAGTACAAGGCTGAGCCTGCTACTACTCTAACTTGTTGGTGTGACTCAGATTGGGCTGCTTGCCCTAACACCAGAAGATCAGTTACTGGTTATATCATTCACTTTGGTGAATCACTAATATCATGGAAATAAAAAAATAGCACACTATTTCCCGGAGTTCTGCTGAAGATGAGTACAGAAGCATGGCTTCAGTAGTTGCAGAGCTCACTTGGCTGGTTGGTTTATTTCAGGAACTCAAGGTTCATGTCACCCTTCCTGTTTTAGTATTCAGTAACAGTAATTCAACCATTCAGTTGGCCAAAGACTCTGTGTTTCATGAGAGAACTAAACATATTGAAATTGACTGTCACTTCATCAGGGACAAGATTAAGATGGCTTAGTTAAGGCTCCATATGTTCAATCTAGTGATCAACTTTCTGACCTACTTACCAAGGGCCTGAGCCTTGCTCAACATACTCATTTACTCAGCAAGCTTGGTGTGCTAAACATTTTGCACCCTATAGCTTAAGGGGGAGTGTTTTGACTACTACATACACTGACACATATACGACTATCTATTCCATTAATGTGTAAAACTGATAGGGTAGTTAGTCAGTTAGTTAGTTAGCCGATAGATAAGTCAACTGTATAGGTTGTTAGAGGTTGTTAGATAATAATTAGTCAGTTACAATGAGCTGTCAATGAGCTGGATACATAATTCACTTCTTAGCTCATTCTTAGCTCATCTTAACTCAAGTCTATAAATAGACTCATAACTGTAAAGCTTCTAGAGAGAATAATGAAAATTCAGCTTCCATTTATCTTCTTCTTCTCCTTGATTGCAAGCTATCAAGATACAATC
>NC_061119.1:78643336-78684231 GCF_002878395.1 Capsicum annuum | reverse complement strand
GTTATTTTCCATTCATGATATTTATTCTCGGGTCCCTTAATGACTCTTCGTATGACAGTAGGATAGTGGTTGTGGATGCCCGGTGATGTGTTAGGTAGGGGAGTAGATGTTCTTGAAGGCAAAAAAGAAAAAAATTAGTGTGAATTCTCGAGCTAAGGTTATAGGTGAAAGGGAAAAGAAGGAGAGAAACTTTTGTTATGTGAAATAGTTAGGAATGAGATATATGACAAAAATCTTTGTGAATGTTATTGAATTTGCAGGTAAACTTAGTGGAGGAAGTCCATGAAGTGGGTGTAGTAATGATAGGCTTGAATGTTGTGATTATGAAATCACAACCCATGTACTATGTGGTTAGTATTCCTTAAATTAAAACCTAAGGGTGTTTGATGATAGTGATAAGGTGAGGTAATATTCTTAATGGAATGTAAAGTACAGGATCCTATAGGTTAAGTTATCACCTTGTTACTCTAAGTTAGGCTTCAACATAAAAGCACATTGCAGTGAAACTCAAACTCTTATGGTTAGATGCGTGATGGGAGAATAGTATGATGGAAAGAATGAAGTATGTTATTTAATGTTGGGGCATAGCTGAGAAGTGACTTTAAGATAAGTCTATTCATTGTATCATGTGAGGTGGAGAATGCTTCTAATCCTTTCTTCTGCGAAATCTTATTTCATTATTAATACCAGTATAAATCAGGTCTATGATCATCAAGTAAACCCCTGCCTTCTGTTGTGATGATTATGATTCATAGAACTCATGTGCAAGATCATCCCTATGTAAAGTCTCATTATCCCACGTTTCGTGCTCACATTTCACTAGGGGTTATCATTAAGCTCGTTTGATGCCTTTGCATATTTTGTTAGGGAGAAATGTTCAATGCGAGGTTTCATTCTTGATTCTACACTTTTATACCTATCATTCGGGGACGAATGATTCCAAGGGAGAGATAATGTAATACCCTGCATTTTTGAGCTAGAAAGTGAACCGTCGTTCCAACGTGCGTAAGCTCTAATTTTATGGTTTATATTTAAACTCGCATTTCATGATCTTTCTCCTACTGTATGAAGTGATTATGAGGTGAAAAGTGTTCCTAGAAATCACTTAGAGCATAGTTGAGCTAAGAATCTTTCATTAATCCAAAATTTAATATTTGATTCTATAAGGGTCTACTTTGAACGTGTATAACTTTTTATATATGTAGAATTTTTTATCTCAAGCCCACCAAATTATAGATAATTTAATTAGCTTTCCAACGATACCAATTTTGCCAAAATCCGATAACCGAGCAAAAACTTTGGCATTTTCTATGTGAGACAGTAAGCCGACGCAATCTTGATGCATCGTGTCGACTGCGCCCCAATAGGAAATCTGACGTGAATCTAAAGTGGTTTAATGCGTTATTTCAATTCCTAAAGATATAGGGGAACTTTAGTCATATTTTCTCACCCAAATTCCGTTCCTAATCATCTTTAAATGAAATTAAGCCTATTAGTAATGTTTTACTCTCTCTTACGATCCCTAATTCATCTTTCAAGAACACAAGAGGAGAAAACAACTAGGGTTTGGGCAATCAAGCTTAAATCCAATCTTTTTGAAATTTCCTCATAATCATTCACAATTAAGGTACGTGGGGTTTCCCTAAACTTAATGGGAATGGTGATAGCGTTTTTAATGGTGTTTTGAATGTTGAGAAATCATGAATTTGCAATTGGTTTGAATTAAATTTACAACTGTACATTGTGAATCCTTTTTGATCTATTGTTTTGGTATTGAGGTCTCCCCTTAAAGAAAATTGATTTCATTTATGTATATATATACGTACATATGCATCTATAGTTGATAATTGAATTGACAGCATGACTAATTACACTCCCTCTCATGTTGCAACACCTTTAGATTTTTTGCATATTACGAATTGAAGAATGTTATATTTTGAAGCATGGTATCAATGTTCTTGACTATTGTTGAATGGTTTATGATTGATTTTAAATTTATAAGTATGGGTTTTATATGTTGAAAAATGTTGAAGATATATAATGAAAGAATTGCATGGTTTGTCAAAAATACATGACCACCACATGTTTGTTGAAATGTTGAAAAGAGAGATTCTTTGAATAATTTGACATATGTTTTGAAGCATGAGTCTTCTTGAATGGTTTGAAGTATAGTAGTCTGAACTTTATGTTTTAAAAGAAGAGATTACAATACGATATTTTATGGCTTAGAGATTCGACTTGCAAGTCAATGGTATAACGATACCATATAAATGAATGCCATAATAGAGTAAGAGTTTCAGACTTGATTTCAGAGAATACATGTCTTAAAGAGATAAAAATAGGCTTAAAGAGGGTTAGGTGGTTTCTCGAAGAAGGCTTGAGTTCAAATAACTCCTAGCCCAAAACCGTGTTTTACTGATAGGGGTTCACTATGTCCCTAAATGGGACCATACGATGGCCTAGAGCCCTGTGGCATATTATAGACAGAGACTCTAACCCCTTCGGCTAACTCGGGTTGGGGGCTTAGCTGTAGAGTTAAGGGCAGATTTCATATAGCCCGTGGGATTTTAGAGTTGTAGGGTATTCCATATAGCTCAGAAGTAAGATAAAGAGTGAGTCATGGATTTTAGATAATTGTTCAAAGTCTTTTAAATATGCCCATGTGTTTTTTCATATATCATACATAAAACTATTTATAAATTGCTCTCACTTATGTCTTCTAAACATGCATTATTTTGGATTGCTCTGCGTACCAGTACATCTGTATTGGCCCCCTATATTTCAGGATTCTAAAACATAGTCCTGGGGTCCCGTTAAGTAGTAGATTGACTTGTCAGAAGTTTGCAGCTAGTGAGCCTTCCTTACTTCGAAAGTCCTAGTTATGAAACTTGATATTGTTATTCTATTTTGATTCATGGTCCGACTGGGGGCCTTGTCCTATATTTTAGGCAAATGTCATTTTTAGTTGTTAGATATTTCGCAGACTGATGTTAGATGTTGTTAGAGGTTTATGGTTTCCATTCCAGATTGTTCAATGGAATTGATATTGACCATGATTTTGTATTGTTTTATAATTTTATATTTTTCTTCATATTATATGAAAGTGTGTTTGATTGCCAAATAGAGAAGGGCGCTCGAGCCTTCACGGTTTGGGATGCCTGTCACGGCTAGGCCCCTGGCTTGGGTCATGACAAATGATGTTAGAAATATTGCCATGATAGAAAAGAAAGAGAAAAATTGATTCTTGTGGTAGTAAACTATGTGTTCACCAAGTGTTTGTGAAAATGCTTAAAAGAGATGGGGCAAAAATAAAAGGTATGGGTGGATGAAAAAGTGTAATTTGGTTGTTGGAGATGGGTTTTAAATGTTTAATGTAGTGTATTAAAGCGCTTAGAGAGGTTAGTCACTATTCCCAATTAGTTCCTACCCGTCCCTTAGCCTTCATTACAACCTGAAAAAGTCTTAATTGATCCTAAGTTCATCATTTCGATATTAGTGGAGCACTATGCTAAGGGAAAGCCTATGGTTCATTATGTGTAACTTGCGAATTCTTTGTGAGAGTGAGTGTAACTTGATTCTTATACCCATCATGTTATGAATTGCATTATTGTGAGAGATTATGGGTAACTCTCTTGTTGTGAGGGGCATATGTTTGATGAATGTGGGTGATTTGTATGATGTCCTTGATTGGATAATATGCATGAGTTTTTCATGAATTGAGTCAATTCTTGAGGCTAGAATATTTTGGAGTAGGATTCTTGAGCTTTCAATTGTGTATAGCATGAGTAGTGTTGTAAACTTGCATTCCATGAAGTCATTGTAGTGCTAGCTTGAATTTCTTTCATGAATTAGAAGTGTGGAGTCTCTTCATCTCATGATGTTTATAGTTAAGAGTTTTTCGAGGACGAACAAGGCTTTAAGTTTGGGGTGGTGATGTTGGGTGTATTTATGCATTCTAGCGTAACTATTCTATCTTTATTAGCTTTGTTTTGAGGATGATTCTTATGATATATGTGTTGATAATGATATAAATGAGAATTTATGTGTCCAATTATGTTCTTACAATGTTTAATGGTGGTTTCAAACAAGTTTTGATTCAATTTGATCATTTAGAAGTCAATCGAGAAAACTAGTGTAACTAGCTTGAGCTAGGTATTTTTCTAGTCTATTATGTTGGATTCTAATGTGTTTTAATGAGTTTCTAAGGTTGTTTTTATGTGTTTATATGTGAAACAACTTAGTTATAATGTTCAAGGGTCAATTGGATCAAGACAAGAGTCAAAACAATAAGTTTAAGCTCAATAAGAATTTAGCCTATGCTTAGCTCGTGTTTATAGTTCACCATTGAGGATGTTGTATTATTTTGAGCTCTAAATTGTTGTGTTTAATGATAAAGGATGCTTTTGAATGGATTATTATGATATATGAAGGATATACAAGCTTCAAATCAAGTGGAAATAACTCAAGAAGTCCCGGAATGGCTCAACGAAAGCATAATACAAAAATTGACGTAATTTAGACCCCTGAAATGTATGGGGCACATGTGACAGGTAGTAGTGTCCAATAGATAATTACAAAACACCACTGGATTCAACAGAGGACTAAATTATTGAATATATGGCGCGTTTATCTTATTATGGGGTTTAAGGAGGCTCCATGACGCATTGAAATCGCGATGAGACACTGGAATTTGACAGATTTTTTGACAATTGTGAATTGTCATGTCACTGCGATGCGGTGATGCCCAAAATCGGGATAATATTTCCCAGCTGAAGGAAAACAATGTGAAAACCTAATCCAAGTCGATTTATGACTTGTATACTATAATATTACTTCCCAAACTCCGTTTTAACAATCTTGGAACACCCTAGATCACTTGGGACATCATTGGAGGCTACCACAACCTTTTAGATTTTATTATTCTTTAATTTAGTTTTTAATATGGTTTGTATCATCACTCCAAGGGATTGGATGATGAATATTTCCATTCAAGGCTAAACTCCCTTTCTGGGGTTAAAGCCAAGAACATGATTATTATTGTTTTGGATTAATTTCATTTAATTCGCTTATCATTATTGGTTGTTTGTTTATTCTTGATTTAATTATTTTGAGGATTGATCATTCTTAGAATACTTATATTGTCAACCTTTTAATCTCGGGAGAGAGAATAGGAAGATATTATGAGGGAATAAAAAAAGTATGATTTTTATTCTTTTATTAAATAAGGAATTCAAATTAGCGTCTAGGACAGGGATGTACTTAGATGCCTTACTTGATTCAACGTAGGATGATAGATTTAATTAACTTAATTGAATTATTGTATCTCTGCTCAATGATGTAGTTGTAATGTCCATATTAGCTAAGAGATTAGAGGTTGGGAAACTATGATCATGCAATTAACCCTACGAATCAACAACCAAGATAAACAAGTTAACGAATGATTTTCAACACATAGTATAATTGTTCAAAGTGCTTTAACCCTGGGTTCTTATCCATTGATTGTCCCGAGACTTTTTATGCATTATTTATTTTATTTTTAATTTACAATTCTAAAACTCTATTTGCTACTTTCCTCAATTGGTTAAACTAGAATTAGATAGTCGGCAAATAAAGTCCCTGAGAGATTGATACTTGGGCTTTCTTAAAGCCTTTTTACTACTTGATAAAACCACGTACACTTATGTGTGCGCTGTCAGCATGCATGGGATTCTAAATAAATTTTGAACCCCGATCAAAGTCTGCGAAGACTTGGTAGAATTGTTGATATATAGCATCTGGTGTAGCCAAGATTTGGCCTTTGGATTCGCGAGGCTATGGCTAAGTTCGTAAAGGTCAAGGATGTTGGCCTACGTGTTCATAACCCAGTCTTTGCGTTCCTAAAGGGTAATCTGACTCGGCCATCTAAGGTATACTCTTCGCATTCGCGGTTGATCGGCCATGTTTGCAAACAGTATTTCTAGTTCAGCCTTGCATTCATGATGTGGGCATCGTATTCACAAAGGACCCTTGGCAGCCCCTTTATATTTGTATCTTTCTCGATACTAAGCCTATTTGTAGGAATTTTTCCGCCATTAATGGTCCCAAGAGCTCAAGAGCTCTTGGGAAGTCATAAATTGGAGTTGGGGGTGGTTAGAGGACGTGGAGGTGATAATTTCACAGTAATTTGTTCATAAGTTTTTGACCTAAATCCTCCGTTTAATTCTCATTTTTCTTACCTTTTCCATTATCTTTTGGGGTTGCCTAAAGCCCCAATTTATACTCTATTTGTGCTTAAGTTTTGAGCACACATTCCTTGTCCTTCAACGGATATCGTGACAAATTCAATTTTAGAATTCTGTCTGTGGGCCTCACAGGCCCATTATTGATATGATTTTGAGTCCAAACTTTTATATAGCAACATGGGTATCATTTACTTTTATTAATGTGTAGATTATCATTTTGATAGTACTATGTCATTTTGGGATCGTGGATCAAATGGGGATTTATGGATGATTCAAGAATATAATTTGGCATCGAGGTAGGCTTCAGTCTACTTTTCTCTACAAGATTGTGTAGTGTATAGATTGTATGCTAGGTAGGGATTATAAGATGTGATTATGACTAGAATATCACGACTTAGCCTATTTGGAAAATTTTGTATAGAAATGTGACCAAACCTTATCACAGTATACTTGTTATGGCATTAGAATCCTATTAAACTTGATTATAGACAGGATAACCATAAATTGATGCTAATGATCAGACTTACTAGTTGACTTAGTGAATTGGACGACATTTTCTTGATTGAGTCTTTCTACCAATTTATGCCATTGATTATCGTAGTTTTTTAAGTTATGATGGTTTATGATATTGATCATGTAATGTTGGGCCCGAGGTTATGGTTACGATACCAGTTGGATATCAGGTTAATACTTTATCCTTAAAAAAGATGTGGTTATAGTTATGGATGCATACACGCTTATACTTGTATTGTTTGGATATAAGTGATGGCAGATGCATAGACGCTTATAGTTGTATTGTTTGGATATAGGTGATGGCATGCATACTTTTAAGGGATTTACATTTACTTAGTAGTGTGATTACAACCAAATCCTTGATTTTAAGACTGTTTTCTAAAAAGGAATTTATTTTCACTTTTTTACTTTTATAATGAATTCTTTTACAATGGAAATCATACCACCTTACTTAATGAATATGAGCGTTGGATCAAAATATGATAGTTTGAAAACTAGATCGAGATTGATTTTGGTCCATTACTATTTCACTCTTTTACCACTACTATTTACTTTGATTGACAGAGATTCTGGCCTTGACTACATTATATATTCTATATTAGATGGAGTAGACTAATTATGATGGTCATTAAAAGTCCTGGTTTGGGACCAGGCAATGTATATGAATATCCTGAGTCCCTTATGAACTCCTTCATTCGTGAGCCACAATGCTGAAGAAGGATGATTGTCATAGGTCCTGCCTTCGCGAGATACTGAGCTGGAGGAGGCATATACACTTGGTACATTCTGGAACATGCTTCGGACATAGTATTACTAATTTATTATGAAGGCCCAAATCAGGGCCTGACCGTGATGGGTATCTCAAGTCCTACGTAGATGGGAGATCACCCCTTACACCTAACCAAACCAAACATACAGCATCGTAAGGTTGGATGAAATTCCAAACATACAATAAGATAGCGTACAATAGCCTAGGAAAGTTTTAAATTCACATCCATAACCAACCACCGATGACCAACCAAATTACTGACCGACACCGTCTAATAGCCATAACAGTCCAAACAAAGCCTTTTAAATAATGATCCAAAACTGAATATCAATTAATTGTCAAGACATGCTATCGATAATAGTCAAAAACCAAATTCAATGGAATAGTCAAAGTGTAAAGGAAACCATAATCATAAAATGGGGTCTTCCAAAGTATAGAAGCTCACCATTTCAATCTGACTCGCTAAATAATCTCGAATCTAAGTCACTGAGTAGGAGGAGTAGAGGTATGACCAATTTGTGCATCACATGGAAATATAACATTAGAAGACGGTTAGCAGGGTGAGCACTTGCATATGAATTGGGCATAAAGATAACATAATGACATGATCAATAGTTTATAATCATACAAAAACAAACTCATATAATCAAATGCATAAATATGTATATATATATATATAAATCACATGTCGGGATAGGGAACAAGGCTTAATATGCATTACAAAACTTAGCCTGGATTGTGTAGCTTAACCGTCATATAATAGAACCCACAAGCTATATGTGTATACCCCGTGTCTGGGAGTTTTTGTGTATCATGCGACTTCTCTCTTAAGTCATGCCCTACCATACGAGTGGTATGTTATGCTCGTATGCAAGATAGTGTGGTAGGGTGAACTTTCTATTAAGGATACAAATTGAACCCCCTAGAAGCTGCCAAGTAGGGTATAAGTGGTATGATGTTAGATTGTAAGTTCTTCAGTGAAGTCTTTCTAAAATTTTGTCCAAGGTACGAGTATAAGGTCAAAGGTCATACGAATCGATACTAGTCGTAAGTGAAAATCGTATATTGATCAGTGAGTACCTCTTTGATTGTACTATGTTTATAAGTAGAGGATCTATGTCATATCCAACCATAAAAGTCGTATGGCAGACCAGTAAGGACTGGCGAGCTTTTTCTTTGAAGTTTAGTTAAAGGTTTTTTTGTCTTTTCCTCTCTTATAACTATCTATCCACGACTTATAACCCTCAAAGAGGCGTTATTTCCCTACTCTTTCCAATTAAATGCCAACATTTCCTCCTCTAATTATCAAGAATATCAATAAACATCAAGATTAGGGTTCTCTCACAAGTTAATCCTTCAAGTCCCAAGATTCAAGATTTCTTCGCAAGTCAAGAAACTTAAGGTATGTGGGGTTTATGAACAAGGATAACCTTCCATCCTTGTGTCCAAATCGCATGCTTTTAAAATTAAATTTACTTGTTTTGAATTAGGGTTCATACCCCAATAACCATGTTATTGAAGTATGATACTACCATGTAATTGAAAGCTTTAAGTGCATCAAGTTTATAAATATTCATGTTTTGACTTGTAAGATTTGTATTATGATTTGAATTTCATTATCTTGACTGAATATTGTTGAAAGATTTCAAGGTGATTATTGAGCATGATGCTTTATTATGAATTTCTATGAACTAAAGCATGAATTCCAAGTCCCAAATACAAGCATTAAGTTTACAAGGAAGTTTAAACTTTTGAAACTTCATTCATATATATTATAGCATGATTCAAGAAAGACTAGTCTTTTGATCTCAAGATAAGATATGAAATGCAAAATTGTTTATCATGATTATGATTTAATCGAAGAAAAGCATAATTGATTTTCAGTCTATAAACCCTTATGCTATTTTAAGGTGAATTTCTTAAAGTATGAGCATATAAGTGTTCTAGGAGTAGTATTTAGCCCCAATAAGGGAATGCGGATGAGCGTATCCTAAATTCCTGAAACCATGAGCCAATGTAGGTTAAGCTTTTCCCAATATGGATAAAGTTCACTGATTACTTAAGATTAAGGTTCTATTTCGATGGCAAGGGTAGAAAAGTTCTCCCCAACATAGGTAAGATGCTAGACTCCATGATATCTCACATGATTTATATCGGTTAGAAGAATCTCCCAAACGAAAAAATAAAAGTAAAACTTTTATAACTAAGTGTCATAGCTCACAAATTTTATTCTTATACTTCTTTATTCATGTTTATGATCTTGCAGTCTTTGTTTTATACAAGTTCAAGGTGAGTCATTTACGCTTAGCATGCATCATTTAAAAGTCTTTATATATATATATATCATTTTACTTATGCATTCACCCTACATACGCAGTACATTCCAGAAGTACTAACCCACATATACGTCTATGTGCTACATTGTCTTATAATATAGGTTCTGGTAATTGTTTCCAGCAGCATAATTGATATGTGCATTCACCTATATCCTGACCTTTGGTGAGTCCTCATAGTACGAGGACCTAGTGTCTCAGGTATTTGTTCAGTGTTTTAGGTATGTGATTTTTAATTATGTTCGGGTCTGTTGGGGTTTGTCCCAGTGGCTCTCTAATTATTAGTACAGGCTTCTCAGACTGCTTATGTTTTAAGTTCAAGGAGTTGTTTAAAGATTTCTAAGTTAGAAACTTTTAGTTAATATATGAATTCATTTATCTTTAGCTTCTAACATGGTAGGTTACTTTTCTTATGAGTTTTAAGATAAGTAGGCATTATGGGTTAGCTTGAGACTATTCATAGTTTTGAGCCGTGTGACATCCATGGGGTACTTCTGAGGCATTACAAACTTGGTATCTGAGCCTAAGGTTTTGAAGAGTCCTAGGGAGTCAGACAAGCCATGTTACATAGAGTCTTGATCATGGATATAAAGCGTTCCATGTTTATGAGCAAGAGGCCACAGAATGAGTTAGGAATCATCATTTCTTTCATGATCTATTATGCTTATCATTGTCTCTATCTATCTTAACTCATGCTTTCACATGATAGAATATGCCTCCTCGTCGAGCCAACAGACACAAAAATAGTGACCAACCACCTCTATATGCCGACCCTCTGAATAAGAATGTGCCTCATGCTGAATTTTGGGCTGCCTTTGAAACATTAGACCAAGCTATGAATGCCAATGTTAAGGGTAACCAATAGGCAGTAGTTCTACTTTAGCAAAATGTTAACTTAGCTGCAGCCAAAATTCAGGATTTTATGAGGATGAATCTACCTGAGTTCTGTGGGTCAAATATGAATGGGGATCCCCAGCTCTTTATTGATAAGGTGAGAAATATTACTCAGATTATGAATGTTATAGAAGAGGAGAGTGTAGAGTTGGCCTCCTATAGGCTGAAGGATATTATTTATGATTAGGTTGTTATATGGAAGAAATGTAGAGGTGAAAATATAGCTCCTATGAGTTAACAGGTATTTCAGAATGCTTTTCTGTATAGGTTCATTTTGTATGAGATAAGGGAGGCTAAGGTAGAGGAGTTTATAAAGCTAAGTCAGGGCTCTATGTCAGTGAAGGATAACTGCCTTAAGTTCTCTCAGTTGTCTAAGTATGTTGTTGAGTTGTTATCTGACTCTAAAGCTCATATGAGTAAGTTTGTTACTGGGTGTCTGCTTTGGTAGTCAAGAAGTGTAGGACTGCTATACTAATTAAGGATATGGATATTGCTTGGTTGATGATCCATGCTCAACAGATTGAGGCAAAAAAAGTTAAAGGAAATGGAGAAGTGAAACAAAAGGGCTAGGACTGGGCAGTTTGAGTATATTCAGTTAAGGTCTGGAGGAGGAAATCATTTGTAGTTCCAGGGTCATTCCTTATTTCCTACACCATATTCATCCAGTGCCCCTGTACCCAGGACTAGACTGGAGCACTGGGGTAGGACTTCAAATTCTAGGTCTTAGAAGAGTGTAGTTGGGAGGCCTAATTACCCGACATGCGCAAAGTGTGGCCGGACCTATCCCAATGAGTATTTTATAGGCAAAAGGTTTTTTTATGGGTATGGAAAGTAGTGTCACGTCATTAAGGAGTGTCCGTATGCTAAGCAGGGATGTTCGTCCTCAAACTCAGATTACTAATGCACTAGCTCAATAGGGTCACCTAGTCCCTTCTCAAGATGCATCATCCAATACCAGTGGCAGTCAACATTAGAATGGTTTTATGTTTTACTATCCCATTAGGAGCAGGAGTGTTCACCAGGTGTTGTCACGGGTATGCTTCGTGTCTTTCATATTGATGATATGTGTTGTTAGACCTAGGATTAAATCTCACTTATGATACTTCATTGGTCACTGTAAATTTTAGAGTAGGTCCTCAAAATCTCTCTAAGATCTTCTTAGTTTCCACCCCAGTGGGTGATTCAGTTATTTCAAGACAAGTCTATAAGAAGTGTCCTATCAACGTCTTTCATAAGATCATTTTAGCGAACCTAATAGAGTTGGAGAGGGTAGGTTTCGAAGTTATCATAGGCATGGTTTCACTCCAGTTGTGCTATGCATCAATAGATTGTCACACCCATATGGTGAATTTTTCAATTTTCTAATGAGGTAGTTTTTGAATGAGAGGGCCGTTCTGTATCTCCCAAAGATTGTTTTATCTCTTACCTTAAGGCTAGAAAGTTAATATCAAAAGGGTGTATTTGTTATTTAGTTTGAGTCAAAGATACTAAGTCTGAAGCTCCAATAGTTCATTCAATCCATGTAGTTAATGAGTTTCCCGAGGTCTTCTTCAAAGATTTATCAAGGATACCTCCAGATAGAGAAATAGAATTTGGTATTAATCTTCTTCCTGATACTTATCCCACCTCCATCCCTCCATATCATATGGATCTATTTAAACTCAAAGATTTAAAAGAGGAGCTTAAAGACCTCTTAGATAAAGGTTTCATAAGACCTAGTGTCTTTTCATGGAGGACACCAGTCCTGTTCATGTGCAAGAAAGATGGTACTCTCAGAATATGTATAAATTATAGACAGCTAAACATGGTTACCATCAAGAACAAGTATCCTATTACTAGAATCGATAATTTTTTAAATCAGCTCCAAGGTTCCAAGTGGCTCTTCAAGATTGACCTTAGGTTGGGATATCATCAGTTGAAAGCTAGGAGTGAGACATTCCAAAAAAAGCTTTCAAAATAAGGTATGGACATTTTGAGTTTGTGGTTATGTTATTTGGAATGACAAATGCTCTTGCAGCCTTTATGTATTTGATAAACAAGGTCTTCAAGCAGTACTTGAATATGTTTGTCATTGTCTTTATTGATGACATACTGGTATATTCTAGAAGTGAGGAAGAGCATGCAGACCATTTGAGAATAGTGTCGTAGACCCTCAAGGACCGTTAGTTGTATGTGAAGTTTGGTTAATATGAGTTTTGGTTGGAATCTATTACCTTTTTGGGGCATGTTATTTCAGGGGCTGGTATTCATATAGATCCAGAGAAAACTGATGTAGTGAAGAACTAGCCTAGACCCATCACTCCATTCAATATTCGAAGCTTTTTAGGCTTGGATGGATATTACAAAAGATTGTAGAAGGAGTATCCTCTATAGATAAACCATTGACTAAGCTAACCTAAAAGAAAGTGGTTTATGTGGTCGGATAAGTGTGAGAAGAGTTTCCAAGAGTTGAAAAATAGATTGACTTTAGTACTAATGTTAGCTTTACTGTAAGGGTTAGACATATTCGTTGTGTACTGTGATGCTTCTAGAGTTGGGTTAGGTTGTGTGTTGATGCAGAATGAGAGAGTAATAGCTTATGCTTCTAGGCAACTTAAGGACCACAAAAATAACTACCCAACTCATGATTTGGATTTAGCTACGGTAGTATTCTCCTTGAAAATCTGGAGGCAATACCTTTATGGTGTACGCGTAGATGTTTTCACTGACCATAAGTCTTCAGTATGTATTTTCTCAAAAGAAGTTGAATCTTTATCAGAAAAAGTGGCTGGAGTTATTGAAAGACTATGACATGAATGTGTTGTATCATTTGGGTAAGGCCAACGTGGTAGTGGACTCGCTAAGTAGGTTGTCTATGGGTAGTGCGCCTCATGTGAAGAAGGAAAAACAAGAGTTGGCTAAAGAAGTGCATAGGTTGGCTCATTTGGGAGTTTTGTTTGGTCGACATTGATGATGGGGGAGTAGTAGTTCAGAATGATTTGGAATCATCTTTAGTGGTGGAAGTGAAGGAGAAACAATGAAATGATCCCATACTTAGACAAATATTAGAGACAGTTCAATAATAGAAGGTTGAGGTTTTTCCCAAGGGGGACATGGTTTACTTTGTTACCAAGGAAAACTTTGTGTTCCTAATGTACCCTTGAGGGTAAGGATACTAGCAGAGGCTTATGGTTCGAGATATTCCATTCATTTGGGTGCTACGAAGATGTACCACGATTTATGGGAAATTTTTTAGTGGAATGGTATTAAGAGAGACATAGCCGAGTTTGTAGCCAAGTGTCCCAATTATCAGCAAGTTAAAATTGAGCATCAAAGATCGGGTGGTATGTTGCAAGATATTATTATTCCTACATGGAAGTTGGAAGTAGTTAACATGGATTTCATCACAGGGTTACCTCGTACAAGACTTTAGTATGACTCAATTTGGGTCATAGTAGATCGAATGACTAAGTAATCCCATTTCCTACTGGTCAAGACTTCATATATCGTGGAGGATTATGCCAAGATATATGTCCATGAGTTAGTAAGGTTTCATGGTATACCCTTACCCATTATTTCAGACAGAGGTACATAGTTTACTTCATAGTTTGTGCAGTCTTTTCAGAAGGGCCCTGGTGCAAAGGTTAAGCTTAGTACTGCATTTCATCCACAAATTGATGGATAGGCTGAGCGTATGATTCAAACATTAGAAGAAATATTGAGGGCATGTGTTTTAGATTTTAAAGGAATCTGGGATGAACATTTGTCGTTGATTGAGTTTTCTTACAATAGTAGTTATCATGATAGCATTTAGATTGCTCCATTTGAAGTGTTGTATAGGCATTGGTGTAGGTCACCTATAGGATGGTTTGAGGTTGGTGAAGGAATTTGATTGGGCCAGACTCTGTTCTTGAAGCTATGGAAAAGGTTCAGTTGATTCGTGAGAGATTGAAAACTATACAAAGACATCAAAAATCATATATTGATGTAAGGAGGAGAGAGCTCAAGTTTAAAGTAGGTGATTGGGCATTCCTAAATATGTCACCTATAAAGGGGATAACGAGATTCGGAAGGAAAGGAAAGTTGAGCCCGCGATTTGTTGGCCCCTATGAGATAATGAAGCCTGTAGGAGAGGTTGCTTATAAGCTAAATCTTCTGACAAAGTTAGCTGCCGTTCATCCTGTGTTCCATATTTCAATGCTTAAAAAGTGTATCGGAAATCCATCCCTAGTGGTTCCCCTAGAGAGTATTAGAGTCAAATATAACTTGTCATATGAGGAGATTCAGGTTGAGATACTTGATAGGCAGGTCCAAAGGCTAACGAATAAGGAGGTAGCTTCAGTAAAAGTTCTTTGGAGAAACCAATTTGTTGAAGGGGCCACTTGGGAAGCTGAAGCAGACATGGTGACCAAGTATCCTCATCTCTTTTCCTTCGTTTTATCTCCTACCTAAGGTAAAGGTTTATTTCCAGCAAATTTTTTCTCCTTTAGGTCCTTTTAGGTGATCCTATATCGTATCTTATGTTGTGAGAAATTGAATCCTTATGGTAGTGGTAATCTTGGTGGTAAATTCAGTGTGGGGATATTGATTCTTGTCCTAATCTCGATCCTTGATTAATCATATTTGAGGATGAATATTTCCATGAGGGAGAGATTTTAATAACCCGTGTCTGGGAATTTCTGTGCATCATACGACTTCTCTATTGAGTCATACCCTACCATGCAAGTGGTATGTTGTGCTCATATGCAAGACAGTGTGATAGGGTGAACTTTTTTTTGAGGATATAAATTGAACCCCTAGAAGTCGTCAAGTATGGTATGAATGGTATTATGTTAGATCGTAAGTTCTACAGTGAAATCTTCCTAAACTTTTTACTAAGGGGCGAGTGTAAGGTCAAAGGTCATACGAATCGATACTAGTCGTAAGTGAAAATCGTATATTGATCAGTAAGTACCCATTTGAGTCTGCTATGCTTACGAGTGGAGGAGCTAGGTCTTACCCTACCATACTAGTCGTATGGTAGACCAGTAAATACTGACGAGCTTTTTCTATGAAGTTAACTTAAGGGTTTTTTTGTCTTTTCCTTCATTATAACTTCCCATTCATGACTTATAACCCTCAAAGAGGCATTATTTCCCTACTCTTTCCAATCAAATACCGACTCTTTCCTCCTCTTATTATCAAGAATATCAAGAAACGTCAAGATTATGGTTCTCTCATAAGTTCATCCTTCAAGTCCTAAGATTCAAGGTTTCTTCATAAGTCAAGAAACTTAAGGTATGTGAGGTTTATGAACAAGGATAAACTTTCATCCTTGAGCCCAAAGTGCATGATTTTAATATTAAATTTACTTGTTTTGAATTAGGGTTCATACCTAAATAACCATATTCTTGAAGTATGGTACTACCATGTGATTGAAAGCTTTAAATGTATCAAGGTTTATACATATTCATGTTTTGACTTGTAAGATTTGTATTAAGATTTGAATTTCATTATCTTAACTGGATATTTTTGACAGATTTCAAGGTGATTATTGAGCATGATATTTTATTATGAATTTTTGTGAACTAAAGCATGAATTTCAAGTCCTAAGTACAAGCATTAAGTTTACAAGGAAGTTTAAGCTTTTGAAACTTCATTCATATACATTATAGCATGATTCAAGAAAGATTGATCTTTTGATCTAAAGATAAGATATGAAATCCACAATTGTTCATCCTGATTATGATTTAAAGGAAGAGAAGCAAAAGTGGTTTTCAGTCTATAAACCTTTATACTATTTTAAGGTGGATTTCCTAAAGTATGACCAAATAAGTATTCTGGGAGTAGTATTTAGCACCGAGAAGGGAATATGGATGAGAATATCCTAAATTCTTGGAAACCAAGAGCCAGTGTAGGTTTAGCTTTTTCCCAATATGGAGGAAGTTCAGTGATCACTTAAGATTAAGGTTCTATTCCAATGGCAAGGGTAGAACAACTCTCCCCAACATGGGTAAGACGTTGGACTCCATGATAGCTCACATGATTTATGTCGATCAGAAAAATCTCTCAAATGAAAGAATAAAAGTAAAGCTTTTAGAACTAAGTGTCATGGATCACAAAGTTTATTCTTCTGCTTCTTTATTCATGTTTATGATCTTGCCATCTATGTTTTATGCAAGTTCAATGTGAGTCATTTACACTTAGCATGCATCATTTGACAGTCTATATGTATATTTAGCTATTGTTTTACTTATGCATTCACTCCCACATAGTCAGTACATTCCAGAAGTACTGACCCACATATATGTATATGTGTTACATTGTTCTATAATGTAGGTTCTGGTGCTCGTTTCCAATAGCATGATTGACTATGGGCATCATCACCTACATCCCGACTTTTGGTGAGTCCTCATAGTTTGAGGACCTAGTGTCTCAGATATTTGTTCAGTGTTGAAGTGTTTTAGTTATCAGATTTCTAGTTATGTTCGAGTCAGCTGGGGTCTGTCCCAATGGCTCTCTATTTATTAATAGAGGCTTGTCAAACTGTTTATGTTTTAAGTTCAAGGAGTTTTTTTTAAAATTTCCAAGATAAAGACTTCCAGTTAAGATATGAATTCATTTATCTTTAACTTCTAACATGTTCGTTCACTTTTCTTATGAGTTTCATGATAAGTAGGTATTATGGGTTAGCTTGGGACTATTCATAGTCTTGAGCACCGTATGACGTCCAGGGGGTACTTTCGGGGCATTACAATATGAGCTACAACTCTCACCCCCGGTCAGGCTCTAGTCCATGTAGCCTCATAAATCAGAGAATAATCTCATATATATGCACATGGGGGACTCGAACCTCCCAACATATACTAAGGTGACATAAGAACCCGATCTTATAATGATTTACAGGGAACTTGAACCTCCCAAATAATGAAATAATAATAAGGGGGACTCAAATCTCCCTTGTCAATTTGACCCTTGCATCGGCAAACGTGGTTTCCAGTATCGGTTGCCCAGACCTCCACTTTCACTACTCAGCTACACAACCCTTATTAGAGCCCAAATAAAAGATTTATCACACAATCCCAATCATGAACCACATTTCGCATTAAGGCATATAGTGTTGGTATCGTCATACCAACTACATTTGCAACGTAATCCATCATGCCAAACAATTTCCATTAACTTGAAGAAAGCATCCCCCTTTGCTCATTAATACACGGTGGGGGTCACTGACTCCCTTTGTTTATTAAATCATACCCTTGTATTTCAAATACCTCTTTATATCATACAATAGTTCTAGACTAGTTCAATTTTACAAATTCCCACAGTTCTCATAATTAAAACAAATTTCACATTATGGGGTTGGAATCATAACCACTTCAAAAGTAACAAGTTTGGGAAAATCACAATTCCCTAGTTCATTCACCATACCCATGCACCCACAAGTTCAAAACAATATTTAAAGCATGGAAATCATATATAACCCACGAGAAACGTTGTTTAATTCATAAACATTCAAGAAACCCAATCCTTGTTTCAAACAAACTAAAAATCCCTTGAACAATTCTTCAAAACTCATGCTTTTACAAAATTAACAATGAGGAAAGAGTTACATGCCTTAAAAACCAAGAAATTTGTTGAGAAATTGATCCTTGAGCCCTTAGATGACCAACTTGGTGGAACCCTAGCATGACTTGCTTGATGAAATTTATAGAGCATTTTTGGAGTGTTTGAGAGTTACTTAGATTTTTTTTTAGAGATAATGACACCCTAAAGAGGTTATAAGAAGTGGGTTTCTATTTGGTTAAGAGGAGAAATGTCCAGAATGCCCTCAAATTAAAAATTAAAAAAGTACTTCCTTTGACTACGGGTCAACCCTTGACTCGTAACCACTCCTTACAACTCGTCACCACGAGTCGTAACCAAGGCAGTGCCACCAAGGAACCCTACACTGTTGAACTTACAACTCAGTCATAGGAATAGTAATGGGACCCTAAGAGTAGTCAACACAAAAACCAAATTGGGACTTACACTGGACACCCTATGATTACACCTAATGACTCGTAACATATCCTTGTAGATATTATTAAGACACTTGTACTCAGAGAAGAATCAAGCCACAAACTTATTGATTTAGTTACGACTCATCCCAATGACTCATCAGTACCCCTACGACTCATAGGGTCCGGTCATAACCAGGGTAATGAGCTCAAAGCTCAAGAACTTTTCAAGGGCCAAGAATCTAGGGTGTTTCAATTCTCCCCCACTTGGATGATTCATCCTCGAATGATGGGTCAAGGCAATTGGTAGCACTATTTGACTCCATATACCTCTAGTCTTACCTTTAACAAAGACAGAAAACAAAGATTCCATGAAAATCACTCTTTCCTTTAACAAAGTCAGAAAATGATGTTAAGAATAACACATACCTTAATCATGATTATCCAAAGCGGAAAATAAGAATAGATACTTGAACTTCATGTCCTCTTCGGCTTCCGAAGTAGCTTCTTCAACCTTGTGGTTCAACCATAGAACCTTTTCCAAAGCTAAGTCCTTTGTCTGTAATCGAAGAGCTTGCCAATCCAAAATTTCAATTGGGACTTCCTCATACGATAAGGAATCCAAAATACTTACCTCCTCTAAATAAAAAAACCATCGAATAGATCACCTACGTAATTTCTCAACATCAAAACTTGAAACATCGAATAAATGGATCTGAAATTGGAGGAAAACTCTAATTCATATGTAACATTACCAACACTCTTCAACACCAAGTACGAACCAACATATCCACGACTGAGCTTCCCCTCCTTCCCGAAATGCATTACTCCCTTCATGGGAGATACCTTCAAGAACACCCAGTCACTAATACTAAACTTCAATTCCCTTCGTCAAACATCCGCGTAGGACTTTTGGCAACTTTGGGCAGCTTTAAGTCTATCTTGAATCACCTTCACCTTCTCCATCGCTTGGTGAACCAAATCTGGGCCAAATATTTCAGCGTCTTCAACTTCAAACCACCCGATATGAGACTTACACCTCCTACCATACAACACCTAAAGCGGAGCCATCCTAATACTAGATTGGTAGCTATTATTATATGCAAACTCTATAAGAGGTAAATGATTAACCCAACTACCACCATAGTCAAGCATGCAAGGTCGAAGCATATCTTTCAATGTTAGAATAGTCCTTTTCGCTTGCCCATCCAACTGCAGGTGGAAAGCAGTACGAAGGCTCACCTTAGTTCCTAAACCTCTCAAAAATGAATGCCAAAAGTGTGATGAGAATTGAGTACCATGATCTGACGTGATAGAAACAGGCACTCCATGCAACTTTACAATTTCTTGGAGGAACAACTTATTATAATCTTTACGAAAAAATTAGTCGTCACTGGTAAGAAGTAAGCAGACTTAGTCATCCTATCCACGATTACCCAAATCGAACAAAATTTATTTCAAGATCGAGGAAAACTGGTAGCGAAATCCATATTAATTATCTCCCATTTCCACACCGATAGTTCAATCTTTTAAGTCAAACCACCAAGCCTCAAGTGCTCAACCTTCACTTGTTGACACACCATGCATTTAGCCACAAAATGGGCCATATCTCGCTTCATATTTTTCCACCAATACATCTCTTTAAGATCGCGATACATCTTCATCGAACCAAAATGAATGGCATAACGCGAATCATGAGCCTCAGCTAAGATCCTCCCTCGAAACCCATCAACATCAGGAAGACATAATTTGCCTTGGTACCTCAAGATACCATCGCCACTAATCTCAAAAGCTAAAACCTTTTGTTGTCCCATATCTCTCTTAATCTTTATTAAGACATGATCCAGTACCTGTTTCTCCTTTATTTCAGCAACAAAGGGTGACTTCGCCACCTCTTACACAAACACACCACCATCCTCAGAGTCCAAGAAATGAACTCCAAGGTTAGCCAAATGGTGAATATCTTTCACCAAATCCCACTTATCATCATCCACATGAGCTAGACTCCCTATGGATAACCTGCTTAGAGCATTAGCAACCACATTAGCTTTACCTAGGTAATAGTAAAGACTTATGTCATAGTCTTTTAGTAACTCAAGCCACCTTATCTGCCTGAGATTGAACTCCTTCTGGGTGAACATATATTGCAGACTCTTATGATCAGAAAAGATTTCTACATGGACTTCATACAAATAGTGATGCCAAATCTTTAATGTGAGCACCATAACTAACAACTCCAGGTCATGAGTCAAATAATTCTTCTCATGAACTTTCAACTTCTTATAAGCATAGCCCACCACCCTACCATGCTATTTCAACACATAACCAAGCCCTACATGGGATGTATCATAATAAAATACAAATCTAACATTATCCTCAGGCAGGGTCAAAATTGGAGCTGAAGTCAACTTATCTTTTAGCTTCTCAAAACTACCCTCATAAGCATCAAATCACAAGAACTTCACCTTCTTCTGGGTCAACTTAGTCATCAAGGAAGCTGTGGTCGACAAACTCTCCACAAATCTCCTATAGTAACCGAATAAATCGGGCCTAGGCTACTTCTTAACCACTGCAACTTTCTATGGATCTATCATGATTCCTTCACTAGAAATAACGTGACCCAGAAAAGTAACAACCTTCAACCAAAATACGCACTCCAAAAAATTAGCATACAAATATTGATCTTTCAAGGTTTGCAAAATAATATGGAGGTGATCGGCATGATCTGCCTCACTCTTAGAATACACCAGAATGTCATCTATAAATATGATAACGAACAAATCCAGAAACTAATGGAAGACCCTATTTATTAAGTCCATGAAAGTCGTCGGGCCATTAGTCAAACCAAAAAGTATGACTAAGAACTCATAAAGACCATACCGGGATCAGAAGGCAGTCTTAGGGATATCCACCTCTCTAATCTTTAGCTGATGATAACCAACCTAAGATCAATCTTTGAGAAATATCTAGCACCCTAAAGTTGGTCAAAAAAAAATCATCAATCTGAGGAAGAGGACACTTATTTTTTCACCGTAACCTTATTTAACAGATTGTAATCGATGCACATTTGATTGGAACCATCCTTCTTAAGAACGAACAAAACAAAAGAACCCCACACACTAGGATGGATAAAACCTTTGCCAAGAAGGTCCTTCAATTGATCTTTATAATCTTTTAACTTCGCCGGAGCTATTCTATTAGGAGGGATAGAGATAGGACAAGTGTCCAAAAAAAAGTCAATCCTAAAGTCCATTTCTCCAATGGGAGGTACTCCAAGAAGATCATCAGGAAAAACCATGGGAAATTTATTAACCATGGGAATAGATGGCAATGAAGGACCCTCTGAGTTAGAATCTTTAACCCAAACCAAATGATAAAGACGTACCTTATAAATAAACTTCCAGGCTCTAAGATATGATATGAATCTTCCCTTAGGCACTAGAGAACCCCTTCCCACTTAATGACCGTCTTATTAGAGAATTTAAACATGACCTTATGGTTTCAACATTCTAAGGAGGCATAGCACGAGTGCAACTAGTCCATCCCCAATATGCCATTAAAATTAACCATGTCTAGCTCAATCAGATCTACCAGAGTTTCTTTACCACTGGTTGATACCACACAGACCCCTATAGATTCTTTTAGAAACCACATAGTCACATACTAGGGTAGAAACAGAAAAAGGATCAGGGATACACTTGGGACCAAAACCAAAATGTATAGCCACAAATGAGGTTACATAAGAAAGAGTAGACCCTGGATCAATCAAGCAATACATATCATAAGAAAAGAGTTGTAACATACCAGTGATGACATCAGGGGATTCCTCAGAGTCCTGGCGGGAAGTAAAGGAATACAAACGATTTTGGCTAGTGCCGGTACTAGAAGCAGAAGTAGCACTCTTTGGTGCAGGAGTTGATGAAGTGGCAACAGGAATTTTGTTTTCCCCTGAAGCAACCTTAGAAGGATAATCCCTCTGCAAGTGACTAATCTGACCATACTTAAAGTACATTTTCCTCCCTTCTTCACAAAACCCATGATGCATCGTCCCATAAAATCTATAAGGAGGATTTGATAGAGCAGACTGATCCCTACCAGCCCGAGATTGGGCATTTTGTGCCTTAAACCCACTATCATGCTGACAACGTTGATCACCCGACAGGTTCAGATAGAGAGCACTAGCCGTAGAGTAGGAATCAGAACTCCCCCAATTCTTCTTAGACCACTTTCCACCATCTCTACAACTCTGTTGTTGGCCTCCATCCTGATAAAAAAATCTTAACTTCTTATTCTATCTATCCCCTATCTCCACCTACTTCTTCTTTTCTTCCTCAACCTGCAGTATATACACAACCAATCTGGAGATGTCTATATCTTTATTCAACATGGCAGCCTTACTCTCAAAAATCAAATCACGAGATAACCCAAAAGCAAGTTTCCTCATTCTAGCCCGCATGCTAGACACTAACTCAAGAGTATATCCAAACAATTGATGGAATTTCAAGGCACACTCCTTGTCCATCATCTTACCTTGCTTTAGATTAACAAACTCTTTCGCTTTGGCCTCCATCAACCCTTGAAGAAAGAAGTGGTCTAGAAAAGAACTAGAGAAATCATTCTACAGTACAGATTTATCATCATATCTCCTAGACTGTTCCCATTCCTCATACTATTGGTATGCTACATCCTTCAACTGATAAGTTACAAACTCTACATCCTCCATATTAGTAGCATACATAACTCAAAAGCTCTTCTATATCTCATTTTTAAAACCTTAAGGATCATCCTCAACCTTAACACTAGTAAAATTTGGAGGACTCAACCTCATAAACTGGCCAACCCTTATGGTCTCAGAAGATAGAGTAACAGAAGCTACATGCTTAGATTGAGAAGCTACCAATTGAACTAACATATGAATGATTGCTGAAATTCTGTATTCAACATATCATCCTGAGGAGATTGAGGAGGACTAAAGGGAACAGGTGGAACTCTAAAAGGGTAATCACGAACTGGACCCCTTGACTAGATTTGTACCCCATAAGTAGGGTGTGTCCAATCATAATTGTCCTCAAGTGGGACAGAGAAGTTTCCATGAGCTTCAAATTGTCTAGGAGAAATGATGTAAAAAGTGAACAAATATGAATTAGAGGAGATTCAAGATGTTAGACTTTATAGCTCGAAATAGAACAATAGGAAAAAGAAAAATTCTAAAATGTCTCATAGCCTCTCCCTTATAAGTATGGTGCGCTACACACCCATAAATAAGACTCTACTTGACACAACTTCTTTGGACACCAATGATACCAAACCTAGGCTCTGATACCATTTTTGTCAGGACCCAAATCAAGGCTTGGCCATGATGGGTATTTCAAGTCCCACATGTATCGAAGATCATCCCCTGCACCAAACCAAACCAAATGCACCACACCCTAAGGTCGGATGAATTCCAAAATATTACAAGTTGGCATACAATAGCCTAAGAAATATTTAAAAGCATGTTAATAACTAACCACCGATGACTAGCCAAACGACTAACCGACACCGCCTAATAGCCATAGTAGTCCAAACAAAGCCTTTAACATGACCCAAACCATGGCCTAGTCGTGTCGAGCATCTCAACTCCAACCAGGATCGGAGAACATGCCCAATACCCAAACGTAACTGTCCTGTACCCTATGTCAGATGAATTCCAAACATATAACAAGATAAAACAATAATAATTCAAAGATAAGTAACTAAAGTCTATACTCATAATCCAACAACCGCAACCAAATATCCAATCGGTGTCAACCCTAATGCCAATACCAATACCAAGGTTGACACTAATACCGACACGCCCATGCCTATAGTAGTCCGACAAAGCCTCTAATCAGAATTAAATAACATACGGTAGGGACATACCCCCGGCCATAGCCAGAACCCAAATACAAGAAACAAAAATAATGAAAAAAAGTACATAGCATAAAATGGAGTCTTCCAGAGTATGGAATCTCACCCTTTAATCTGACTCTAAGCTATCCCAAAATCTAAGTCACTGAGTAGGAGGAATGGTAGTATAATTGATTCTTGCATCATATGAGGATACAGTGCTTGAAGATGGTTAGTGGAGAGAACGCTAGCATGTACTCAGGGATAAAGATAAAATAATGTCATTATTCAAAACCAAATCATATAGCCATATGTAATCAAACATACATAATATACCATGCTGATATAGGGAACAAGGTTTAGCATATATTTAAAACCTTTACCTAGGTTATGTAGCTTTGCCGTCCTAAGACCACCCATGGGCTATATGGGTTCATCTCCCCCTGCTGAAAAGGTCCCAGTGCGTGTTAGCTGCATGAACAGCGAAAAGTACCTGAGATGACTAGTATATCTCCCAAATTATAAAGTGGGATATCATGCACATGATCACCATGACACAACCTCACATCGGCTAACATAACTTTTTAGTATTGGTCCCCGCGAGACCTCCACCTTCCACGCATTGCTACATACCCACCTTTGAGCCCATATTAAAAGCAATTACACATTCCAACCATTTACTAAGAAGTGTTTTATTAGGCATTAACCATTGGTACCGTCATACCAAAATTAAAGCTTGCAAGTCTATCCTTTTATGCCATACTAAAACCATTAAACCAAGTTGCCTCCAAAGTTTCTATTAAAACCAAAACTATGAACACCAAGTCCTTTCCAAACCATTTAAAAACAACCAGACCAATTTAGGTTCCATTACAATTTATCCAATGCAAAAATAGCGAGAGTAGTCCAACTACGTGAAAAAATCATTCTCATTGGCATTTTAACAAACAAGTTGAGGGAACATAAGTTTCAAAACCATAACCAAGTAATTTGGGGATTCCATAATACCCCAAAATCCAATTCCCATTACCATGCATCCTACAATGTTCAAAACCATTTTAAAACAAAGAAAAACCATAATTAATTTGTGAGAAACATTATTCAACAATGAACATCCTAAACCTCTAACCATTATGTCAAAACCATAAGAATAGTATGAAAATCAAACATTAAACACATTCTCTTTGTGAAACAACAATGAGGAAGTAGTAACATGCCTTAGACACCAAGGAAGACGGAGAGAATCACTCTTGAAAGCCCCTAATTGATTGTCTTGAAGAAACCCTAGCCTCTTGCTTGAACAGAGAGTTTGAGAGATTTTAAGAGTGTTTGTTTAGGAATAATAGGTTAATAAAGTCCCATAAAGTTTTTTATGTCATGGTATCAAAGGGAGTTAAAAAGGGGAAATGTCCAGAATGACCCTAACTTAAAACTATAAAAATACCGCAGATGGTTACGAGTTGATCCTGTGACTCGTGACCATAACATACAACTCGTACCATCAAGTCGTCATAATTACAGTGAGTTGGATAGCCACACATTGTCCACCATACGACTCCCTAACCCCTACTCATAACCTATTCTTACAGCTCTTAGTGAGCCACTTATACTCAGATCCAAGTCAAGTTACTGAGTTTCTAATTAAATGAAGGATCGTCTTAACGATTCATTACCACACCTAATGAACTGTACTACCAAATCGTAACCACAATAGAAACCCAACCACCATCACCGAACACCTTACGAGTTGGGTCACCTGAATTATACCCACTTCATATGACTCGTATGATGAGTCATTACAAGGACAATAAGCTCAAAGCTCAAGAAATTTGCATGGGAAAAACCCTAGGGTGTTTTAATTCTCCCCCACTAAGATCATTCATTCTCGAATGATGGAACAAGACAGTACACACATAATTTGGATTTCACATATCTCTACTTTTACCTTTAACTAAGTTAGAAAACAAAGATTCAAAGAAAATTAATCTTTCCTTTAACTAAGTTAGAAAACAACAATGTTAAGAACAACGCATAGCTCACGCACAAATTTTTGGTATAGTAAATAGGAATGGATATTTGGATTTCATGTCCTCTTCAGCTTTCCAAGTAGCCTCTTCAATGTTGTGGTTCCTCTATAGAACCTTTATTGAAGCTACATCCTTGGTTCGCAATTGACGAACTTGCCGATCTAAGATTTCAACCGGGATCTACTCATAAGATAAGGAATCAGTAATACCAATATTCTTGATAGGTATAATTTGCGATGAATCAGCCACACACTGCCTCAGCATATACACATGGAACACCGGGTGAATGGAGCTTAAACTAAAAGGTAACTCCAACTCATATGCAACATTACTGACCCTCCTCAAAACCAAGTACGAACCAACATACCAGGGACTAAGTTTCCCCTTCTTCTGAAACCACATCACTTTCTTCATTGGAGATACCTTCAAGAACACACTATCCCTAACCCCAAATACTAACTTTTTTTGCCTCACATCCGCATAGGACTTTTGACAACTTTGGGCAGCTTTAAGCCTTTCCCAAATCACCTTCACCTTCTCTATAGCTTGGTGAACCAAATTTAAGCCAAAAATCTCTGCTTCACCAACCTCAAACCACCTAATAGGAGACCTATACCTCCTACCATAAAAGGCCTTAAACGAAGCCATCCCAATGCTTGAGTGGTAGCTATTATTATCGGCAACTCTATAAGAGGCAAATGCTTAACCCAACTACCACCATAGTTAATTACGCAAGATCAAAACATATCCTCTAATGTCTGAATAGTTCTTTCTGCTTGCCCATCTAAATATGGGTGAAAAACAGTACTAAGACTCACTTTGGTCCCTAAACCTTTCCAAAACGATCACCAAAAGTGAGATGAAAACTATATACCGCGACCCGATATGATAGCAATAGGCACCCCATGCAACTCTACAATCTCTTAAAGATAAAACCTTGAATAATTCTTTGTCAAAAATTTAGTCCTCACTAGAAAGATGAGCAGGCTTTATCACACTATCAATAATGACCCAAACCGAATCAAATTGATTTCAAGATTGAGGAAGACCGGTAACGAAATCCATGTTGATCACTTCTTATTTCCATACAGAAAGCTTGATTTATTGATGCAATCCTCTAGGCCTCATGTGCTCAACTTTCACTTATTGGCACACCATGAAATTAGCCACAAAAATTGCCACATCTCGCTTCATATTATTCCACCAATACATCTCCTTAAGGTCATTATACATTTTCATCGAACCAGGATGAATAAATAGAGCGACTCATGCGCCTCAACCAAGATCCTCTCTCACAAACCATCTATATCACTAACACATAACTTTCCTTAGTACCAAAAGGTACCATCACCACTAATGTCAAAGGCTATCACCTTTTGCCCACTTATGTCACCCTTGATACTTATCAAAATGGGATCCAACACTTGTTTCTCCTTTATCTCTGCACTAAGAAATCACTGCATCACCTCCTATACAAATACACCACCATCTTTAAAGTCCAAGAGGCAAAGTTCAAGGTTAGCCAAATGTTGAATATCCTTCACCAACTCCCATTTCTCCTTTTCCACATGAGATAGAATCCCCATAGATAACGTGCTAAGAGCATCAGCAACCATATTAGCTTTACCTAGGTGGTAGTGAAGACTCATGTCATAATTCTTGAGCAGCTCAAGCCATCTTCTTAGCCTGAGGTTCGGCTCTTTCTTAGTAAACACATATTATAGGATCTTATTATCTGAAAAGATATCCACATGCACCCTATAAAAATAATGACACCAGATTTTTAATGCGAACACCATTGCCAATAGCTCCAATTCATGATTCAGTTAATTCTTTTTGTACACCTTCAACTGTCTAGAGGTGTAATATATCACCTTTCTATGCTGCATCAAGACACAACCAAGCCCCACATGAGACACATTACAATATACCACAAATCCATCTGTGGCTTTCTGTAAAGTCGAGACTGGAGCTGAATTTAGCTTATCCTTTAGATTCTCAAAACTACCCTCAAAAGCATCAGACCATAAGAACTTTACCTTCTTATGAGTCAACTTCATCAATGGAATAGCTATAGAAGAAAAAATTTTCACAAACCTTCTTTAATAACTAGCTAAACCCAAGAAGCTCTAAATATCAGTTGGAGTCGTGGGTCTAGGCCACTTCTTAACTACTGCAACTTTCTACGGATCCACCATGATCCCTTCACTATAAATGGCATCACCCAGAAAAGTGACAGCGTTCAACGAGAATTCACATCTTGAAAATTTTGCATACAACTGTTGCACCTTCAGGGTCTGCAATCTATATTGGAGATGATCTGTATGATCTACTTTGCTCTTAGAGTACACTAGAATATCGTCTATGAACACAATGATGAACAAATCCAGAAATTGGTGTAATAATTATTCATCAAATCCATGAATGTTGTTGGGGCATTAGTCAACCCAAAGGACATAGCCAGAAACTCAAAATGCCCATACCGAGTATGTAAGGCAGTCTTAGGAATATCCATCTCCCTATTCTTTAACTGATAATACCAGGACCAAAGATCACCTTAGAGAATAATTAGCACCCAGAAGCTGATCAAACAAATCATTTATCCTTGGAAGAGGGTACTTGTTCTTTATCGCTTCCTTATTCAACTTCTGGTAATCAATACACATCCAAAGAGAACCATCCTTCTAACGCAAGAATAACACCAGTGCACCCCACAGGGACACACAAGGATGATGAAACCCTTGTCTAAAATATTCTTTAGATGCTCCTTAAGCTCCTTCAACTCAGCTGAAGTCATTCTATATGGAGGAATAGAAATCGAACGAGTGTTCGGAATGATATCAATCCCAAAATCAATCTCCTTATCAGGAGGGACACCAGGAAGGTCATCAAGGAAGACCTCAAGAGATTCATTAACCATCGAGATGAAATGCAAAGAAAGATCCTCCGAGTTAGAATCTTTAACCCAGACCACATGATAGAGACACCCCATGGAGATTAATCTCTAAGCTCTAAGGTACGATAAGAACATCCCCATAGGATCTATGGAACCACCCTCGCACTCAATAGTCGACTCATTAAGAAATTTAAAGATGACCTTACGGGTTCGACAGTCTAGAGTAGCATAGCATGAGTAAAACTAATCCATTCCTACTCTGACATCAAAATCAACCATGTCTAATTCAAATAAATCCACTAGAGTCTCCTGACCATCGATAGATACCACACAACCCCTATAGACTCTTCTAGCCACCACAGAGTCACCCATTAGGGTAGAAATAGAAAAAGGGTCTGAAACACACTCGAGACTAAAACTTAAATGCACAACCACAATGGGGTCACATAAAAGAGATTGGACCCTGGATCAAGTAAATAGTACATATCACGAGAAAAGAATTTCAACATACCATTCACGACATTAGGTGATGACTCAGACTCCTGGTGATTAGTGAGAGCATAGAGTCAATTTTGACCACTACCTGAGCCAGATGGTGCACCCTTTGGTGCGGAGCTGAAGAAGAGGTAATAGGAACCTTGTTTGCCCCTAAAAAAACCTTGGCCGCTTGAGAGCTTCCAACCATATGCCCTGCTAGCCATAGTTAAAGCACTTGTTCTTTTCTACATCATATTAACCCCGATGAAATCGTCCACAAAATCTATATGAAGGATATGATAGAGCTGAGTGGGCCCTGCTAGCCTGAGATTGGGCATCCCGTACCTTATAATTATTGCCACCTTTCATCCGACAGCTTTGGGTTGGGAGCACTAGCCATTGAGTAAGACCTAGAATTGCCCCACTTCTTCCTATACAACTTTCCACCATCCCAACCACTCTGTTATTGGCCACTACCCTATTCAAAAAATCTAAACTTATTCTGCTTCTCTCTAAATTTGGCCTACTTCCTCTTCTCTTCCTCTAGCTGCTGAATATACATAACCAGTTTGGAGATATCCATATCCTTATTCAACAAGGAAGCCTTACTCTCCAAAATCAACTCTCGAGATAACCCGAAAGTAAACTTTTTCATTCTAGCTTTCATGCTAGAAACCAAATCCGAAGCATACTGAGATAACTGGTAAAATTTCAAGGCATACTCCTTGACAGAAATCTTACCTTGCTTCAGATTAACAAACTCTTCCAACTTCACTTCCCTCAACTCTTGAGGAAAGAATCAGTCCAGGAAAGCATTAGAAATTCATCCCACAAGGCTGACTTAGCATCATCACCCCTTGAATGGTCCCATTCTTCGTACCACTGGTATACCACATCTTTCAACTAGTAGGTAGCAAACTCTACGCCCTCTACATTTGTGGCATGCATAACATGGGAGATTATTTCTATCTCATCCAAAAAACCTTAAGGATTCTCCTCTACTTTAACACCAATAAAGATTAAAGGATTCAACCCTATGAATTGTCCAACCCTTGTGACCTCAAAAGATGGAGTAACAAAAGTACCTCACTCACCCTGGGAAGCTACTAACTATGCCAACATATGGATAGACTGATAAAACTCAGCATTCATCACATCATCCTGAGGGGCTCGAGAAGGACTGGATAGAACTAGTAGAACTCCAGAAGGTCAATCAGGAACTGGACCCCTAGATCAGGTCTGGACTAGACACAACCCGAACCATGGCCTTATTATAATAGGTACCCCAATTCTTACCAGGATCGGGGACTACCCAACCCAACGGCCAAACACATACCCTGAGTTGGATTTATTCCAAACATATAACAAGATAGCATTATGTATAACTAAAAACTCTGGGATAGGTCCATAACCATAACCAACCCAAGCAAGTCCAACCATCCAATACCCAACCAATAACCAAACCAAAATAAAAACACTAAGTAAGTATGAGTCTATAACATAATAGGATGGAACAATCTTAAATACAATCATCCGGTATCAGCCATAATACCAATACTAAGGCCAAGGCTAACACCACTATAAAGATGCTTAGATTATGAAGATGACAGAGAGAAATGACCCTTGTAAGTCCCAAATTGACCACTTTGAAAGAAACCCTAGCCTTCCTTAACCCAAGAGCCTTGAGAGAATTTGAGAGTGTTTAAGAGAGTTTGATTGATTACAAATAGATAAATAAAGCCCCAAAAAGGTGCTTTATGTTGTGTGGTCAGAATAGTTTAAAAGGGGAAATGTCCAGAATACCCCTAACTTAAATTGTTTAAAATTTCTGCAAGATGGTATGACCACCACATACTAATCGTATCCTAGGGTATGAGTGGTACACTTATCTCATACCCTAGGCCTTTCCTTGGACCATTGTCTAATATACGATCACTCAAGCTAAACCGTACCCAACCATATGATTAGGACCATGAAATCGTACCCTGGGTAGAATAGAATCACCTAGACTAAATTTAGGACAACATATGATTGACACCTTACCATCATACCCTAACATATGACTTGTATGTTCCAATCGTACCTTGAATAAAAACTATCCAACCCATACTAGTCATTATAAGACCAAGACCAACGAAGCCGTACCACTTCATATGAGAAGTACCCTATGTCGTATGATATCTAGAAGCCAAAAAATGAGAATTTTTCTAAGGGTCAAAACCCAGGGTATTTTAGTCTCCCCCACTAGGATCATTCATCCCCTAATGATGGACAAAGTAGTACAAGCCCGAATTACAACCCAACATAACAATTCCAATCTTTAACTAAGTTAGAAAACAAAGATGTAAGGAAATCAACCTTCTTTTAACCAATTTAGAAAACAAAGATATGATCAAGAACATATACCTTCCGCACGAATATTCTGAGCAAAAAAAATGTGGATACTTGGACTTCATGTTCTCTTCTGCTTCCCAAGTAGATTTTCCCACCTTATAGTTCGGCCATAGAACCTTAATCAAAGCTATATCCCTGTTCAACAACCGATGAACCTACCGATCCAAGATTTTAGTAGGGATCTCTTTATAAGACAGAGAATCTAAGATACCCAATCCTTCTAAAGGAACAATGGATGAAGGATCACCTATGCACTTTCTCAACATAGAGACATGGAATACCGAATGAATGGAGCTCAAACAAAAGGGCAACTCAAATTCATATGCAACATTACCAACACTCCTCAAAACCACATAAGGACCAATATACGGGGGACTAAGCTTTCTCTTCTTCCCAAACTGCATTATTCCCTTCATAGGAGACACCTTTAGGAACACCCTATCCCTAACCATAAACTCCAATTCCCTATGCCTTACATCTGTATAGGACTTTTGGAGACTTTGGGAAGCCTTAAGACTATCCCAAATCACCTATACCTTCTCCATATCCTGTTAAACCAAATTCGGGCCAAATATATCTACCTCACTAAGCTCGAACCACCTAATAGGAGAGCTACACCTACTATTATACAATGCCTCAAAAGGGGCCATTCCAGTGCTAGAATAATAACTAATGTTGTAAGCAAACTCTACAAGAGGTAAATGGTCAACCCACTAACCATCATAATCAATCACACATGCACAAAGCATATCTTCCAAATATCTGAATAGTCCTTTCTTCTTGCCCATCCATCTGCGGGTGAAAAGTAATACTTAGACTAACCTTAGTACCCACCCTCTTCTGAAACGACCACCAATAGTGAGATGAAAACTATGTACCACGATTAGAGATAACCGAAATAGATACCCCATGTAGCTTCATAATCTCATAAAGATACAACCTTGCATAATCCTCAACCTAAAAGTTAGTCCTCTCTGGCAAGAGGTGAGCTGACTTTGTCATCCTATCCACGATGACCCAAACTGAATCAAATTGGTTCTAAGATTGAGAAAGACCGATAACAAAATCCATGTTGATCACTTCCTATTTCCATTCAGGCAATTCAATCTCCTGATACAAACCACTATGCCTTATATTCTCAACTTTCACTTATTGACACAATAAATATTTGGCCATAAAATTAGCCATAACCTCTTCATACCATTCCACTAACACATCTCCTTAAGATCATGATACATTTTGTTGAATCGAGATGAAAAACATAGCGCAATCCTTGTGCCTCGCCCAATACCCTTTATTGAAAACCATCAACGTTACGAACACATAACCTCCCTTGGTACTACAAGGTACCATCACTACTATTCTAAAATACCATTACCTTTTGCCTACCTACATAACCCTTGATTTTTATCAAAACAGGATCTAGCATTTGCTTCTCCTTGATCTCTACACTAAAAGATGATCAATTCACTTCCTGTACCAATACACCACCATTTTCAAAGCCCAAGAGGTGAAATTTAAGATTAGCCAAATGGTGAATATCCTTCACTAACTCCTATCTATCCTTATCCATAAGAGCTAAAATCCCTATAGACAACCTGTTAAGAGCATCAGTAACAACATTACCCTTACCTGGATAGTAGTGAAGACTCATATCATAGTCCTTGAGAAGCTCAGGCCATCTCCCCTACCTGAGGTTAATCTCTTTCTGAGTAAACACATACTAGAGACTCTTATGATCAGAGATATCCACGTGCACTTCATACAAATAGTGCCACCATATTTTAACCGCAAACACCACTTCTAACAGCTCTAAATCATAAGTAGGACTATTCCTCTTATATTCTTTCAGCTGCCTAGAAGCATAGGCAATCACCTTTCCATGATACATCAGAACACAACAAAGTCTAACCTGGGATGCATCACAGCAAGCCATAAATCCCTCAGTTCCTTTCGGCAAAGTCAAAACTAGAGTTGAAGTTAGCTTATCCTTCAGATTCTCAAAACAACCCTCACAAGCATCTAACTAAGAGAACTTCACCTTCTTCTGAGTCAACTTAGTCAATGGGGCTCTATTATAAAAAAACATCCCATAAACCTCCTATAGTACCCAACCAAACCCAAGAAACTCTGAATGTCAGCTAGAGTCGTGGGTCTAGACTACTTCTTAACCACCGCAACCTTTTATGGATCCACCATGATCCCCTCACTAGAAATAATGTGACCCAGAAAAGTGACAACATTCAACTAGGATTTATATTTAGAGAATTTGGCATACAACTGCAGGTCCTTCATAGTTTGTAACATAACACAGAGGTGATTGGCATAATCCACCTCACTTTTAAAGTACACCAAAATGTCATCAATGAACATAATGAAAAATAGATCCTGAAACTGACAAAATACCCTATTTATCAAATCCATGAATGCTGCTAAGGTATTGGTCAAACTAAATAACATAACCAAGAACTCAAAGTACCCATACAGGGTATGAAGATCTATCTTAGGGAATTCCACCTCCCTAATATTAAGTTGATTATACCCAAAATAAAGATCTATCTTTGAAAAGAATTTGGCACCTTGTAATATATCAAACAAGTAATCTATCCTTGAAAGAGGATACTTGTTCTTAACCATCACCTTATTCAACTGTTGATAGTCAATACACATTCGAAGGGAACCATCCTTCTTATGCATAAATAACATCGGTACCCCCGATGGAGACACGCTAAGATGGATGAAACCCTTATCCAAGAGATCCTTAAGTTGCTCCTTGAGTTTCTTCAACTTAGTCAGAGCCATTCTATAAAGAGGAATAGAAATAGGATGAGTTTCCAAAACCAAATCAATCCTAAACTCAATCTTCCTATCCGGAGAAACACCAGGAAGACATCCAGAAAGCCTCAAGAAACTTATTCACCTCTAGAACTGAATGCAAAGAAGGACCTTCCAAGTTAAAGTGAGCATATAATCGATTATGGCCTATGTCGATACCAGAAGCAAAAACAGATGTAGAAGCAACACCCTTTGGTGTAAAGAAGATAAAGAGGAAACTAGAACATTATTTACCCCCAAAGAAACCTTACCAATCAGATAGTTTTTTTAGCATATGGCCTGGCTAACCACATTTAAAGCACCTGTCCCTTGCTTCATAAAAAAAACCCCAATGTAACCAACCACAGAACCTAAAAGGACATAATAAGGACAACTAAGTCCCAGTAGCCTGAGATTGGGCACCCTGTGCCCTGAAGTTATCGCCATCCCGCTGACGCCTATCACCCGACTACTTTGGGTAGGGAGCACTGGTTGTGGGAAGGAACTAGAACTCCTTTACTTTATTTGGCAACTTACCACTATCCCTGCCACTTTGTTGTTTATTACCCTACTCCGAGAACCTAAACTTCTTACCTTACCTTTCCCCTACCTCAGCCTATTTTCTCTTTTCCTCCTCCACCTATTGCATATGAACAACCAACCTAGAGATATCCATGTCCTTAATCAGTAATGCATTCTTGCTTTTAAGAATCTACTCTTGAGATATTCCTAAAGTAAACTATGTCATCATGTCCCTCATATATGACACCATTTCCAGAGCATACCCAGATAATTGGTGAAATTTCAAGGCATACTCCTTGACCGACATCTTCTCCTATTTTAGATTAACTAATTCCTCTACTTTTACTTCCCTTAAATCCTAACGAAAGAAGCGATCCAGAAAAGTATTAGAGAAATTCTCCCATAGAGATGACTCATCAACCTCACCCCTTTCCTGATCCCATTCCTCGTACCATTGGTACACGAAATCCTTTAGCTAATAGGCAACAAAACTCACCCTTTTCATATTTGTGGCCTGCATAACCCTGAAGATCTTTTCAATATCATCTGAAAAACCCCAAGGATCCTCCTCTACCTTAATACTAGTAAAATTTGGATGACTCAACCTCATAAATTAGCCAACCCTTGTGGCCTCAAAAGATGTAATACCAAATGTATTACACTCATCTTGAGAAGTTACCAACTCAGCACTCATATGGATTGACTAACAAAACTCTATATTTATCATGTCTGGCTAAGAAACATTAGAAATAACTAGTAGAACTCTAGAACAATAAGAGACAGGACCTCTAGACCAAGTATGGATCCCATAAGTAGAGCATGTCCTATCAACATTATCCCCAGTTGGGATAGAGAAGTTTTTGTGGGCATCAAATCATCGAGGCATAATCTGAAAAGCGAAGAAATAGGAATTAGAGAAGATTCTAGGACTTAGATTCTAAGCTTGATAATAGAATACAAAGAGAAACTTTTCTAAATGTTATGTAGCCTCTCTCTTATGAGCGTGGAATGCTACACACCCTTAAAAAAGACTCTAATCAAAACAGCTTTGTGGACTCTCAATTAACCATCAACCTAAAGCTCTAATACCAGCTTGAAATGACCCAAACTGGGGCCTTGTCATAATGGGCATCCCAAGTTCAACCAGGACTAAGGACCACCCCCGATACCCAACCCAACCACCAATTGCATACTCTGAGTAAGATTAATTCCAAACATATAACTAGATAACGTTATGTACAAATCCAGACTTTGGGATAGGTCCATAACTGTGACTAACCCAAGCAAGTTCAACGATTCAATACCCGATAAATAACCATACCAAAACCAAAAAAATAACCAAGTACGAGTCCGTAACATTATAGGGTGGAAAAATCGTAAATACAGTCATCTAGTATAGCTTAACCATTCTAGAACCACCCACAGGCTATATGGGTCTAGTAAAAACCCCTAAATAGGGCCCCAATGTATGTAGCTTCACAAACTGAAGATACCATAGGAGTAGGGAATTTTTGAATACCCTTCGCTCTCCATGATACATATGTACATATACTTAGGGGATTCCCATGTACCCTGTAAGTATCATATGTGGTCACCATGACCAATCCTCATGTCGGAAAACATGAGTTTTCAATGTCCGTCCATTTGACTCACACCTTCATGGTTAGCTATCATACCCCGCTATTATTGCCTAATTAAAACCATTACCACACAACTAAACCACCATTCTATTTATTATTAACCAAGTCTATATGTAACTATATCTTGTAAACAAGTCCTTAGCTATCTTTTTAAGAAAAAGGGATTCCCATGTACCCATAGATTACATTATTAAGTTTACTTGGGGGAATCCCATGTATCCCACAAGATGTTTGTTATTAAGTTTGTTTCAGGGATTTTCTTTTACCCCACAAGGCTTTTAACTAGACAACCTATAACCCCCAAGACCTTACAATTTAACCATTCCAGACAGTTTATACCATCTAGAGTTCCATTACCAAGTTATACCGTGTATAGTTCAATGAAAGTCCAACAATATAACCAAAAACATTCTTATAGGCATTTTATCAAACAAATTGGGGGCATAGTGTTTCCAAAGCCAAAACCATGTACTAATTAACTATTCCCATGCAACCAAATGTTCAAACGACCATAATAATATAAAAACCATAAGTAAAAGACATGGGAAAACCATACAACATTTATGCCATGAAAACAATTCATAAAATATACCTTTAGTTGGAACAAACAATGAGGGACAAGTAACACGCCTTAGAATACGAAGATGATGGAGAGAAATCACCCTTGTAAGTCTCTAATTGACCACCTTAAAGGAAACCCTAGCCTTCTTTAACCCAAGAGCCTTGAGAGAATTTGAGAGTGTTTAAGAGAGTTTGATTGATTACAAATAGGTTAATGAAGCCCCAAAAAGGTGCTTTATGTCATGGGGTCATAATAGGCTAAGAGGGGAAATGTACAGATTACCCCCAACTTAAATTGTTTAAAATTCTCGTAGGATAGTACAACCACCACATACCCATCGTACCCTGAGGTATGAGTGGTACCCTTATCTCATACCTTAGGCCTCCACTTGGACCTCAATACTATCTAACATATGACCACCCAAGCTAAACCTTACCCAACCATACAATTAGTACCATCAAATCTTACCCTAGGCAGAATAGAATCACATAGACAAAACTTAAGGCAACATACTGTTGACACCTAATTTTTGCACTCCACAACTAATTTTAAACCCGAGTTTCTTCGATTTCTAATAAAATCAAAATATTTTTTTCATTCGAATAAATTTTTTTCCAAAATATATTTGTATGTAATTTTGTCATTTTAAGTAGCTATTATATATTATCGTGTTCAATTATACAATATTATTTAATTTGATTACTTAAAAATTTATTCTATAAGATATCGGATTTTAATTAAGGAACATTTTGAAAATAAATATAATAATTAAAATCTTGATCTAAATATAATTTACTCTCAAAAAATAATTTATTTGGACAAATATGTGTTTAATTTTGTCAAATCAAGAAGGTCGGGGTTAAATGAGATATTAATTCATTTCAAATTTTGATTTAATCTAGCCAATTGATTAGATTTGGCCATAATTGAAATCAAATTGGCCACAATCGTGATGCAATTGGCTAATTAATTTTTAATTTAGCCAAAACTTAAATGAATTGGCTAAATCACCAATTCCCATTCCTAATCAACCACTACAAACCCAACCCTTCAGCCCAAAGCAATTTTGACCTGGCTCATTCATCATTTTATTCACCTTAACAGCCAAACAAACAACATCGATACATAACAGTCATTACTCGATTCCCTCAACAATCCTCAACCAATGTACAACATTGGCAACACCACGCACAACAGTCGTACCCCAACCTAAATTCAATTAACCTGAAATCAACCCATGTATATCCTTCTTCACGCGTCTCGCATGGGTTCACATGAAGAAAACCCTTGAATCTTCTAGAAGATCGATGAGGTGTCCTACCCAACGTTCAAACCCCAAAATTCTCAGAATATTTGGTACGAATTCATACAAAGGTGTGCTAATTTCATTGGTTTTAATGGGATTTCCACTTTTTCCATTCCTATTAGTTGAAACCAATTCAAAATTCTTAAAATGAATTCAAAAATTGGTACTGATTGTATGATTAGAGGAGAAACCTTATCCTTTTTTCCTCAAAAAACCCCAAATTACCCCCATTGGCCTTGGTCCCATATCATTGGAGTGAAGATTCACTCCCTATTTTTGCTCTCTCTCTCTCTATAAAGCTCTTTATTGAGCTAAATTTTCAAGTCGGAGGAGGGGAAAACATTTTTGATCAAAAAAATTAGTCAAATTTTTTTTTAGTAAAATTTTTGAGTCGTTGACTGCTCGAAATTCCCAAAGGATCGCTTCCGGTGGTGGTGGAGTTCGACAGTATCTCATTATCCTATTTTGCTGTCCAGCATCCAGTTAGTCTTTGATTTATTTTAATTATTGTTGACGTCATAGTGGTAGCATGTAATTTTATTATTGTGTTATGTGCTGGAAATTAGTTGTTGTAGAGGGGTTTTGAAAGCCATAGTTAATTAGAGAGAAATAGTGAATAATGTCGTGAAACAATATGTTGTTCTTGACTCCATGATCTTTTGAGTTTTTTTTATTACTATTTAATTTTTCTTGTTGGTTCTTTTAGCTTTGGATAATGACTTTCTCTTTTAGTTTGTTAATGGATTGATTTAGTTTGTTTAAGCGATATACGTATCAATTGATTAAACGTGTGCTGATGTTGGCATAGTGGTAGTCTGCTAAATGTTTGAACTTTCAATTTTGATTAAATATTTGGGATGTAGGCTACTGCTTCCTCCCCATTTCAACTAGTCCCTCCATTGGGTAGGATGTTCATTGATTCTCTTCGGTTCATAATACCGGTAGAGTGTCAATGGCTCAAAAAAGGAAATAACTTTTTTCAAAAAAAAAATCAAACAATGGTCTTCAAAGGTCTTTGGTTGTCTTTCCTATTAATTCAGGTTGCAAGTCTCCTTTGTTTTCCGTATGAATTTCCCCGAGTACATGAGAAAAATGAAAGTTATTTGAGTCATTTTCATGGATTATTCTTTGGTCTTTACAAAAGAATAAAGTTTTTCTTTGAAGAATTTTTTTAATGTTCAAATTATTATCCTCCGGTGGCGATCAGTGGCTATGAACGCTAAGGCCCAAGCTTTATTTATTTATTTATTTATTTAAAGAAAAGATTGTTAGTTTCTCATTAATTGGCACGTTTGGTTAACTTGGAGTCGGCATCATCCCCTCTCTTGTTAAAATGTAAAAATATATTGGCATCCTATCTTCATCTATTTTTGCGATTACATGGGAGTATTATAGTCTTAGTATTGCCGTGTTTCTTCATAAAATGTCAACTTTCAGCTTCCCTTCTTTGCCTATATTGTTGTAGTCACTATAATGTCCTTAAATATGTTTAGAAATCTCAGTTTTGTCACTTTCTCTAGGATGAATATCTTGCCTGCAATTTCCTTTTTTCTATTATTATTATTATTTTTATTTTTATTTCCTCTTTCCTTCCCTTTTCTTTCCCAAAAGACTCTTTGGTTAGGAAGCAATATCCTTTGAAGCTTAACTTCTTGGTTATCAAGATTATTCGATCCTCTTGTTACATTTATGTTTGATCTG
>NC_061119.1:78633377-78640336 GCF_002878395.1 Capsicum annuum | reverse complement strand
TTCGAAGATGGCTTTGGGAATTCTAGAGTTTGAAGCTTTCACCCATCCAACCCATATGGGTATTTGGGGCTTTCACCCATAAATCCCAACCAAATCGGTCAAGCAATGATAAAACCTGTCAATATGAACTACTACAGCAAAGCTAACGATAACAAACCACACATATTTTAATCCCTATTCATACATAACCCCAAGACGGAGATCTAGCAACACATAAGATAAATAAGCAAAGATATACCCATGATCTCCGTTGAAATGATTTATTGAAGACTAAGTGAATGTTACTTCAAACTTTGGACCCCCACAAATCTCCATTAGAAGTGAGTTATTCCTCCACTTAGAGGCTACTCCTATGTATTCTTCATCCAAAATTTATACAATATTTTCTTCTCTAAGTATGGAGGCTATGAACTCAAAAACAAAACCTAAATATTTAGGAAAGTGGAATATCATGAATTATTTGGGTTTGAGTCTTTTTGTCAAATTTGGGATCAGCCACGTGCATTTATAATTTTGCCCTTGGTCTGCATTTTTCCGCCATGCTGCGATCGTACAAGATTGGCCGCAACTGTGGCTGCCACGACCACGATTAGCTTCCACTACCATGGTTAATTGACTTTATTTGATTGCCGCGATCGCTCTTATCTGACCGCGACCACAGTAACTGAGGCTCATTCCTGCTCTAAGTCTTCATCTACACTTTCTTACTTCTTTTTGATTATTTTCAGCTCCAATCCACATCTTTCCATCTCATCAACTATGTGCTTGCAAAATGTGGATATTAGTGCATTCAATCAAAATTATATCTCATTTATTCATTAAAAACATAGTAAAGTGCATGAATATTGAGAGCGAATGAGTGGTAAAATTACCACTCATCAACACCCCTAACTAAAAGCTTTGCTTGTCCTCAAGAAACACTACCTCCTACCATGAGCCAACAATTATCTATGACTAAAATTCATGTCTTAAAGATCACAAGGACTTCAAGCTTAGTCACTACCACAAGTAGCTCAATGCACACGGGCTATGCTATTTTCACTAAACCCCCTCATCATAAGATACAATATCCAAGGATGAACAAGACTTCAAAGACCAACCAAGAAACAAAAACTAATACTCTAGAAGTAAATCCCTTTTGACCATAACTAAGCTATACTCTATTTACCTCATTACTCGGCAGGTGACAAAATCACCCACCTCAACTTGTTCATATGCCACCCTCACAAGAAAGAGAATTCCATACACCAAGCTACCAAATATTCAACAAGGAATTTTAAGTGCAAAAGATCTTTCCCTCACAAAAGAAATCTCTATGTTAACAAGTGTCATACCATAGGCTTGCCCCAATTTTCAATCGCCACTATAAAGAAAGTAAATGGTTGGAGATCTCAAAGGACTTTTTAAGCTTGTGACATAGGTTCGAGTTAGGGTAGGATCATTTGGGACAACATGGCTACACTCTTCCTTGAACATCTACATCGCACTATTTAATTCACCTTTTTGACTGTGGGCCACTCCTCTTCATTTTCTCTTTTTTCTTATGCCTACTTTTGGCTACCTTTGTTCACCCATTTTCTTTCATTTTTTTTCTTGCAACTTTCATGCAATTAATTCCTTTGTTGGAACCTCTTTTTTTTATTCATTTGTTTCCAATGATTAGGAACTTAGGCATATTACTACAATTTCATAGACCCAAACTTACTTTCATCAATCTTCCCCACCCCAGCTTAGGGTTTTAGCCTCAAGTTACTTTTTTGAGTTCAAAGAAGGTACGGTTCAAAAGAGAGATAAAAATAATGGATCACGACTTGTAATGTGTTTGCCAAAGAAAGGTTCAAAGGCTCAAAATGGGTAACTAAGGATTATATTCATGCACGGGTAAGATTTTTAGGCTAGAGTGGGTTTCCAATACCAAAAGATCGCCTAAGATCACTTGTCCAATCACATACAATCAAAACTAGCCTTGAGAGACTAATGAGGCAAGTTCTAGATAACACAAGTATACAAGAGATGAGTACAAAAATCTCACCACACATGACATGCAAAAACTCACCAAGGAGACTCAATTGCCCCTCCCGTGAGAGACAAAATTAGAGTATTTATCATTATTTACAAGTCAAGAACTTGTGGAGTCACAAAAAGAAAAGAAGTTTTGTTACGAAGTTTCTCACATCCATGCCCTTAATATTTGAAAATTCTTGGACAAAGGGGGTTGCTTATTTAGCATTTGAACCATGCTCAATTTGCTAGGTTATGGCTACAACCAAGTCCTTAGTCTCACATTTCAGCTCAAAATGGGCAAACCAACTATATGGCTACTCAGACTTCACTAATGGCGCAAAATGTGACCCCAAATTTATAATTTTACAATGCCATGGTACTCAAAATTCCCCTGAATCTATAACTCAAAAACCCAAACATGATGTTTTACCCTTAAGAATGTCGTCAGTCAATCTATGTTAGGGCAAAGCTCATCATGCATCACCAAAATCAAAATAAAACTAAAGTAAAAAGAAAACTAGAAATAACACCACATAATAATCCATGAAAATCATGGGCACCATCAGAGTGACCCAAATATAGAATTTTAAAAACAAAACAAAATAGTATCCAAAATGTCATCTTAAAATACAATAAGATAAAATATCCAAAAACGTATCAAAATAGTACAAATTTAGGGGCACCCCCAAGGAAAAGGAATGCAGTGTCCACACTGCATGTGCAATAAAGCAAGAGTAAGAGAGGTCTCCCTAAATATGCATCAAGAGCTGCTCTCTCCCACTGACTCTACACTATCACCATCAGTATCATCAGCAGGGGCCTCATCCTCACTATCCAACCTTGGTGAAGCTAGTTGATAATTGGGTTTGAGAACCTTGAAGATGCCCTTTACCCCCTTCTATAGATTCTTGAAGAATTTATCTCTTTTCTTCTCTCTCTTCAACATCTTCTCATATGACTCCTTGAAGTCCTTGTGTGACATAGCTAAGGCTGAATAGGCTTTTTTTCAATTTGGAATCTATGGCTCACTGCTTCTTATACTTCTTTTGATATTTCTCATAATCTGACTAAGATACATATAAGTGAAGAGCAGTGGAGGACTCTCTCGATCCCTAAGGTAGTCTGGACAAAAACTCCCTCACCACTTGCATCTGACTAGAGATGTCATTAAAGACGGTGGATGATGAGGGTCTACAAGAATTTATGTCCTCCTGGGTTAACTTGCTTGAGTCCACCTTCCTCTTCTTGCTCTTACCTGGAGCATCCTCACCTCTAAACTTGAGCGGGAAGATGTGGAGGCCTAGGAGCACCCAGGTATCTGTAGTATATTCCTCTACCTGTGCCCTCTTGCATAGCTCTGTGATAAGGGAAGGGAGGAAAAGATGTGTACCTCTACAATTCCTAAAGTACCTCCACTCTGAGTGCACAATCTCGCCCATATTCACAGCGATGCTAGATAGGATACTGGACACCATACGAGTTTGCATGTCTATGATAATGGTCATATGAGTGCATAGAGATACCCTACAGCAGATGATGCTCAGCCAAAGCCTGGCCTCAGTTGTGAAATCATTCATCAAAATGACTCTCTTAGTGGTAGCCCAGGGATCCTCTTTATTAGGACATAAAATATTTACCATCCAGGTCCCTGGCTCGCATCCCCTTGCATTAAACTTTCCAATGTCAACATTTGGGAGCCCATACACCTTATTTATCCGCTTTGTTCCAAAGTTCACTTGCTTTCCCTAAATTATCATCACTAGGTTTGTGAAAGAAACTATGCTTAGGTTAGCATAGAATTCACGTACCTAATGCTAATTAGCAACACAAGGTTCCAGTTCAAAGCACATTCACTTGGTCTGAGTGAGTATGGTATGAAAGCTTGGGAACTTTTCCTCTACCTTGTCTAAGCTGATACCCCTTTCAGGGAGTAACTTAGTCCCTGGCAAATCCGCATAGTAGAGGTTCTAGCATTGTTCGGCCATGAATCTGAAGTTGTCAAACTCTTCCATATTTGAGTCTTAGAACCAGTAAATAATTCAACTCAGACCATCATTAGCATTATCATACCAAAATCATGCTAGATTAAATAGATAAACTCTTGTGGCAGTGTTATGGAAGGTTTTAAGGGTAGAAATTTTGGTTTCTGTAGCCACTGCCCTCAGGTGTGGTGATCGTGGAGTAGTGACCACGATCAGGGCCATCAGGGCTGTGATCGCGGTACCTGAGACCAGATTTGATAGTTTTTCACATTAGTCAAAACACACAATTTTATCCCCAGATTTGTGTTATACTATGCATATAAACACCATGACTAAGAAAGTTGAGCCTAGATATTTTGATTATACCCCAAAACTCAAATATTTTAACACAAAATTCATAGGGGCATTGAATCGAACACATGCTGTACACGATAGTTTCAACAAGTTAACGCCTAAATTTGGGTACTCAAGACTTCCCCATTAACGTGTACATCAACTACAACAGCTAATAACCACAATATTCATAAATAACCATGCATTTTACAATGAAAAAATTATTCCAGACCTTTCTTAAACAACAAGTTCTAAGCATGCAATTATATCAAAATCTAGAAAGTTGAGACAACTTACCAAATTAAAGGATGCAAGGGGTTGAGAAGACACTTGGAAATACAACACAAAGCCAAAAATTTGAGAGGATTTTGAAAAAGAGGCATGTGGGGAAATAGCATTCAGATGGTTTTTTTAAATCTAATTGGACTGCAATCGAGTCCTTGTTAGGCGATCTCGATCATGCGGGCTTCGCAATCGTGGTGGCACGAACACGTTCATGGTAACTAAAACGAAAAATTGGGGCTCTTGCACTTCTTGTTTAGTCCAAACTTGCCAATTTCACATATTTCTCTTGTCAAGTTCAATCAATATTCCTCCTAGTGATACTTTTACTTGGATTATGCATGCATAGAAAAAAAACAAAAATCTACCCTATTATGCATAAATAAAAGGATACGGGCCATTTTTTGCGGCATGATAGGGTGTCTCCCATCGAGCGCTTAGTTTAATGTCATGGCACGATGCCTCCTCCACCTCATTTTGTATTTCTACTTAGAAGATTTGAATCTCCATCCCATCTTTCATTCAATATGCAATGAGCGGCAGAGGGACAAAAGATTCAAATCTTCCAAGATGAAACTTAGAAGATGTGAGAAAATGATGAAGAAGCTTATATCTCTCCATTTTGAAGACTTGAACCTTTTACCCAAATTCACATCAAACTTTTGGAATGGTCCCTTAGGTAAAAGTGAGCACATAAATAGGCCACTAGTTGCACATCGGGAATTAAGTTACTTGACCTTTGATGGTGGGGGTTCTATGTGCACTTCCAAAATGTCAAATTCCAAAATGTAGGGATAACATGCCTCTTCCCCATAATCCATCATTTGCCCAAACGGATGGATTCTTATCATACCCTCTAAGCATAACGTTAAAAAATGGTTTGACTGAGGACTCTCCCCTAGTTTCAAAGTTACATCCTTGATAGCACCTTCACCCCAAAATGAACTAGAGTCATCATAAGAGATTAGTTTTGATTCTTTTTTTGACTCTAGTGCCATTTCTTTTATCCAAGCTTCTTCTTCCTTATTTGATTTGGTAGATTGGGATATCACTAAGGATTCTTCGCTACCAAGCCCATCATCATAGGTTAGTTTCTCTTCTTGATCAACCTCCTCTTGGGAAATGTGTAGGTAGTGATATTTGCAGGATTTGTTTCCTTGCCCATTTTATCTATATTGACCATTTCCCTTCCCAATGCCTCATGGGATTGATGTATGTTTTGTGTATTCTCCCCTATTGTAGTTATCCAATCCAAGATAGTTTAAAGCATTACTTCAAGACTAGTGGATTTGGTATGTTACTCTTCCTTTTCCTCATCCTAAGACCTATCAAACTCATAAAAAGAACTAGAAACTCAGTTAGCATAATAGGGGGAGGGGGTATTTGAGAAATCACTCTAATGTCTATCTCGACTACCACACAAAGAACAACCATACTCCCAATAGAATTGAGAGGGTGATTTTGTTTCTCTCTGAGGAGCATACTTACAATCTCTCCTGAAGTAGGGTCCATCAATATATGGACATGGATCGTCAAGATAGGACTTCCAACTACCAAAATCATATTTTTTGGAAGATGCCATAAATAAAAGTAAAGTAAAATGAAAATCTACCTAACACAGAAAAAAATCACAAAAAATCTTTACAAGCTTGAATTCAAACAAGTAAGCTAAAATACCAAACTAACTTAATACGCCAAATTATTCACCGGCAACTGTGCTATTTTTGGAAATGCTCAACTTACACGTCAATTTAAGTACAAAGTGATCGTCGTCAATATATTTATCCAATATTGGAGTTAGGATCGAATCCATGAGGAACAATGTGAGTGGAAATCAAGTTAATTTGAAATAATGGATACTTGTTAAATTCAAACCAATATTACACAAAGATAAAAATGGGGGAGATAAGTATCAGCACTAATGTTTCTTTTTGAGTTTTTATAGTATAAATTTGGGCTATGAATAATTAGAATTTTATCAATTAGGCACGGATCTTGGGATTATGTATTACTAAGGGAAGTGACACGTGTATACTAATAGTTAACTTCATTATTAGTAGGTAAAATATGTGTAGGTTTGGTTATAGGTTTTGATGCTAGTCTTTCAACAAAACACTAAAATTTTACCCATTGATTCTATCGAATACCTAATGGATGTGTTCAACAATTGGTAACCAAACCTCAATTTAAGCATCCCTGTCTCTAGGATAATACCCATGGTATACTTAACTTCATAACTACCCTTATGTCTAAGATAGTGATAGATTAGCAAACTACACACATAATTGTCTATCATTGATTTGGTCTTCATATCCCTCTTTCAAGGATGATATGGATCCCTAAAGTTCACCCAAAACC
>NC_061119.1:78613379-78630377 GCF_002878395.1 Capsicum annuum | reverse complement strand
CGAACTCTTCCTCTCTCTTGAAATCATCTTAACAGTCATGGGACTAGTCCTGTCTTCATTCTTCCAAAGGCTAAATCATTTCAACTTCAAAACAATAAACCACCTCCTCAATTTCTACATCTTCACAATTTGCCTAGTCTTTTTCTCCTCGAACGATGTTATTCCAACTTTCATTTAAGAATGATTCATCTTCAATCGCGAGACATCTCACAATGCTTATAGATCATCTTCTTATGTCATTTCTTCCCTTATTGTATACCTCCCCTTCTTCACGATCCAAGGCTTCACATTCGCAGGCATAACTCAATACATACTTCGCATAAACAGCAGCATTCTTAGCTTCTGGCTGATCCTCTATTCCTCACTCAATACTAGCAATGCTTATGTAATGCTAGTCAGTGCACTTGTACCAAGTTACATTACTAGGTACGCAGACGTTATAGCAACCACGTACGGCTCTATTCTTCCTAACATGTGGATTCTTCTTAAAGAGGACTCAAATTCCTCTTGTTTGGAGATGGCTACATTACATATCAGCAATTAAACATCCATTTGAAGCATTGTTGATTAATGAATTTAAAGGCACAAGACATTGTTATGATGGTGACCTTGCTGATCTTTCACCTGGTCTTTTAGGAGATGTGAAGATTAGCCAATTGCATAAGGATGGTGTTGTTATAGGTGGGTTCAGCGGATGGGGTAGATTTTAGTGATTTGGCTTAAGTTTTTTTTTTTTTTTACTTTTGATTAATAAAAATTCAACTAATAGGAAACTGCCACGTGTTAAGTTAAAATTATAATTATTTATCTATTAAGAAGAAGGGTAAATAGGGTCAAATAGGTGGATAGAAGGGCATTTTAGAGCCCAAAGATGGAAGGAGGGTATATTTGTACCATTTTCAATAGTTGAATGGAATTTTAGGCCCTTTTTCGTACTTACAATTCCAAACATGCTAAAATTTAATATTTTAATGAACAACTTTGTAGTTAGTTTTGAGATCTTAACCATCCAACATTCTTCCTAAAAGGTGATCGAAAGACCTCGAACATTCATCATCCTTCCTACAATGTGATGGAAAGGTTGGGTGATCTCTATATATCTGGTTGATTCTTTGCTTTTCTTGGATCTTCAAATGTGAAGGAACTTGTTTTAGTTATGGTAATAACACTTACATTTTATTGCAAAAAAATGCTATTTTTGAACTATTTTTTTCAACTACAACATTTTTTTAAATATTGCACCTTTATGTCAAAGGCTTTGGGAAAAGCCATTTTAGACAGCCTTATTCGACACTTACTTTCATAATTTTTATTTATATAGTATTAGTTACTTGAAAATTAATTAAGGGTGACAAACAGATTTCAAACTAAAAAAAATTAACACGTCCTAATTATTGAGCAGAGGTGACAATTTAAGATTAGTGTTAATGACATTAAACTTAAAATTATTATTTATACAAAGTTTTCTACTTTTTTCACCATACCCTACCCCTTTCACACCGCTTCTATCATCGTCGTTGTTGTAACCATAACTACTCCTCCTATACCACCCCCTCCACACCTTTTTTGTTATTGTCGTTGCTGCTACCATCATCACCACCTCATCATTTCCTCCTTCTACACCATTGTTGTCTATTCTTTTTCTTTCTCCTCCACCTCCGCCACTATATACTACAATAAAATTGATATATAGCTACGAGATGAAATTCATCACTAATTGTTCACTTTTTACGACGAAAATTATATTTCGTATCTAAATACATGAAGCACATACTTTTAGTGACAAAACGTAAAATTTCATAGCAAAGTTTTTGTCCTCTAAAGTTTCCCACCAAAATATATTTTAGTATCATTTTATTGAGTATCATTAGTGACGAATTTTAAGTTTTCAGTGACACCCTTTTTTATCACCAATAATGAATTCATTTCGTGACAAAGTATTTTTTGTCTTGAATTAGTTATAATTTTAGACACAAAAAAAAATTCATCATAAAATATAAGTTGTCACAATAGCGACAAATTAGAGTTCGTAGTTAAATATTGTAAGTTTTAGCTACAAAATTTGATATTTAGTAGCAAAGTTTTTGTCCTCTAAAGTTTCCCACCAAAATATATTTTAGTATCATTTTATTGAGTATCATTAGTGACGAATTTTAAGTTTTCAGTGACACCCTTTTTTATCACCAATAATGAATTCATTTCGTGACAAAGTATTTTTTGTCTTGAATTAGTTATAATTTTAGACACAAAAAAAAATTCATCATAAAATATAAGTTGTCACAATAGCGACAAATTAGAGTTCGTAGTTAAATATTGTAAGTTTTAGCTACAAAATTTGATATTTAATTGTGACCTTAATTTTTGTCACTAATACTATAAACAATTAGTGACGCTCATTTTATTGTCTCTAATTAATCTATGATTCAGTGACAACATAATTTTATCTCAAAATATGTCATCGTTAAGTAGTGATGATTTAGAATTTGTAGTTGAATAATTTAGTTATTTTTTCTACAAAAAAAAATTCATAGCTAAATATAAATTGATCTTTGGCTATTTTTGTTTATGATTATAGAAAATTAATTGTATATTGATATAGCTATAGAAAACAAGACTCGATCTAATTGTGTGAAGGTTGAAGTGAACTTATTGAATAAATTTTTCAGAAGGTATAAAGTCAGTGTGTTAATCTTGTACATGTAAGAAACATTTTAAGTAGACCGAAGTTAAATATGATCAACTAATTAATTAAAGTTTGAAGCTATCATATTGTAAGTTTTAGCCACAAAATTTTATATTTAATTGTGACAATAGTTTTTGTAACTAGTAATTCAAACAATTAGCAACGATGATATTATCGTCACTGTTTAACCTCCAATTAATCACAATGAAATTTTATCACAAAAACTAATTACGACTTAGATTTGGTTAAATTCTTATTAACATACTTAATTTTTTTTAAAATCTGATACTTCTTAAATTTATCTTATCCTAATGATTTTATTTATTTCTAGATTTTTTAAATCTTCTTAAAGTCAAATTTAGTTGATTTAGAATTCTTAAACTAATGAAAAAAATATTAATTTTCATTAAGTTTGATGACTTCTAATAAGAAAAGATTTTTATCATAAATATATTTAATTGATTTCAACTCTTAAATTAGGAAAAAATAGTGAAATTCTGATGACTTCTATTAAGGAAAGGTTTTACCATAAATATATTTAATTAATTTTTAAATCTTAAATATTGGAAAAAAATAGTGAAAAGATAATTTTGCCTAAAGCAAAAACTTTTAATGAAGGGCAAAAAATTCAAATAATGTTATAATTGAATGAGTAGCTTGGAAAGTGATAGTTAGTATACGTAGAAACGTTTTAGTGACATTTTTAATAAAGGCTTATGATTTATTAGCTTATAATTTGGCAATGGAAAAAATGCTATTAGTAATTAATTACCTTATAATTGATATTGTAGTAAGTAGAAGGGAATTAATGATATTTTTGTATAATGTTAATGATTGATCATCTTATAATTTGATAATTGCACTAAGTAGATCTGCACTACAAAATATTATTTTTAATCTATATATCAATAATTATAGTAAAATAAATGTGTATCTTTAATATATACATTAAAATAATATTGATTTATGAACTTATATGATAGTCAAACTAAATAAAGTGTATTAGTGATTTTTTAGAAATATTATTGACTGGACTAATTATACATTGACGGTTATACTAATTGTAAGTATGTTAGTGATATCATTGAGAAATATTACCGAATAATGTATTTACATACAAGGGAGGCGGGGCTCGTGTTAGCACGGCTCCAACATTGATTATATTTCAAGTATTTTAAAGTTAAAAAGTAAATACTTGAAATTTGAAACCAATCAGATACAAATTGTAAGTATGTATGATAAGTTCAGAGACATTTTAAGTCGTTAACTATTGTAATTTATAATATTTTTTAATGTAATTTTAAAATAATATATGTTGCTCTCATTGTTCAAACTTTTGTGGCATTGGTAGTCTATTATATTTTAAAATAATTTAAGTTTTAATTATTGTGATTTATAATAATTTTCTTCTACCCCAATTTAAGTGGCACTAATATAATTTTGAGAATTAACCAAATATTTTATATCTTTCAAAATTTTTATGTTGTTAATTATTGTGATTTATAGTATTTTTTACGTATTTTTATGAAATATATAACAAATTATTTTTTTTAGATATTTTAATTTGCTAACTTATAATACTTTTTATGTAATTTTTAAATAATAAATGTTACGCTCCTTGTTCAAAATTTTGTGGCATTAACAGTCAAAAATATTTTAAAATAATTTAAGTTTATAATATTTTTTCTATTTTAATTTAAGTGGCACTGCTATAATTTGGAGAGTTAGCAAATATTTTTTATCTTTTAAATTTTTCAAGTTATTAATTATTGTGATTTATATAAATTTTTAAGTATTTTTAAAATATATAACAAATTAAAAAAATAAGATAAACAAATTAAAATGAAGAAAATAAATTGAGGCAAGAAAAAAACCAATGAAGTTGTGACAAAGAAGTCATGTTGACATTTAAATTTTTTAAATTGTTAATTATTATGATTTATATTATTTTTTACAGTTTTTTTTTTTTGAAATATAGAACATATTAATTTTTGTAGATATTTTAAGTCGTTAAATATTATAATTTTATAAGACCTTTTATGTAATTTTCAAATAATATAAATTACTTTCCTCGTCCAAATTTTTGTGGCATTGATAGTTAATTATATATTTTAAATAATTTAAATTTTTAATTATTGTGATTTATAATATTTTTTTCATCTATTTTAATTTAAGCGGCACAATGCTTAGACGACCATAATATTTAATTAGGGATGATATAATAATGTCACTATTGAAGCAGCGAAATAGATATATCTTAAATGACTTATAACAACTTATTAGAAGTGATATAGTAAAATAAAACTAAAAAGTACTTGTGAAAAATATTTTTGTGGGACTCACATAATACGTGAAGTTAATTTAAAACACCAAGAGTTAAGTCATCATTTCATATCTATTTTACCTTTTTTTATTAAATATTATTAATTTTTTAATAATTAGATTACTTATAATAAGTAAATTTATGGTTGAAGCAGTTGAAATATACATGTCATAAATTTTCTTATCATATTTTGCATTATAAGAGTCAATTTGACAAATCTTCAAAGCTAAATTTATTTATATTAATTTAATTTTTAATTTAAACTTTAGATGTTAGAAAACAATGAGAAAAATATTATAAGATTTAATATAATTATTTTTATATTAATATAATAAAAAATACATCTTAAAATGTTGATCAAAAGTCAACGCAATTTTTAGTTTTATTTTAAATAATTATTTCAGTACTTAATTTTAGCGATTGATTCAACTATATTTTATAAATGTAATTATTAGCTAGAGGAGTTATTTCATTTAGTAAAAATAAATTTTTTAAGGATTTGGATAAAATTAAGAGAAAAAAAGTGTCTTATTTTCCTGTAACCACATTATTCCCTCTATTATTTCCCCCCAAACTTTTCGCAATAAAATTTAGGCTTGATTCTAATTTGTAAGGAAAACTTTCACTCTCATCTTCCTCTCTGAATTACGGCTGAAGCTTCCAAAATCACCCTATATTCTCTTTGAACTCCGATACCGTAAGTTCACATTCAGAGTAATTAATCATTATGAGTATTTTTTATTAATCGCAAACATGTCTTTTTTTTGCTTTCAATCTACTAACTCCGAGTAGGTTTGGAGATCACCTATTGAGGAGGCCAAGAAATTACCACGAGAGAAATTAACTGGCCTTTTGAATTTCTTGGAAGCTTCTTTAGAAATTTGTGGCATATGCACTGTATGTTATCATTTGAGGTTCTTTAATTTATGTTTATATCGATCTTATTATCCTTTCTTGTCTAATAAGAATCTATGGCTTTTGAGGTTAATGGTGTAGTATGACCCTTGCTTAGCCCTGTCCTGTTGTTTAGGATGGATCCGGATGGAGATGTTTGCCTTTGCTAAACTAATATAACATATTGTCATTTCTAGTTACAATAACAACGCCTTCTTTCAATAATGCGCAAGTGATATGATCTATTCAAAAGCAAAATTAAAATAGGTTGTGTTTGGAAAATAGTGCTTACAGTTTGGTTAATTATTTACCATAGGTTATCAGAGAAATGTTCCAAAATCGATGATTTTGATATGTGGCATCGGCCAGTTTAAAAATGATCATTTCAGCATATAACTTTTCTAGTTGTCATCAACTATAATTATTTGATCTGTCTCTTACCACATTAAGCTATACTTATCTTGTCTTGGATTTCTCTGTCATGTATCTACTTGTTTCTTGCCTCCTTATGCTTTATTTGTTTTGTATTCTTGCTATTGTGCTATCATATTATTCTTTCTTGCAACCCTGCTCTTTATGCTTTATTTACTTTGTATTCTTGCTATTGTGCTATCATATTATTCTTTATTGCAACCCTGCTCCTTATGCTTTATTTGCTTTGTATTCTTGCTATTGTGCTATCATACTATTCTTTCTTGCAACCCTGCTTCAACTTCAAGATCTGTGTAACTTATTAAATTACTTTATTCTAGTTGACTGCCAGTTATTGAGGCTACTAGTTTTGTGTCTCCAAAGTAGGTACCGCAGGTATATGTTTTGCTTGTCCTAAGGGATTTCATCCTTATGGGTCTTGCATTTTGTCTTCCTTGTATTTGTCCTACAAAATATATTTTTTTTGCTAAGTTTTTCTTTTCCAACTGTGTGAAACGATAAAAAATTTTGTTTCAATTCTTTGGGTGATTAGTTTTTCATCTTAAAGCCTGACTATGGAATTTTTCTTATGGTCATTAGTTACTCACCAGCTAGGACTGATTCTAACTACTAAGGCCCTTAAGATTGTTGCTTATGTATTTTGTATAGTTGCAAGATAAATTCGACTGTGAAAAATATTCTTTCTTCCCCCTGAATGCTTTTGTTATTCATTTTGAATTTTCTTTTATGCCTTCAAAGTATCTTTGATTTCTTTCCTTTCACGAAGTCTACCATATAGCCATTCTCCGTTGGTGTAGTGTTCCACAATAAGCATGATCTGCTTTTTCTTAATCTCGTAGCCAACCGGGATCAATTTGGATTCTCCCCAAAGAAGAACTTCCACCTCAATACTGCGAACAGCTTTCTCAAGTTTCTTCATGTCAGTTTCGTCATCCCAAGGCTTAAAGTCCATAAGCACAAATGACTTTCCACTTTCTTTCTTCATTGTAGATGCCTTAGCAACCTCCCTTGCTTCTGTTGCCTTCTTTTTTTCCTCTGTCTCTTCTCCAAAGAGATCAATGTCATCATCATCATCGTTATTATTGGTAGGCTTAGCAGCTTCCTTAGCTGGTGCAACTATAGCAGGAGCAGTTTGGCTTTCAAATCTCACACCGACAGCTTTCCCAGGAAAACTTGATGCAAGTTTAGCAGAAACATCTTGGTACTATTTACTAGCATTGGGATAAACATCTGAACTTCTATTTTTCTCTCTTTTCTGCCATTATCCATTATACAATATCTCAAATTTTATATCGAATTATCATCTTTATCTCATGTACCAAACAACTTCTAATAAGATAAATGGCATAGGTAGATATAAAATGCATCTGTCATTTGATGTGCAATGCATGCAATAGTGATAGTAAACGAGGGATTCGGTCCAAACTTCACAATGGAACCATTCAATTTGTAACTTTTATGATCACTCAATTCTTAGTTGGTTGTTAAGACACAACAAAATAAAGCAAAATTTAAAGATTTCAATCTTTATCCTGTGTATTATTACTATATGTTTAAATATATCTACATATATACTCATTCATTTTTAGATTTAGGTGGTATTTTGAACTGATGTTTTTCATCAGATGATTCCGCTAGACTCAGGAAAGGTCATGGTAGGACTAGAGAGAAAGGTCTTAAAAAAATATAGAAGGCTATGGGAAGCAAGATGAAAATAGAGATCCCAATTGGTAAAGGAAGGCCAAGTAAGCCAATTCAATTAGCCAAACTATCCAATGAATTAGGGATAATTGCTTGGAATTTTCTTCCACTTCCAAGCAAGTGGAAGGAACTTACAAAAGAGGACAAAGATGCAACACTAATTAGATACCACGTAAGGATTCTATACTCTTTTAAAATGTATTACATGTCAAACTACAATCTATGCTTTGAAGGGCTGTAGAGTTTTAAGTTATTAAGCGTGTTAGCAGATGTTATGATTATAATTTTAAATTAAAAGGGATTTTGATTGTTTTTTGTGTTTCTTCAATACTTATTTATTTTTTAGTAGAGGTTTGACATTAATTTGGACGAGCATTATGTGAAAGATAGCTGTAAGGATATTCTGAAAAATAGAAGCCGACAATGGCGCCTACAAGTTAAAACAAATATTTGAAAGTGCACGCTTTATGGAAGAGGCTCGTAAAATGAAAGTCGAACAGTTGACCTCAGAAAATTGGAATAAGCTTTGTGACATGTGGAACGATCCAGAGCACAAGGTAATTTATATTCATGTTATTCTCGTTGTTATTTAAGTTATGATGTTTATATTTTCTTTGTAGAAACGATGTGAAATAAACAAGGCCAATCGAACTAAGCTTAAATCTAATCATTTCATGGGATCAAAAGCGTTTGTAGCAAATCGTGCTAAAATGGTAAGTTATACCATTTAAATTCTCTTTACTAATGACACTTTGGTACTATTTAATATTATGTTGTTTGGTAAAAAAGAGAATAGACATGTAAGTTATCACCTGAAAGAATTGAGTTCTACAAGCATACTCATTATACGAGTGAAAAAGGATGGTCATCTAAAGAAGCTGAGAATAAATATATAAAAAATTATTATTTTAGTAATATTTTAATTCTTACCCACATATGGTTATCTTTACTTTTCTGTTTTTTCTATGAGTTGATTGTTCTTTGTATCTGATTGTTGTGGGTATAAGCAATTACAAATGAGGTATAAAATGACTTATCATATAGTGCTTAATATGACTATGGTTTGTGAGGCCTGTATTTTTTATCATGTCCTGATAAATTAAGTTGGATGTACTACGTGTTTTTAGAATGTCTACTAGTGGAGGTGACCACTCTTTTGATGTACAGGAGCTATTGGAGATGAGGGCAAGATGTAAAGAGGTAATATTAGCTATTCAATTATTTCATAATATTTGTTATAGTATATCCATGGAATAACCCAACCTGTTTTGGACTGAGGTCTAGTTATTGGTGAATATCCATAGAAGTAATTCTGGAACTAATTTCAGGATTATTTGTTATAGTATATCTACGGAAGTAATAATCCAACCTGATTTAGATTGAGGCCTAGTTGTTGTTAAATATCCATGGAAGTAATGCACTAATGCTGGAACTAATTTGAGGAATATTTCATGGCACTTGGGGGTTGTGTGATTCATGAACAATTTAAATACAGATTCTAAATTATCGTAATTAAACGAATGACATTCACTACTGTATATAAAGTAAATACTATAGATACTATAGATACTATTTAAAGTAAATACTATAGATACAACATACTATTTCGGGGGTCTATTGGAAACAACCTCCCTACTTCATCTGAGGTAGTGGTATGGTTTGCGCACACTCTACCCTTTTTAGACCTCACTATGTGGGAATTTACTGGGTATGTTGTTGTTGTTATTGAATTACTAGAGGTTGCCTCTTAGACTTCACAAAATTCAAATTATGGATCGGTTTATGTAAATAAAGTGATATTTGAAGAAACAAAAAGTACTTTAGGTATTGATTAGTAGTATTTGAAGTTAACGCTGAATAAATGATATTTGAAAGCTGAAGTTTGATAGATTCATTTTTTCCTAGCTGAGAAGTTGATGTATTTGCTGGATTGTTTTTATCTAGTTTTTGACATTAAGGGTGTTTTCTGTTGTTAGTATGTTTCCTGTTACATGATTATGATTATGTCACCTTATATAAGGGAAAGTTTCTTCTCATCTATCTAATTTTTCCTGCTTTAATTGTATTGCTTTCCTTTCTTCTTGTTCATTTTTCTATGAATTTTTAGGAGTATCCACAGTGCTCTTTTCATTCTTACGTATTTGATTCTGGCAGCCAACTAAAGCGTCGACAAAAGGCACAAGTTATCACTTCAAGATGAAATTGCAATTATTATTACGTTACCTTTAGATTGCTAGCTGGGATATATATATATATATAGATATATATATATATATAGTGCATGATATAATATATGAACTATATATAACATTTAGGTAGAAAACTGAGTCCCTATACACTTAAACCATTACATAAACCATTACAGCTGATATCAAAATACAGCTGGCAGAGGAATGTTGTAGTTTAAGATCTCCTTTCATTGTGAAAAGTATGTTCTGAACATTTAGTTTGCCCCTTTGACTCTGGGTTTGAGGAATTTAAAGTGGACAGAGTTGGTGGCCAACCAAGGGAAGTCAGAAGGAGGATCTATGACCTACAATTATAATTACCTGAGACCTTAAAATGGCTAGAGATTGATCAACTCTATGATCAACTGCTGACACAAGTTGTGTCCACTGAGGATGTGTTTTTACCACTAATCTTAGTGTCTTCAATTAACTTTAATGTTCTGATTGCAACACCCTGGATCTCTTCTAAACTTTTTGTCGATTGTTCTCTCAATGTTCTCTTCATCAATCCTATAATTGAAATGGCAAATGGCCTTCTTTTGCTATGTTTATATTGGAACCATCAAATTCTTTTGTTATATATAGACAAGTAATGATGAGAAAAGTGATGTTTTAAATTTGTTTTGTGCTAAACTACTTTGGTATTCTTTGTTATACTTATTTTTCTAAAATTTGGCAGGTAATGAGATATCTATGATAGGTGTAGTATTTTGTTTTAATTTAGGCTTAATACATAAACTACCCTTTGAGATTACATCCAAAAATTGCAATTGTGGTTTCAAGATTCTACATTATCTTGTTCATGATTTTCCTCAAGTTTTGCATTTGACATCCATTTTGTCCAAGTTGTGCATTTCTCAGGTAGCATGTAAAGTCATTTTGATTGCCAAATCTATAAGCATCATCATCAATCCTAATTTTCTTTTTTTTTTCACAGGTATAAAATTGAGAGTTGAATGAAGATCAATTGCAATGCAAGCTCAATAAATTGTTCGTACTTTCGAAGAAATCTCTACATATCTGTCTTAGTTTAGGATAGGCGTAATATTTAGTGTTATAGTTCAGTTAGAATTTCTTTGTTTTATTGGACTTGGTTTACTTTGATTTGCCCTGTAAGGAGATATTACCTCAATACAATTTTAGTTGTGTTAATTTGTATGATTGTGGGTGATTTTATCATTATCTGGAGTGTTTTATAATTTTATTTTTAATTTATTCAAGTCTAATTTAAAAAATAATATCACTATGAAATAATTAAGCATTTTCTTGTAATTACTGACAAAAGATTTTATTATCAAAGGTAAATTTTAACAACAATTAAATGAGACTTTAAGACAAATATTTTCATCACAAAATAAACGGTTTCATCATGAGTTTGATTATATTTAGTGACAAATGTTTTTGTCTTAAATCTTTCTTTTTATTTGATACAAATTAATTTTATATTTTGTGACAATTGTAATTGTCGGTAATCATAAAATTTAGTGACAATTCTATATCGTCAGTAAAAAAAGTATATTTTTAGTGACAAAATAGTAGATTTAACTACAAAATTATTTATCTTTATTATAATAATAATTGTTACTAATTCATACATTTAAGGACGAAAATATTTGTTGTATACAAAAAGTTGTCATTAGTGATGAAAATATATTTGTTCAACCAAGAAATATATATAACTCTAGAGACAATTGGTGTCGTCCCTAATTGAACTAAATAATTAGGGACGAAGAAATTTTGTCGGTATCAATAACTTTTTAGTGACAAAAGCATATCATCAACTACAAAAAAAATTATATTTTTACGAAAACAAATTCGTCATAAATATTACACATTTGGGGACAATTTTTTTTTTGTAGCTAATTTAATTTTTTTAACGACGAAATACTAAATCGTCTTTGTATACTTTCAGCGACCCACTTTTGAAGACGATTGATTAACGAAATTTTTTCATCACGCTAAATCTTTTGTGACAAAATACGACTTATAAGTGACAAAATCATCCATCCCTGATGATTAAATTTGTTGTGGTGTATATCAACACTGCAATAATTGCACCTTCTCCTTTAGTCTAACCACCAGCAACATCACATCCACCTTCACCATAACTTTCCTCTTCTTTATTGGCTCCTCCTCCATCATATTTTTTTTAAAAATTAAGCAATTATTGAAGTTGTTGCAGCAACAGGCAAAGTTGTTGCAACAATAATCTTAGTTGTTTTAGCAACCTTCGTAGTTGTTGAAGCAACTGCCTTAGTTGCTATAACAACTTCAATAGTTGCTACATCAACTATCGTAATTATTGTAACACAACAACTGATAGTGATTGTTGCAGCAATTACCGTAACTACTACAACTACTATCATAGTTTGAAGCAGCTATTGTAGTTGTTAAAGTAACCATCGTAGTTTCTTAATTTTCTGCATAATTTCTTCAATCGCTTAAAAAGGATAAATTTTCTTTTCAAAGTCTCAAAATAAAAAATAAAAAGATAATTCATAAAAAGAAAAAAAAAGAATGACGATAAAAGAGGAAAGAAAAATAAGAAGAAAAGACTAATGGAGGGAAAAATCTTAAAAGAGAAAGAAAAAAATATGAAGAAGAAGGTGGGGGGAAAGAAGGAAAGAAAGAAAAAGAAGGAAAGATTGAAAAGATAATTAAGGAAAAAAAATTAGATTTTGATATTTAGAATGGAAGGGAACTCTTTTTAAAAAAACTAGTGAATTTGTCCGCGCTTTACGTGATCTTATAAAATATGTAAGATATCAATAATTTTATTAATATAAATGAGTTTTCATTCAAAAAAATTTGGGTAGTAGTTATATATCAGATTTTCAGTAATAAGTTGTTATTTTCATGAATATAATAAGCAGCGAAAAATATGCTCTAATAATTTAAATGGCTAATGTGATTATTTCTACAAAGTCTTATAATGTATCTATTTACATGACTATAATATGGAACATCAAATAATGCTATGAACATGATTATTAATTGTTTTAGGAATTATGATAATAAAAATTTGTGAAAGCAATGAAATAAAGACCATTAAGTTTTACATTAAATAACTTCAAGGAAATGACTTTTTAGTTTCTTAACTTGCATATTTAATATACTGTACTTAAAAGATTAAAAGAGTGAATATTTTAGTTTTATAATAAAGCACATAAATGAAGAAAAAGACTTCCCAAAAAGAGAAAAAAAAAACTACATCATTGTATCTCTTGGCCAAAGAGATGTGTTATATTATTTTATATATTCTTAGCTTTTTAAGCATTATAGATTAATTGTTTAGTTGAATATAAATAACATACACTGACATGCAAATATTTACCTATTAACGATCATTTTTATAACAATTTGATGCGTTAAATATTGCGCTTTGAATCTCGACACTCTTTAATATGTGAAGAGAATTTTCAAAACATATGGTTATATCATTAATTTTAAATAGGTACAACTTCTTTTATATGAGAAAAGAATTCTCAAAAGATGTGGTTATATCATTAACTTTAAATAGGTACATATTTGGATAATCTAGATGTTCAATAATTATAATTTTAGTTGAGATGTTTAGGTTAAAGCTACATGAAACTTTAAAAGGAGAGAAGTGACTTAAGCCTAAGAATAAGGATACATATGATCCGCTATGCCAATCTTTTTTTCCTTTTCAATTTCACATCCAAATTCTTAAATTCTATTTTTTTTTTCGTGTCACATATTTACCTTTAGGCTCTAACAATTTCTATACAAAATAATTTGTAAAACATGAAAAAAATAACATTAATTTCAATATTACAAAATAAAATATCTACATACTCTACCGATATAATATAATAATTAAAAAAATATCTATTCATCTCTTTCAAAAAGAAAATAAAATAATAGAAAATATTATATTCACAAAGTGAAAAAAGAACGGAAAACAATTATCAAGAATTGTTTATGTCGTTTGTTCTCATGACAAGTTGGTTGGATCAACTAATATTGGGATTGGATCCCTTCAAATTTGAAAATTATAAAAGGTGAATAAGGGTTCGTTCATCTATCATACGATATGTTAAAATGATGCATCAATAAGATGATCACATGTACATTTATTGTCAACCTGCAGTTTGACATTCATGAAGTTGCTTGCTCAATAAAATTGAGTTAAGCATGACTTTCAGATTGTGTAATCAAGATAATTCATCTTGATGATGATGGTTTAGCATTGAATGCCTTCGATAAATATCTAAACTATTGCTAATGAGAACAAAACTTCATGTATTGGTCTAAAATATGATATATTGCAATAGTACTTGTATGCATTAGACCAATAAATTATGATTATTTCTTCTCTCTCAATCGGTTCAAGGTCGGGAACCAATTATTCCATCTGATAATTTTGATGTGCGGTATACGATTAATGAATATACCATAATGCACAAAGATGGATTCCTCAAAGAAGTAGATGATGTATGCTAGTTTTTCTAACATAAGGGGGAGATTATAAGCGCTATGAAATATGTTAGGAATTATCACCAGATCCTCATCCAAAATATAATTCAAGTCAAATGTCGAAAACATCTCATATTAAGCGCAAGTGCTCTTATTTTGTGTTCCTAAAGGACAAAGTCTATGCATGCGTGAAGCGTGGTAGACTAATCGGTTCCAAATGAAATAGTCCTTGAAAAATAAGGAGCAAATAATCATAATAAGAAGGCAATGCGCTCTTGATGAGCCTACGACATAACACTTCATGAAACCATATGAGAGGTTTATGTATCTGAAAATAATGAAGTGATGAGATTTCAAAATGTTATGTCCCATTGTGAACCGATACTAAATGATATATCATCAATATCTTTGACACAATATTGGCGCAATATTGTAAAAGATTACGAGGATATTAATTCTACGTTAATTTAAGCATGCTGACGTAGAAATATTTATCAAGTGAAATTAAAGGATGCATCTTGGTAAGTATTAAACTTATTTGATTTGCAGTCCAGATATTTAAAGATGTCACTCATGAAATGTTGAATATTGTCACTTGACAAAACTTATGTGAAAAACATTTAAGGATTCAAAATGCTTAAAGCATATAAAAATTTCTGGGAAACTTATTTATAATCCTGATATTGTATAAGCTTATTGCTTGAACATCATTGGAACTCTTGGAGAGTTTTCAAAGAAATAAATTATTTGCTGAAATTTGAAATATATCGAATTGGATTGGTTATGAAGTACCATATCTTAGTGCAATTGATGCACTCATGTACCTTGCAAATACTACAAGGCCTATAGCCTTTTCAGTCAATTTGTTAGCAAGGTATAATTTTGCTCCTACTATGAGACATCAAAATGGGATAAAACACATGAGCTCGTTTTATTCTAAAGATTGCAGTCCCGATCTTATTTGGTCATGCTGATATTGAGTACTTATCTGACCCGCATAAAGATCGGTCTCAAATAGGCTATGTATTCATATGTGGTGGTACTGTCATATCTTCGAGATATACAAAGCAGTTCATCATAGCCACTTCATCGAATCATGTTGAGATAATAGCTATTTATGAAGAAAGTCGAGAATGTGTATGGTTGAGGTCCATGATACATCTCATTCGAGAAAAATGTGGTGTGAAATATGACAATCTACCCACAATTTTATACAGAGAAAATTCAGCATACATAGCACATCTTAAGGGAGATAGAATGAAGCATATTTTGTCAAAGCTTTTCTACATACATGAGCTACAAAAGAATGATGATATTAATGTGCAACAGATTCGTTCAACTGACAATGTGACTGATTTATTCACCAAATCTTCTCCAATTACAACTTTTAAGAAGATGCTGCACAAGATCGAGATGCAAAGGTTCAAGGATTTTCTCATTTGGGGGAGTTAATACGCGTTGTACTCTTTTTCCCTTACGAGGTTTCGTCCCACTGGATTTTCCTTGTAAAGTTTTTAATGAGGCAGCCGAAATGCGTATTATTAGAGATGTATACTCTTTTTCGTTCACTAGATTTTTTTCCTACTAGGTTTTTTCTAGTAAGGTTTTAACGACATTATCTACCAATTAGACATTCAAGGGGAGTGTTACAAATGTATTTACATTATAGTAAATGTCTATCAAGATCTATCAAGATCTGTTTTGATATCTATTAGGATTGAAGCATCCGTCTTTTACTCAGACTAGGAGTAAATTTTCTCCTATAAATAAAGGGGTTTTGTTCATTGTATTCATAATCTTATGATTTCTCATCCATCAAGAGAAATAAAGAAGTCTCCCTTTTCTCTCTCTATTTATTCTTTATATTTCATAACAAAGAGCACTTAAAAAGGAATACAGATATAAACCAAATAGAACACTTAAAAGAGAATGGAGGGAGTACTTTGTAAAGATACAATAAAGTATCTTAAAGAATAAATTATTGATATTACACTTTTTATTTATAATTTTTTTAAAAATATATAAAAATAAAAATAATCAATTAATATAAAACGGAGAAAGTAGAATAACTCTATTACTATACAGTATATACACGTCCAGTTGAAGAGGCAAGACATGGATGATCATTAAAAATAATGCCCCGAATCAAGAACTTTGAAAATAATAAACCAATATTGCGACTGTGCACAAAGCTTTATATGGATGTTGATTACTTATTTATATGTGTTTCTCTATCATATCCGTACAATACCGTATTCTCCTTTTTGTATTACATATTGGTGGGCTATATGTCACAC
>NC_061119.1:78602311-78610379 GCF_002878395.1 Capsicum annuum | reverse complement strand
ACCTTATTAATGAGTATTTGATTTCCCACCTAATAATTACTTTCTTATCTTTCCCCACACTCATGTTTTTACTAAAAAAATAAAAGTAAAAGAATATAATTCGTAATTCTGGAATACACTATCATTTTAAAAGATACAAATAATATAAATCTAATACTCCCTCAGTCCCAAATTACCTGTCCCAAATTGAGATGACATATTAATTAAGAAAAATAATTAATAACATGCCTAGTTTACCATAGTAAACCTATTAAATGATGTTTACAATTTAATTTAAAGAAAAAGTAATTAATGCAAAGGGTAAAACATGAAAAAAAAATTGTCTTGTCTTGATTAATGAAAAAAGACAAGTAAAATGGGACATCAAATTAGAAAATTTAGGACGGATGATTTGGTACGGTGGGAGTAGTAAAAACTTCTATAATATTTGTATCATTTATGACACAAAACAATATATAACTTTATTGTCATAGCTTTATGACACAACAATATATAACTTTATGATACGAAACAAATAACACAACCAATCATCAAATATTAACATTTTTACACAAATTAAGAGGATAGTTGTATAACTTAATTGAATAACAATTAGAGAAAACTTGTAAATCTGTAGAACTTCAACAATAATCTTTGAGACATAAATGAATAAATAGTCAAAAGTATTTTTTTCTCGACATAAAAATATGAAAGAGTATATTACTTTGTCCGACGAAAACTCAAAATTTCATCATCCATTGATACAATTATCAGCTTCTGTAATACACAACTGAAAGAGAAATTGTTCAACAAAGGATTAAAGAATTCAACATAACTTTTAGCTTCTATAATATAGGATACATATGAATAAATTAACACAAAATCATGTAGAAATTAAAAAAATTAGAGCACAAAATTTAAGTTACCCATCTATCAGCAATACAGTATCAACAACCAATTTCTCACTATCAAAAATACTAAATATTTCATTGGTTCTCTAATTTCAACAATAAAAAAAAATGTGTGAAGATGAGAAATTATGTAGTAACTCATCATATTGTGTAGTTTGGATATTTGACATTTCTATGGACCATCTATATGTAGTTTTGAATTTATATTAATTGGTGAAAGATTAAAAATTAAGAAAAGATATATTTAAAATTAAAGTGTATTTTAATACTCATAAATTTATAATTAATTTTCATTCCGTTACCAAAGTCTCTTCATCTTTCCTTACACTTATGATAGAGATTATTGGGTGCATTAAAAATTAATAATTTAAATAGTGTGAATTTTTTTTCAACATGAAATTAATAATAAATAATAAGAAAAAAATTGAATAAAAATAAGAAATCTATGTAATAGTAAATGAGGTTACTCTATGTTTACTGCAAAATAGGCAAATATGCTACTACGTGAGCTAATTCTATCTTAATTGGATTTTATTGCTATTAGTGTCAGGTATTATATTGGTGACTAAGACAAACAGTTATTTGAGATTGCTTAATTGATGATTGTGAATATGAAATGGTTAAAAGTTATGGACATTATTAATATCAATTAAGAGTAGAATTGATGTAATGAAGATATGAATTAAGATGAGTTTGTAAAATAAAATAATTGAAAGAAATGACAAAAAATGCCCCCAAAAAGGAGAAAATAGATAAATATGAATGGAGGTCAAGGTGCCACATCACCTTCTATATGTTTCTCATATATATATATATATATATATACACTAGTGTACGTATCCGCGCAATGCACAGATAATATTAAAATAATATTTTTGATATTTCATGTTGAAATATCTTGTTCGAGCATGTTAAATTCTATTATCTTAAAAAAAAAAATTCAATTATAATATTGTTTCTCAATAAAATGTAAAAATAAAATAGTTTTTTTCTACGCTCACCCACCTCCCACCCCTACCACCATCTCCACCCCACTCCGCAATTTGTATTTTAAAAAAAATTCTGTTCCCGCCTCCGCTCCCACCCACCTCTAACCAAATCTTTATGAAAAACTCATGTAACTATAATATGTGTGTGTATTCTTATTATATTATTTAAAATTTGATTTATATTTCTCCCACCCCACTACCTCACTTTTAATCAAATTTAAATGAGTAAAAAACAACCATTCACAATTTAAAGATATTAGATTGTTAATATTTTTCTCCCCATACTTCTAATCAATTTTATATGAGTAAAGAAAATCGTGTCATTATAAAAAAAAACTTTTATTTTTCTTATTTTCTTTATTATATTAATTACAATTTAAAGATTTCATATTATTAATATTGATTGTTTTAAATTTTTATTCTATTGCACCTCCCTCCCTGCTCCCCCAATCTATTTCGTTTAAAATTTATAAGCAATATGAGTGTTTGTTTAGTTACTTCATCATATTCCTAAAAATAGTTTAAAATATTATCCCTCAACCCTTTATTTTTCTATATTTTTTCACTATAGTTTAACTACTTCTATTTAGTCTAACTATAAATTGACTTTATGTTATATTACACACCATGATAGTGAGTTTTCTTCTCTTTTTCAAAATATAGAATGCTGAGTTTTAAATATAAATTACTTAGATTTGATTTTCTAATGTTCATTAATTTTGTCATTCGTTAGGATTATAATTACGTGGTATACATAATTGAAGACTTTGCACGTAATAATTAAAAAATATTTTTTAAAAATATGATCTAAAAAATCTGAATATTGAGACATAAAGCACAAAAGAGTTCAATTTATCAATTATCAGAAATTAACATATTATAAAATAAATATAAACTTATGAAAATAATTGTCAATATCACAAATGATTTATAATTTAATATTGGGATAATCTAAAATGCAATATCTTTTAATTTTTCTTCAAAATCATAATATCCCTCAATAATATGTTGTCTTTCTTGTTTTAATTTATTTATAAGTTTAATTTCATTTTTTATTTTCAAAATTAAGGAGTTTAAATAATAAGATAACCAAATTAATTAAATTTTAAGTCTATCTAATAAAGAGTTAATCTATATTAAATTTTTGAATTTAAAAATTAATATATTATCTAATGGATAGATTATTGTGTTTATCATCTACTTTTAAAACGAATACTGCTCTAAATCATAGCATCAGATTAATACAATCTGTCCTACCTAAATACAATTAATGGTGTTTGCATTCTACCTATTTCAAATTTCATGCAAAATTACACCGAATAATATTATTTTCCATATATGAAAAAATCTTTTTAGCCACAATTTGGTTAAAATAGTAAAAAGTCTTATTCACACTATAAACTAGTTAGTTCTTAGACATTTTTGCCCTTTTCATCCTAAATTTGAATTTCTAACATTACTTTATTTAATAACCATTTTCCAATACATTGAAAACTATCTCTATACATGGGAATGAACAATTTATATATTCTATTTTAATTGACAATTATATAACTAAATAATTATCAAATACATAACATAATTAATGGATGATTATTCGAGCTAATAATCAGTGATTAGTTAAGGTCCATTTAATGAACAATGGGCAACTCGTCCTACCTTAAGTTTTAGAAGTGAACAATTTTTTAATTGACAATTACATAATTAAATAATTGTCAAATGTAGTAGTATGTAATTAAGAAAATAAAAAATAATTAGTATAAATTTATTTATTAATTGCTAGGTATATTTTTTTTTATATTTGAAGTTGTTTAATTTTAGTTCAACTTTTAATTATGTATAGTTTATACTTTGTACATATTTTGAGAAATTTAATTAAGTTTTTTTTTATATAGTTTTATTTTATATTTCTTTAATGAATATGAAAATTAGTGTACGAAAATAGAGTTTTAAAAGTGAATTTCCTAAATTGTCACCCAAGTTTTAAAAAATTTCTTAAAATATCACTTATGTTTCATTTAAGATTACAATATCACTCAACTATCACTTTTTCCCTCAAAAAATATTAAACACCTCAAAAGTATTCTTCTCTCTTAGTTGGCATGTCATGTCATTAGAACTTTTAAAAAAAAAAAAAATTAAACCTATTTAACTCATCAAACTCATTTAATCAAACTATAACTCTATTTTTTTTTAAAATGCATTAGTTTAGTAAAAAGAAATTTTTATCGATACTAAAACTTGACATATATTTTTTTAAAGGTTATTTTTCTGGACGGTCACTCACTTTTTTTGAATTCCCTACACAAATTATTTTTATCTTTTTAGAGAAAATAATATGACTCAACTATCATTATTATCCTAAAAAAAAAAAGATTTCATACATCCCTTTCTCTTCTAATTGGTAGGCCATGTTATTAAATTATTTTTTTAATAATAGGCCTACTTAAATCATCAAACTTATTTAGCCAAAATTATATTCTTATTCTTTTATTTTAAAAAATATATTAATTTATTAAGAAGAAATTTTCTTGCTTAGAAATCTTTTATCATTACTTAAACTTTTAGTTTTTTCTAAAGTTGTTTTCTTGGATTGTTATCAATGTTTCTGGAGTCACTTATAAAAATTACCTTTTATTTTTGTTAAAACAATAATGTCACCCGGTTATTAATATTTTTCTCAAAAAAATACTAAATACCTCAAAAGTCTCCTCCTCTTCTAATTAGCATGTCATATCAGTAAACCACTATTTTTTAAAAAAATAATAAACATATTAACTCAGCGCACTCATGTAACCAAAATAAATAATTTTATTTCTTAAAAAAATATATTAATTTGTTAAGAAGAAATTCTCATACTATTTTCCTATATGAGCATTCAGGTTTTTATATATAATTGCCTACAAAGATCATTTGTTTTCTAAAGAAAATAATATCACTAAAGTAAATAAGTTATCTAGAGATTTTAATTTGCTTGTAAAAGTATGTTGAGTTGTCGTTAATGAAATATTTACCAGTTCTAAAGTGAGTTGAGTTGTCGTTATTGAAGTATTTCACTAATTATATTTAAATATTGTTTAAATATATAGTTGAATTGTATTTAAATATAATAATTTAAAACAATTAATTGGAGGTTAGTTTAGTACGTAATATATATAGGTAATGATATGCAATTTATCAAATTGATGTAACATAAAGGCGAAAGACTTGTATGATCAACACTTATATCTCACACTCTTTGGTTCAACAGACGTGAACTATATGTATGATTTCCATATTGTGACGACGTTTATCAGGTCTAAAGTATGTTGAGTTTTCGTTATTGCAATATCTTACAAATTATGTCTGAGAATTATTTAAATATATATTTTAATTTAATTTAAACATAATACTTAAAAAATAACAAATAGAGGCAAAAATAATTAATTAAGTTGTTGTTATTGCAATATCTTACCAATATAAGTAATGATTCACAATTTATCAAATCAACATAACATAGAGGCGAAAGACTTGTAGATCAACACTTATGTCTAATTCTTTTTGGTTAGACACACATGAACTACATGCATGATTTTATAATGTGTCGACATTTACCAGTGTAAAGTGTGTCGAGCTATCGTTATTAAAATATTTCACAAATTATGTTTAAAAATTATTTTAATATACAGTTTAATTTACTTTAAATATAATAATTGTAAACTAATTAATTACAGGTTAATTTATTAACATTATAAGTCACGATCCGTAATTTATCAAATCGACATAACATAAAGATGAAAGACTTGTACGGTCAATCAGATTTAATTGCCATATGAAACTTTGGTTCTTGAATAATTTAGCACAATTCATTAGATATTTTATAAATAAAATTATTATTAAAATATTAAATAAAAAATAACATTTAATTGCCCTATGAAACTTTGGTTCTTGAATAATAGCACAATTCATTAGATATTTTATAAATAAAATTATTATTAAAAGATTAAATAAAAATAACATTTAATTGTCATACGAAACTTTGGTTCTCGAATAATTTAGCACAATTCTTTAAATATTTTATAAATAAAATCATTATTAAAAGATTAAAGAAAAATAATAGGTTTTCATATACGTATGTATTATGTTTTTCGAAGAAAATATAGGGGATAAAAAAGCTTTAATTACCTTGACTTAAAAAGAAAAAAGAAAAAACTTTAGTTTACTTGAAGGATCTTTGAAATATGATTTGAATTTTTTATACTTTATTAAAAATCCCGCAATAGATAAAACTATTTAATTTTAAATAAATAAATATTACACGTGCAAGGCACGTGCGGTTACACTAGTGTAATTAATTTGTTTTGGACCTTTGTTATATTTTCGATATAATTTAGCAAAATTCAGATGGAATTTAATTTTTAATTAACTTGATATCATCCATTTCCTTTCTTTTTATTTCTCAATATTTACTTCTTGTAATTTTATATAATTGCATGTATTTTTTTTTCATTTAGCAAAACTGATTAACTGCATTATTATTATTTTAATTTTTGAATTAAAATACAATTACATTGTTGAATGAGGTTATAGACTCATGCTTTCTTGTATTTTAAATTATATTTAGTTAAGTTACATGAAAAGTTATTAATATATAATATATGTACCTTAAATTCATTAATTATTCTTGTATAAATCAATTTTAGTTGTTCAATAAGTTTAGGGAATAGAAAAAAAGTTACTGCATTTATAAAGAAAATTTGGAGGGAATTTATTTGAGAAAATGATGTGCAAGACTATGTAAGTTTTTTCACAATTATGATCAAATTTAGGCTAAAAAATTATGATCATCTAGCACTTTCCTATATTTATTTGTTTGTTTGTTTTGCTTTTACTTCACCCGATAATTAATTGGCTGTTAATGTAAATTCTAAATGCACTCAATCGAGGCATGACGGGTGATTTGACCGTAATGAAAACGATGAGCCAATAATGAAAATCATAGAAACCAAGAAAAAAAAAATGAAAATATGGGTTTGTCATTATTTTGTAAAAAAAGAAATATTATTTCCAACCTTCCATTTTACATGACATTATCTTTTTGCTACCTTGTTAGTAATAAAAAAAAAGAATCTAACACTCCTAGATCTAAAATAGTTAAACACATTTTACTCTAATGATAAGTTTTATAGTCATAGTAATCAGGGGCGGCTCAATAATATTTGTGGCCTAAAGCAAAATTTCAACAAGAGGCCTTTAAGTTTTTCGTTAAAGAAAAAGTATTATATTTTTACATTTGAAAAAATTATTTCTATTGAGGCAACTATTGTAAGAATTGTAATTTTTAGAAGTAATATAAGTATTTGAAAGAGAATCTAGTCTTTTTACATGATTGAGCATATCGATTAACATATTACTCCTATTTTCTATATATTTCGATTTTAAAAATAAATCTACTCTCTGATTTACATTTTAAAATTTTAAAAATAATTGAAAAAAAAATATACATACTATGAAGAAAAGAAATATATAAAATAACAAAATTTAAATGAAAAATAACCAAATATAGAACAATCTAACCTGATTCGACAGGTAGAAAACTTGATAGTATTATTTTTACTACTTGAATAATCTCGATGCAACACTTGAACTTAGAGAAAAATAAAAATAAAAATAGGTAACTGAATTTTCTCTAATGAAGAATTGAGAAAGAACTAAGTGATATAAAGACAAAAATAAAAGTAAGGTACAAATAGAAAGACAAGATTAAAGGATAAAAATAAATGTGGCTTGTAAATTATAATAATGAAGAATTTGTGTAAATAAAAAAAATGGCCCATTTACGCGTAGATGATGGGAGAGATTCCAAAGTTATTATTTCACTTCCCAGTTTTTCTCAAAGATCTCATCAGTCTTTTTCCTTTAAAATGAAAATTGAAAAAAAAAAATTCAATTACATGTATCTTCCAGAAATTTTGGGCCCCCATAATGGTGAGGCCTAAAGCAATTGCTTGGGCTGCTAGACTATTGGGCCGACCCTGATAGTAATGTTATAACATAATTAAATTACAAGTTTCAAAAGCCTTACAATTTTATGTATAAATATTATGGCATTTTCAAGAGCAAAAATATACACTTTCATTTTCTAAATTTATACCTATGAGAATTCATGAATGAAAAGCATAAACGAAACTATACTTCAATCAATCAAGC
>NC_061119.1:78519349-78599311 GCF_002878395.1 Capsicum annuum | reverse complement strand
CCTTCCCCCCACAATTAATTTAAATTAAATATTTTAAATATGTAAATCATATTTAAATTAATTAATTATTGAAGTAAAATTTATTTAAATTAGGTAAGAATTTTAAATTTGATAAATTAGTTAATTTAAATATTAATTAATTTAAATAAATGAATTGGTTAATAATTTAAATTAATTAATTTTTTAATAATTTAAATTAATTAATTAAATTAATTTTAATGAAATACATTTTTTATTATTTTTTTATTTTAAAAATGATTATTCAAATTTTTCAAATTTTAAAAGCATGATTATTCAACTTGTTCTACGATTTATAATGTTTTCTTATTTAATTAAAAAAAAAAAATTTAAATGACGTGGTAGGCATAGCTGACGTGGCAGCAGATGTGGCAACTGACGTGGGAGAGAGTGTGTTACACTCATAAAAAAAAAGGGTTTAAAATGTTGTTTTTTAGTAAGTTTAGGGGTCCAGATGACAAACATATAAGTAGAAGTGTCCAACTTACAAAACTGACGTAGTAGAGGGGTCCAGAAGGTCATTTTGCCTTTAAGAAAAGCCAAAGTACGTCGTTTTCTAGAAGAAAAAAATGTCATAAGTTGGATGGTAGGTGGTCCTATTGCATCTTTTAACGCGAGACTTATTATATAGAGTTAATACATAAAAATGACTCTAAACTTGACATCAAATTATAACTTTGACCTTAAACTTTGATAATGTACAAATAGGACCTTTAACTATTCAAAACCTGAACAAATATGACCTCCGATTTTGCAACCCCATGCATGAGTCTCACTCGCACCTATGTGGAAAGGTAATTCAATCACACAGTGTCATATCTTTAAAAGGGTTGACTTGAAGAGAGGTCATATTTGTGCAGTTTTGAATAGTTAAAGGTCATATTTGTGCACTGTCAAAGTTTTGCTTTATGTGTTAAAACGACGTCGTTTTTATTATTATTATTATTATCATTATTATTATTATTATTATTTTATATATTTCTATAGTAGCACCTAATTTTTTTTTAATTTAAAAAAATTATTATTATTATTATTTTATTTATTTCTATAGTAGCAACACTTAGCTTTTTTTAATTAAAAAAAACAGCCACTAGTAGGGATCGAACCCGCACAGTAGGCTGAAGGAAGCGCCCAAGAAGAGCAAACAACACCATTGGGCTATCTAAGTGCCTTGTTTCATGTGGTTCAACATTAATATATGTACATAAATATACATTTTCTATCTTATATATATACAACGTAATTTTTTTACCGAGGGGGTTCGGGTGAACCCCATGGCAACCACGTAGGTCCACCCCTCGTTAATTTAATAATGTTTTGATAACGTTAATTTAATAACATTTTAATTACGTTAATTTGATAACGTTAATTTAATATACTACTACTACTATCCTTAATAACATTAATTTAATAACGTTTTATTAAAACTATAATTTTTATTATTATTATTATTATTATTATTATTATAGTTTCATCTTTAATTTAATATTTAAATAAATAATATTTAGATATATTATATAACTCAAATTCGTCCTCTGTTTTATAACATATATACATACCCGCTCGATTTTTTTGTATGAGGCTGACCCGCCTAATTAATAAATCTTTAATATTGCTCTTTTTCCGCAATGACAAAAGAAATTAGATGTCATTTTCATTTTTGAGCCAAAAATAATGAAAAATAATAGTGAAGAGTCATTTAAAGGTCATATTTGTGCAGTTTTGAATAGTTAATGGTCATATTTGTGCACTGTCAAAGTTTAAAGTCATAATTATGTATTATGCCCTTAGATTTTAAGCTGGACGCGCCCAGTTTTGTGTGTTGAACACGCGTTCAGTTTTGCATGTTGAACACACATTTTGCCACGTAGGATTGGAGGTCATATTTGTGTAGTTTTGAATAGTTAAAGGTCATATTTGTGCACTGTTAAAGTTAAGGTTAAAGTTATAATTTGGTGTGTCAAGTTAAGGGTTATTTTTATTTTTATGTATTAACTCTATTATATATTCATTAATGTATAAAATTATGTGTTGAAGAAAAGTACGTACCATTAAAGATATGAATCTGCCATTTATCCAATAGTTATCTGGTCAATAGAATGTACTGGTTGATACGTGAATGAGGTCATTGCTTATAAGAGAAGAAAAATAATTAAACATAAAAGAGAGGAAATACTGTCAGGTATAACATTCTATTGAGACCCTGCTATGCTAAGAGAAGTTTAAAAGCACCTCCACATATAGATAGACTAGATAATTAGGCGTCCGTTTACGGGCTCAATATTATAATTTTAAATATTTTTCTAGATATATTTAATTAAAAAAATTTAAATATAAAAGATTAGATTATTTAATATAGGTTATAGCAAATTTTTTTTAGTTTGTAAGTTATAGCAATTTTTATTTAAAAAATATATAATTTTTTTTTCTAAATAATCAAATCAAGACCAATCAAAAAAGAAAAAATAATAGATCTTATATAATAAAAATTAAATATTCTTTTCTTAAAAATAGATGACAGTTAATAAGTGATACCAATCATAATCTAAATTTCTCTTTAACCGTTTTTTTCTTCAGATGCGTTTCTTCTTCATCTCTTCAATGACTTTTATTTTTTTCCAATAAAAAGATAATTTTTCAATCAAAATTTTTCATAAAATTTTGTTGTTTTAGGAAAGGTTTTAGGCCATAGCAATTTGAGTGTTTTATGTAAAAATTAAGTTTTTAAATTTGTAAATTTTAAAAAAAATTCATACAATGTGAATTGTGATAATTGGTACTCAATCATTTACATCATGAATGAAGAAGAAGACAATAAGGGAGAAAGAACTTCAAAGAAGATCGTAATGAAGAAGAAAAATGATATATTTGATAATAAAGAAGAAGAAAACAACATGTTTGCTAATGAATAAGAAAGAAATCAGTATGATTAAAGAAATATCTTTACCAAATTTTTACTATGATAGAATTAAAAAAATATAAATAAAAATAATTATTGAAATCAATAATAATACCTACCATAATTATCAAAAGAGTTAATTCAGAGAGATAGATATTAAAGACTAAAAATTAAGAGATGTTATAAATATACCATATATAGTGAATGTCTACTCTACCATATATAGTGAATGCCTACTTTACCATATATAGTGAATGCCTACTTTACCATATATTGTGTATGTCTATTTATGGAAAAGTTACAAACCTCAATGTTAGTTTTTTCCTATCAATAAAGGGGTTTTGCTTCATTGTAATTCATCCATCAAGAGAATTAAGAATTCCTTATGAGAAAAAAAGAAGTCTTCTCTCTACTCTTCTTCTTTATTCTTTATTAGTTTATAATACGTTATCAGCATGAGACTCTAATCTCGAGGTCATCCCAACTTTATCTATCTGCAAGGTCTAGTGTTGGTCACGATGAACTCATGATTGTGGATAACTGATGGTTTGTTTATGGAAGTAAATTGGTAACCCGTTTAAATTAATTTTATTTTTAATGGTTTGCAAAACTTATCTTTATTATACATGATGTTACTGATTATCTAATCTATTACCGTTGCTTTTACTCAAATCAACCCCAGCCCGACTGATACATACACTTCATATGAGTTATTAAATCTTATCTCTTGGGCACGGTAAAATAGCATGCAACACTGTTAAAAATAAACAGGATTTCTTCTAATAGTCTTTAGTAGTAGTGTTTATGATGAATATTCCTTTTAATAACCTATATCGTTTCAGTTTGCTAGCATCTATACATGAAATTGCTACTAATATGATGATTAAGTTTCGGGAATGATGTTCGACGGAAAAGTCTTTGTAACATCTTAAAATTACACTTATGTTGTTAAAACTGGTTCTATGAATAAGAACGAATTGAATTCCTCTATTTCACTAATGACTTGAACATGAGGTCTAGGGTATTTTACCCTTCTATGGCATTGGTCGTGGGCAAGACAATGGAATCAAATCTCATCGCACCAAAATATAAGACATCAAGTTGGAGTCCCGATGTACCATGATGATAAAATATTGATTAAGTTCCATCGATTTATGAGCCTAAGATGCTTTTATATGGATAAGATGTTGAGTTTGAATCTTAATACATATATTGATAATATTATAATGGCTAAGGCAAAATAATGGGTGTTTAATGAAAAGTTATGAAATTCGACCCATTGAATATGCTCCATTCCATGAAGTAAATGTGGTAGCAATATATGATAAATATGAAATATGACAACTTACTTTATTCTTGAGGTGTATGTGGTAGCAGTGCATAATATGTCTGAAAGAAGACAAATGATTGAATGCGCGAATATACGCGTGGAGGAATAATATGATAATGATCATAAAAATGATGATATTTTCACACGCTTATACGATTATAAGATATACTAGAGAAAAATTCTCTACATCATATGTATGCCTTGATTTGCTTTTGAAGTAGCAAAATATTAAAAGAGGTTATAAGCTATCATAATTTGATAGACTTAAGGCACGATTATATTCCATTCCTGGAGAATGAGAAACTTATTAATGCAAACGTGCACTTGATTGTGATTGTATCACAACTCACCTCCGAAAGAGGTTGAATAATTTTGAAATCTACTTCTGAAGTAGTAAATCTGAAATTTTACTAAAGCAAAAACACATATCATGATAAACTTGGAGTTTACTAGATTAAAAGTTCATAAGTTGACATGAACGATTGCGATATCCCGAAGATATGCATACTGCGTATTGAACAAATATTGAAGAATTAGAAAATTCTTCTTGAACTTTAATGTTGCTTGTTCTCATGATAAGTTGGTTGGACCAACTAATTTTGGGATTGGATTCCTCAAAATCTGAAAAGAATAAAAGGTGAATAAGGGCCCGTTCACCTTTCATGTGATATGTTAAAAAAATCAATACGATAATCACATGTACATTTATCGTCAACCTGTAGTTTGACATTCATAAAGTTGCTTGCTCAATAAAATAGAGTTAAGAGCATAACTTTCAAATTGTGCAATCAAGACAATTCATCTTGATGAAAATAGTTTGACATTGCATGCCTTTAATAAATAGTTAAACCATTGTTGATGAGAACAAAGCTTCATGTATTGGTCTGAAATATGATATGTTGCATACAATAACACTTGTATGCATTAGACCAATAAATTATGATTATTTTTCCCTCTCAATTGGTTCAAGGTCAGGAACCAACTATTCCATCTAATAGTTTTGATGTACGGTATACGATTGATGAATATACCATGATGCACAAATATGGAGGATGTATGTTAGTTTTCCTAACATAAGGGGGAGATTATAAGCAGCTATAAAATATGTTAGGAATTATCATCGGATATTCATTCAAAAGATAATTCAAGTCAAATATCGAAAGCATCTCATATTAAGCTGCAAGTGCTCCTATTCTGTGTCCTTAAAGGATAAAGTCTATGCATGTGTGAAGCATGATAGACCAATCGGTTCCAAATGAAATAGTCCTTGAAAAAAATAAGGAGCAAATAATCATAATAAGAAGGCAATGTGATCTTGAAGAGCCTACGACATGACACTTCATAAAACCTTATGAAAGGTTCAGGTACCTGAAAATAATGAATATGAGATCTCAAAATGTTATGTTGCATTATGAACTAATACGAAATGATATATCATCAATATCTTTGATACAGTATTGACGCAATATTGTGAGAGATTACAAAGATCTGAATTCTACGTTTATTTAAGCATGCTGACGTAGAAATATTTATCAAGTGACCTGAAAGGATGTATTTTGGTAAGTTTAAAACTTATTTGATTTGTAGTCCAGGCACTTGAAGATGTCACACTTGACATGTTGGATATTGTCACTTTAAAAATGTTTGAAGCATATAAAGTTTCTAGGAAACTTGTTTATTATCCTTATAAGGGATGAATTGATGGTTTGAAAATTATTAAAACTATTAGAGATTTTTCAAAATCAATAAGATTATTTGCTGAAATAAGAAACATACCGAATTGGATTGGTCTTGAAGTACCATATCTTAGTCCAATTAGTGTACTAATGTATCTTGCAAATACTACAAGGCATGATATAACCTTTCGGTTATTTTGTTAGCAAGGTATATTTTTGCTCCTAATAGGACACATCAAAATGGGATAAAAGACATGAGCTTAATTTATTCTAAAAGTTGCAGTCCTGATCTTGTTCACTATGCTGATGTTGGGTACTTATCTGACCCGTATAAAGCTCGATCTCAAATAGGCTATCTGTTTATATGTGGGGGTACTATCATATCTTGGAGATATACAAAGCAGTCTATCTAGCCACTTTATTGAATTATGATGAGATAATAGTTATTCATGAAGCTAGCCAAAAATGTGTATGGTTGAGGTCCATGATACATCTCATTCGAGAAAAATATGGTTTGAAATGTGATAATGCACCCACATTTTTATACATAGATAATGCAACATGTATAGCACATCTTAATGGAGGATTCATTAAAGGAGATAGAACGAAACACACTTCATCAAAGCTTTTCTATACACATAAGCTACAAAAGGAATGGTGATATTAACGTGCAATAGATTCATTCAAGTGATAATATGACTGATTTATTCACCAAGTTTATTCTAACTACAACTTTCAAGAAGATGGTGCACAAGATCGGGATGCAAAGGCTCAAGGATGTTCTCATTAGGGGGAGTTAATACGCGTTGTATTCTTTTTCCCTTTCAAGATTTTATCCCACTGGGTTTTCCTTGTAAGGTTTTTAATGAGGCAGCCTATATGCATATTGTTAGAGATGTGTACTCTTTTTCCTTTACTAGATTTTTTTTTCCACTGAGTTTCTTCTAGTAAGGTTTTAACGAGGCACATTATCTATCAATTAAACATTCAAGAGGGAGTTTTATAAATATACCATATATAGTGAATGTCTACTTTACCATATATAGTGAATGCCTACTTTATCATATATTGTGTATTCCTATTTATGAAAAAGTTACAAACCCTAAGGTTAGTTTTCCCCTATAAATAAAGGGGTTTTGCTTCATTGTAATTCATACCCCAAGAGAAAAAATAAGAATTACTCTCTATTCTCTCTCTACTCTTCTTCTTTATTGTTTATTATTTCATAACATGTTATAAATATGCCATATATAGTGAATGTCTACTTTACCATATATTGTGTATGTCTATTTATGGAAAAGTTACAAACTCCAAGGTTAGTTTTTCCCTATAAATAAAGGGGTTTTGCTTCATTGTAATTCATCTCTCAAGAAAAGAAATAAGAATTACTCTCTCTATTCTCTCTACTCTTCTTCTTGTTCTTTATTATTTCATAACACGTTATCAGTACGAGACTCTGCAAAACAAGGTGAGATTATAAATCTAAAGGTAAGGTTAGTAATTCCTTATGTTATTTGTCTTTTGATACTAATGATATAATTATTGTTGAATTTGAGGAAAAATAATTGGTTTGGAACCATTTATATTTCAAATTTATTTATCAAGAATAATATTATCAAAAGGAATAATAATATGTTAGATTTAAGTTCCATCAATTTATGCCTAAGACACCTTTATATGAGTAAGACGTTGAGTTTGAATCTCAATGCACCATATTGATGATATTATGATGTCTAAGGCAAAATAATAGGTATTTGATAAAAAGTCATGAAACATATCCCATTAATATGATTTATTCCATGAAGTGAATATAGTATCAGAAATTTGAAAGTTGATAACTTGCTTCATTGTTGAAAGAAGACAAGTGATTGAATGCACGAATATAAGCATGGAGAGACAATATGATAATAATCATCAAAAGTGATAATATTCACACGCTTATTATGATTATAAGATATTCTAGAGAAAACTCTTTACATCATATGTATGCCTCAATTTGCTCCTGAAGTAGCAATATGATGAAAGAGGTTATAAGATATATAAGCTATCATAATTTGATAAGCTTAAGACACGATTATATTCCATTCTTAGATAATGAGAATTTTGATTATTATACGCACAGATCCATTCCCTTGGGTGAATGTGATAATATTTAGTGAAGCTTATTAATATAAACGTGTACTTGATTGTGATGGTATGACAACTCACCTCTGAAAGAGGCATAATAACTGAGATGGGTTATTTTGAAATTTACTTCTGAAGCATAGTAAATTTGAAATTTATTCATGTAATAGTAAATCTAAATTTACTAAAGCAAAAGCACATATCATGGTAAACTTGGAGTTTACTAGATTAAAAGTTCATAAGTTGAGATGAACGATTGCAATATCCCAAAGATGTACATACTAAGTATTGAACATATATTGAAGAATTAGAAAATTCTTCATGAACTTTAATGTTGCTTGTTCTCATGATAAGTTGGTTGGACCAACTAATTTTGGGATTGGATCCCTCAAAATCTGAAAAGAATAAAAGGTGAATAATGGCCCGGTCACCTATCATGTGATATGTTGAAAGATGCACCAATAAGATGATCACATGTACATTCATGGTCAACCTACGTTTGACATTCATAAAGTTACTTGTTCAATATAAATTGAGCATAATTTTCAGATTGTGTAATCTAGATAATTCATCTTGATGATGATGGTTTAGCATTGAATGTCTTGCATAAATAACTGAATCATTACTAATGAGAACAAAGTTTCATGTATTAGTATGAAATATGATATGTTGCATACAATAGCACTTGTATGCATTAGATCAATAAATTATGATTATTTCTTCTCTCTTAATTGGTTCAAGATCGAAAACCAACTATTTCATCTAATAGTTTTGATATGCGATATTTGATTAATGAATGTACCATGATGTACAAAGATGAATCTATCAAAGAAGATGGAGGATGTATGATAGTTTTCCTAACATAAGGGGGAGATTATAAGCAGCTATGAAATATGTTAGGAATTATCATCGGATCTTCATTCAAAAGATAATTCAAGTCAAATGTTGAAAGCATCTTATATTAAGCTATAAGTGCTCCTATTTTGTGACCATAAAGGATAAAGTCTGTGCATGCATGAAGCATGATAGACCAATCGGTTCCAAATGAAATAATCCTTGAAAAGGATAAGGAGCAAATAATCATGATAAGAAGGCAATGTGCTCTTGAAGAGCCTACGACATAACACTTCAGGAAACCTTATAAGAGGTTTAGATACCTAAAAATAATAAAGTGATGAGATCTCAAAATATTATATCGCATTGTGAACCGATACAAAATTAGAAATCTTTGACGATATCTTTGATACAATATTGGCACAATATTGTAAAAAATTATGAGGATCTGAATTTTACGTTAATTTAAGCATGCTGACGTAGAAACATTTATCAAGTGACCTGAAAGAATGCATTTTAGTAAGTGTAAAACTTATTTGATTTGCAGTCCATACACTTGAAGATGTCACACTTGACATATTGTATATTGTTACTTGACAACATCCATATGAAAATCCCTAAAGGATTCAAAATGCCTAAAGCATATGAAGTTTTTGGGAAACTTTTTATTATCCTCATAAGATATAATTTGATGATTTCAGTATCATTGAAATTCTTTGAGAGTTTTCAAAAATAATAGAGTATTTGCTTAAATGAGAAATATGAAAAAATTGAATAAGGATCCATTCCGACCTCAAGAAAAGAATGAGGAACTCCTTGGTTATGAAGTACCATATCTTAGTTCAATTGATGCACTAATGTATATTGCAAATACTACAAGGCCTCATATAGCCTTTTTTTAGTTAATTTGTTAGCAAGTTTGCAGTCCCAATCTTATTGGTCATGCTGATTTTGGGTACTTATCTGACCAACATAAATCTCGGTCTTAAATAAGCTATGTGTTCATATGTGGTGGTACTGCAATATCTTAGAGATATACAAAGCAGTCTATCATAGCCACTTCATCGAATTATGCTGAGATAATAGCTATTCATGAAGCAAGCCGAGAATCTGTATGGTTGAGGTCCATGATACATCTCATTCGAGAAAAATATGGTGTGAAATATGACAATCTACCCGTAATTTTATACGGAGATAATGCAACATGCATAACACATCTTAATCGAGGATTCATCAAAGGAGATAGAACGAAGCATACTTCATCAAAGCTTTTCTGTACACATGAGCTACAAAAAGAATGATGATATTAACGTGCAACAGATTCATTCAAATGACAATGTGGCTAATTTATTCACCAAGTCTCCTCCAATTGCAACTTTCAAGAAAAGGGTGTACAAGATTGGGATGCAAAAGCTTAAGGATGTTCTCATTAGGGGGAATTAATACGCACTGTACTCTTTTTTTCTTACGAGGTTTTGTCCCACTGGATTTTCCTTGTAAGGTTTTTAGTGAAGCAACTTATATGCGTATTGTTAGAGATGTGTACTCTTTTTCCTTCACTAATTTTTTTTTCCTACTGAGTTTTTTCTAGTAAGGTTTTAACAAGGCACATTATCTATCAATTAGACATTCAAGGGGGAGCATTATAAATATACCATATATAGTGAATGTCTACTTTACCATATATAGTGAATACCTACTTTATCATATATTGTGTATGTCTATTTATGAAAAAGTTACAAACCCCAAGGTTTGTTTTCCCTTATAAATAAAAGGGTTTTCCTTCATTGTAACTCATCCCTCAAGAAAAGAAAAAAAAATTACTCTCTCTAATCTTCTTCTTGTTCTTTATTGTTTTATAACACATTATCAGGACGAGACTCTGTCAAATAAGGTGAGATTATAAATTTAAAGGTCAAGGTTAGTAATTCCTTATGTTATTTGTATTTTTCTATTAATGATATAATTATTGTTGGATTTGAGGAAAAATAATTGGTTTGGAACCATTTATGTTTTAAATTCATTCCTCAAGAACAATATTATCAAAAGAAATGATAATATTTGGGTTCAAGTCCCATCGATTTATGCCTAAGACTCTTTTATATGTCTAATAATTATGCAAAAATAATTTTTTATTATAATATTTAAAAAAAAAAGTTGCTATAACTTGCAATTATTTTGTTAAATCAATAATTATAAAAAAGTATTTCCATAACTTGCAATAAACAATCTAATAAGTATATAAAATATAATTTTCACATATTTAATTGTTTTAAAAAGAATAATTACTAATTATTTTAAACCAACACGATAGAAAATGATAATAGAGATCACTTTTTATACTTTTCATTTTATAACATATATAATTTACAATTTATTTACCTATTTAACCTTAAAATGTAGCATGTTCTAATGCTAATTTTTAACATCAAGCTTAACATATTTTCTTGAATTAAGCAACTATTTTTAATTCTTTTTTTTACTTTATTTAAAAATTATACAAAAAAATAAATTTAAAGTATAAATGTCAATATAATAACAATTTATTTGATTTAATAATAATTTTGTAACAAAATTATTTGATAAATGAAAAAAATAAATATCTTGAAATAGGTTAACAATTATAAATTTTAGACCACTAAATTGCAAGTAAAAATAATGAATCACCACATTACATATTTTTAAAATATGATTTACATAATTAGTTCCACATAGTTTTTATAAATTTACTCTTAGAATTTCATGCATGATAATATTTATGGGGAAAAAAACTAATAATATTTAGAAAGTTGGAATATTGAAATTAGTGGTGGAGTCACTATTTTCACTTAGAAGCTTTAAAATATAAAAAAGTAAACATACGTAATTTCATGATTTAGTTCATGATTTAATAATATTTCATGATTTACTTTCAATTAAACATCTTATAAACCTTTAAAATAAAAAAAATATAAATATGCTTTTTGTGTTATGACAAAATAAAGACACGTTTTCTTATATTTTTTTTTTACGTTATGTTTATTTATTTTAATTTGTTTTGAGATCTTATTAATATCTAAGAATTCTCAGTCATTTTGTGATAATACTTATCAAATTTGACACTTTACATGATAAATTACAGTATATTAATTCTTTTACCCAATTTATAGTATTATTATATAGGTTTAAACTTTTTATTTTTATTTTTAAAAATATTGTACACCACTATTTAAAAAATTGATCAAATTATACTAAAAATATTATTTGTAACATAATTTCTTATTAAATTTAAAATATATCATTATACTCCTTTAATATTTTCAATTGTTTTAAAATTTTAGTTCCTTTATAATATAAATTAATTATCTTTCATACTTTTCTCTCGTTTCATTTCTTTGTTTATTGAAAGAATTCTTAATTATATATTTATGTATTTTGAATTTATATAACATTGAATTAGTAGTGAATCAGAAAAAATATCAAACTAAATTTGATTGTGGATGAAGAAGTATACTCCTACATATATGAAATGACTATGCTTTTTTCAATTTTTTTCTTTCAAGTTATTTTCAAGTAGTGTATTAAAGATGGAGGTCTTTTCATATACAATTTATGAGTATTTTATTTTATTTTTTTACAAAAAATAACTTGAAACAAAATTTATAATCTTTTTGATTGAATAATTGTCAATTAAATGCAATAATTGAAATTTAAAATTTGTTAAAATGATATTAATTTGAAATAGTATAATAAACATTAAATTGTAGCTTATCTTGAGAATTTTCTTTTGGGTTATATGGCTAAAGTGAGAAGTAAGAAGCAGTGCATTTAAAGAAGATAGAAAGGATTGAATTAAAAATGGAGTCCATAAAAGATATAGATTTTGGATGATAAATTTATATTATGATACTCCAACTCACTCGGTGCTTTCGGCTGTAGGTGACAAAAGAGTTTTAAAATGAGGTGTAGGTGACACAAGTCCTAATTATTGAGTGAGGTGACAATTACTTTATTATGGATTAAGAAATTTAGAGAAGTTTGAAAATAACTCACAAGTTTTTTAATTTACGCTTTGATCCAAATATTAGTTAATATAACAGGAAGGGGGGAGGTGTGTTTCTCTCTCTTCTCATCCATTTTTGTTTTCTCTCTCTTCACGATTATTGTTTTTCATGGTTGTTGTTGTTTTATTCATCATCTTATCATCATATTCATCTTCTTCTTGTCGACCATTGTTGTTGTTGTTGTTACCGCTACTGTTGCTATCTGGCCAATTTCTTAGGTCAAATTTTATTTCCTACATCACTTTCCACTTTGGCATTACTTCATAGGTGACTTTGGTAAGTAAAATTATGATTTTTATTCGAATTTGTCATCTGGGTACACAGTTACTGCTGTTTTTCCAACAATGGATAGAACCCGATCATGAATCAAACATAAGTGCCCACAATTTAAATAGACCACTTATCTGATGCTTCAGATGATTAATCTATTATAACAGAAGATTTATCTATTGCAGCAGACTAGTTATCTGTTGCATCAGACTGATTATTGGTTGCATCACACTGTTTATCTGTTGCAACAAATGATTAATCTGTTTGGAACAACACAACTCAGCTCATGCCACAAACCCAACAAATAATCAATATATTTTAACTCTTGCTATTGCTACTAGATTTAAAATTATTCCTTACGTCCAATCGTCGATGTGTTTGTTGAGAAAATAATAGACAGAATAAAAATTAAATATTTCCTCCGTCTCGAATAACCCGTCCTTATCTGTTGCAACAGATGATTGATCTGTTTGGAATAACACAAATCAACCCCTGCCACAAACCCAATAGATAACCAATATGTTTCAACTCTTACTATTGCTACTGGATTCAAAATTATTTCTTACGTCCAATCGTTGACATGTTTGTTGAGAATATAATAGACAGAATGAAAGTTAAATACTCCCTCTGTCTCAAACTACCTATCCCAAATTTCCTAATTTGATTTCTCATTTTACTTGTCTTTTTTCATTAATCAAGAAGAGATAAAAAAAATTCCATGTTTTACCCTTTGCATTAATCATTTTTTCTTCAAATTAAAATATAAACATATTTAATAGGGGTATTATGATAAACTAGGCATGTTATTAATTATTTTTCTTAATCAATGTGCCATCTTAATTTGGAACGGGTAATTTGAGACGAAGGAAGTATGAATTAAAACATCAAAGCCGTGTAACAGACTAGTTATCAGTTGCACCAGACTGGGAATCTATTGCAACACATGATAATCTATTTGGAACAACACAAATCAGTCTCTGCCACAAACCCAACAGATAAATCTTAAATGTTGCTATTGCTACTGGATTCAAAATTATTCCTTACGTCCAATCATCGACATGTTTGTTGAGAAGATAATAGAAAGAATGAAAATTAAATATGAATTAAAACGTCAAAGTTGATCAAACGTAATTTTTTTTATTAAACTAAAACAAATAAAAATATATATGCATAGACTTAAAAAGAAAGAAAAAAATAATCTAATTATTATTATTATTATTATTATTATTATCATTTTCATCATTATTATTATTATCATCAGTCGGCCAATCTTCGACCGGCAGAAGCAGTACCCTCCTCATCCTGCGGATCTCCCACAGCATCCTTACTCTGACAGCGGTCAACTCCCAATGTATATCATGAACTTGCCTCTGCAGTTCTCGTACGACATCTCATAAAATAGCGACATCCCACACTAGATCAGTCATATCTAGAAGACGCATAAATTGATAAAAAATACAAAAACAAAGGTAAAGAAAAGAATCTGAAAGTAATACAACGTATATTTACACAAAAAGCAAGAAAAAAACTTACCAGATATAGGGAAAAGCTATCAAGTCCTTGAAGAAAAAGTAGTTGAAGGTGTAATATAAAATACAAGAGCAAGAAATAAATAGATATGTGTAGTAGAATGAATGAGTAAGGTGGGACCTATTTATAGAGGATTGAATTTGAATGAGTTAGGCAAAAAGGCGCGACTGTTCACCCCCATTTATTAATATTGGGGACTTTTTGATTACTGTAGAAAGTTATGACTTAATTAGTTCTTTTCAGTAACCATTTTTATTGAGTTGTGGCAACAGATTATATATATGTTGCATCAGATAACCCATCCATGAATATATATGCCATTTGTTGCAACAAATCTACAATCTGTTGCATCAGATAACATACCTGTTGCAATATATATCTTTTTAATAATCATCATATATTTATCGTTAATTCAAATTTGGTGACTTTTTTATTATATAAATTAAAAAAATAGATTCAAAAATAAAAAGGAGCGACTATTCACCTCCATTTATTAATACTGGTGACTTTTTGATTACTGTGGAAAGTTATAACTTAATTAGTTCATTTCAGTAACCATTTTTATTGAGTTGTGGCAACAAATTATATATTTGTTGCATCAGATAACCTATCTGTGACAACAAATATATTATTTGTTGCAACAAATCTATAATCTGTTGCATCAGATAATATATTTGTTGCAACATATAACTTTTTAATAATCATCATATATTTATCTTTAATCCAAATTTGGTAACTTTTTTATTATATAAATTAAAAAAATAGATTCAAAAATAAAAAAGCGCGACTGTTCACCTCCATTTATTAATACTAGTGACTTTTTTATTACTGTGAAAAGTTATAACTTAATTAGTTCTTTTCAAAATCAGTTTTATTGAGTTGTGGCAACATATTATATATCTGTTGCATCAGATAACCCATCTGTGACAACAGATATACCATTTATTGCAACAAATCGACAATCTGTTGCATCAGATAATATATTTGTTGCAATATGTATCTTTTTAATAATCATCATATCTTTATCTTTAATCCAAATTTGGTGATTTTTTTTATTATATAAATTAAAAAAAAAGATTCAAAAATAAAAAGGCGCGGGTGTTCACCTCCATTTATTAATTACATTCAAATTAGTGACTTTTTTATTACTGTGGAAAGTTATGTCTTGATAAGTTCTTTTCAGTAACCATTTTTATTAAGTTGTGGCAACAGATTATATATCTATTGCATCAGATAACCCATCAATGACAACAGATTACCATTTGTTGCGATAAATCGATAATCTGTTGCATCAAATAATATATATGTTGCACATTAACCTATCTTTTTTAATAATCAACATATCTTTAATCCAAATTTGGTAATTTTTTTATTATATAAATTTAAAAAATAGATTTAAAAAGAAATATGTTGAAAAGTCACGATCAGTTATTAAAATTAAATAATCGTTCTATTACGGTTATAAATTGTGTTTATCATTTATTTTCTTATTATTTATTATGAATAATTTTTCATATTAAACAATCAAAAATTCGTGTCTTTTTACCGTCTCAATAACAATAACCCCTTTTTATCAATAACCTCCTATTACAATACATGATCGATCTGTCGCATCAGATTAACCTCCATTGACATGTTGAGAATAAGGAATAAACAGAATGATAATTAAATACTAAATTAGAATTAAAAATTCAAAGCCGATCACTAAACATAGATTTTTAATCCCTTGGGTAGATCCGATATACAAAAGGAGGAAAATACATACATACATACGCTAAAAGAAAAAACCATAACCTAATTATTATTACTACTATTATTATTATCATCATTTCTATATTATTATTATTATTGTTAATAGGATAATTTTTATTCGGCAGTAGCATGACCCTCCTCAGCCTTGCTCCGAAGTCGGCCAAACCCCTCTGAAGTTCATCAAACTGCCTTTGAAGGTACCGCAAGGACTCGATATGAATCTTCTTGTACGAATCTGAATCAACTATATTTGTATTATAAGTGTAGTAAAATGAACGAGTAAGGAGGGACCTATTTATAAATGATTAAAAAGGAGGGACCTATTTATAAATGATTGAATTGAAAGGCGTTAGTCAAACAAAAAGCCACGACTGTTCATATCCCTTAATTAAATAAAACTGGTGACTATTCGAATATGTAAATTAAAAAAAATGGATCTAAATACAACATTTTATCTTTTATTGTATTTTGGAAAGAAAAGAAAATTGCTTTTAGATAAATCTAACAGATGGATAATCTGTTGCAAAATATATTTCATCTGTCAGATAACTTGCAACATATTGACAATACGTTGCAATAGATGGATATATCTGTTTGCTTTTCCAACAGATATGTCATATGTTACAACAAATTGATCGTCTGTCGTAATAGATGTATGCAATTTTTTTACAATTTAAACATATGTGGCATTTGTTGTTGTTTGCTAGTCATCTGTTTATTCAATTTAAGCCATAGATGGGCTAGGAAGAATAAGGTGCATTGTAATACCCCAAGAATACCAACCGATAGTAGAACCATGCTTCAAGCTCATGAGAAATAAATTATAGTGATTTGGTAGTTTTATGATCAATTTAGATGTATATTAAGGCCTCAAATACATAGAACCATGCTTCAAGCTCATGAGAAATAAATTATAGTGATTTGGTAGTTTTATGATCAATTTAGATGTATATTAAGGCCTCAAATACATCCTATCTATTGGACGAATCAAAACATTCCTTACCGATTGAATTCTTGAGAAGGGCATTGCCATAGTCAACTTCAAACTAGAATATCTACCATTCTACAGAGAATTTTTGAGCTTATGACCCACCAACAGATAGATAATTGAATTATCTTTCCAACGATATCAATTTTACCAAAATACGGCATCGAAGTAAAAAGTTATGTCCGTTTTACTGAGAGCTACTCGAGTTGTCCAGGAGTGACGGACAAAATGACAGACCGTCAAGTCAGTGACGGAACGTCACTTTGGCCCTCACAGCTGAACCATTGAGGCCGTTTTATGGACCAAAAATGACGGTTGGAGTGACGGTTAGTCACCAAAGTGATGGTCCGTCACTCAGACCGTCAGTTTCGTCCGAAACAACGCTGAAACGCCATTTTAAAGGGGTTTTTTGGATCTTTTTCCACCCTATTTAACACCCAATCACATCAAATTAAATCACATAACTTCTCATTCATCCATAACATAAAAATTAGGGTTTCTTTTAAGATCAAAATTCAAGAACAAGATTCAAACCCTTCTTCAAGAAAACTCAAGAATCAAAGCGTCACTATTCAAGAACCCTTAAGAAAAGTTAACCTCCTTCAAGATTTGGATTTTTATTACTCTATGATTTATCTCAAGCTCCAAGAAAACTAGTTGATTGGGGATTCAATTTCAAGAAATTTCCACCATTAATCTTCAAGAATCTTCCATCTAAGGTATGCATAGTGTTTTCCATGGATCTCTTTCATCCATGGAGCTCAAGAATCAAGTTTTAAAATTATAAATTGTGATTAACTTGTTGTGGTATGATTATGTTCATGTTGATGGTGGTTATTTGGTATATCGATGTATTTTCATGAAGTATGTGAGCATGTTAGTTGAAATTCATGAATTTGGGTGGCTTAAGATTGTTAAATTGATAAGTATACCTATGCCCAAAGTTGTGCATGTAAGGTGTTTGATAAAATGCCTAGAATGATAGAAATCATGTATTATAGCTTAGGGATGAATTATATGATAAATTCATGCTACTATATTATGTTCAAAGGGCTCACATGTTGTTGTTGTGCAATATATGTGTTAATAGAATGTACATGATGATTGGAGAATGAATTCATAGTGTGTCTATACGCATTCCATGTTATGAACAAGATCATGATTATGAAATATTACATGAGTTATCCCCCAATTATTACAATATGAACTAAATGTTACATGTTTGCTATTCCCTTATGTTTAAATGGTTTCCATGCTATCGTTATGAAAAGTATATGTTGTCGGAATGCCCATGATATTAGAACATGAGGTTTATGACTTGATTTCAAGCATTCCCATTCATGTTAGATATTATGATGACCATGTACTTCATGAAATCCCTCACTCATGTATTATGGATTATTATTGATGGTCATGTATTCAAGAAAGTCACGTTGTGTCAGTTTTCTTCCATCGAGTCCTGGGGGTACTTGTACCCAAAAAATATAGTTGTGTGCCTAGAGCCATGTCATGTTTTCACGCTACTCTCAGTCAAGCCATGTTCAGTAGACTCCAATCAGCCTCATGACTCAGGAAAACTCATGTAAATTCAGTATCAGCTAGGTTCTACTCAGTACTCAGTAACTTCAGTAATCTCAGTAATTCAGTATTCTCAGAAATCTCATAACTCAGTACTCAGTAAGATCAGTAATCTCATGAACTCAGTCAATTATCAGATATCAGAGTATTCCATCAGTCAATGGAATTCAGTAAGTTTATTCCATGTACAGTTTAATTAATCATGTTTAATGTCTCTTCAGATGGGAGTAGTAATTAGCACCGAGCGAATCTAAGGATGAGAACTCACCTGTCAATTTAGGGTGTGATTCTTAGCAGTCATCCTTGTGTTCTAGAACTACGTAGCCAACATAGGTTGAGACATATTAACCTGTTAGATTAGGGTTGATAAGGTGGATTAACCTGTCAGTTTAGGGTTCCCACCATTCTCATTTTGAGTACCTGCCAGATAAGGGTCACTGACAGCTTATCCTTACAGTGGCGTGGTATTGATACCCTTTCAGTCATGGCAGATATTAGACCCTAGCTCATCTATAATATCATATATGGGGCATATTGGTTAGATAACTACTTCCCACAGTTTCAGTATCAGTCTCAGTAAAAGAACTCAGATGTTCTTCAAATTTCAGAATTGTCAAATATAGTCAACTCAGATATAATACAGAACTCAAATAGTTCCATCAGATTCAGGACTGTTAGATATGGTCACTTATATTATCAGTTATATTAGTCATATCAGTTATGTCAGTTATTAATAACTCATGTTATCAGTATTCAGATTCAGAACTGTCAGATATAGTCAATCAGACTAGTTCTTCATAATTCAAACTGTCAGAAGTATTTATTCATTTATTCAGTAATACAGTATCAGTTCTTCACTTATTAGTGAATCACATATCGATATCAGTAAACTCATTTATTTGGTATCTCAATATCAGTAAGCTCATGTTATTAGTATTCAGACTCAGTAGTCAGTATCTCTATAAGTTCAGTTACCATTATGTATGCGTGTATGTATTCTCACGTTCATATGAGTCAGTATTGTTCATGTATATAACCCTTTGTATTTAGCCTACCACACTTGCATACTCAGTACATTCCAACGTACTGACGCATTTGCACTATGGTGCTTTCTCTTATTTTGCACCATAGGTTTAGAGGCACGAGTTCCATATCAGCAGTAGATTCCAGTCAAAGCAGTCAGAGTTAGAAGTGAGTTCTCATCTTTCGAGGATATGATGATTTCATTACTATTTTAAATTTTCAGTTTATTTCAATAGATGGAGTTAGTTGGGGATGTGTCCCATCAACTCTTTATTCAGATAGTTTAGAGGCTTTCAGACTATAGTATGTTCAGACAGTTATTTCAGATTTGGTTTGGTATTGTTATACCATATTTTTAGTTATGTATTAGTATTGAACCTTATGGCCTTTCAGTTTATATCTTTGTATTTTTCAATTTTTTCTGCAGTATACAAGTACAGATATCAATTATGGGTTAGCTTGTGATCCTTCGGGGTCATGAGCACCGTGTAGCATTTCAGTTCAGAAAATTGGGGCGTTATATGCATGTAAATAGATGGATCCAGTATCATATATGGGATTTAAGTATTACTGATAAGGTTATCAGGACAATATACACAAAAGTATAATGTTTTTGTGAATACAGTTTTTAACCTATTGGCACTGATCATTCAAACAAGATCCTGTATCGTACAGTTAAGTTTGATGGGTTCGAATTGATAAGGCTAAGGGCCCCATGAAGATGGTGCAGATACACTGTTACAAATTATTAATGGTTGTTGCTTGTGTTTATGCGTGTCAAGTTTTGAGATGGGATCAATATTTGGTGTCATTGTAGAGGTCCAATAGCGATTAGACTTAACTTTAAGTGTGCATTAGACTCTGAGAAGGCCTTCAAAGCCTCAAACTGCATCAAATAAGAATGAAAAACCAATAAAAATTCTCGTGGCCCAAATTTATATGGAAGGGTTGATCGAGAAGATGATTATATGCCAGAAGGAGCCGAAGGAGAATGCCTGGAAAGGAAAGGGGAGTTGATGAAAGACTATATCATCTGAGAGTTAATTGAAAAAGATACATAGGGTAGAAAGTAACTTCTCACAAATTTGGCCGATGAAATTATTTTAAAACATGAGAAATCTGAATTAAGTGCAAATAGAAAAGTGTATTCGGTAATGTAAATTTGTTTGTTGTCTCTCTGAAAGAAAAATTATGCAGATGGACACTTTACTAGGGAGTTGCTACTAGGTAGCGTGGTCAAGATTATTACCTAGATAGAAAATAGTAGAAAGCCAAAAAATTAGCCTTAGGGGCATCGAGGGTTGAAATGATGTATAGTAAGTCTATAAAACTTGCGCCAATAGCAACTGCAGCTAGAGTAAGGAATCTAAGCAATAGCATCAATTTCTGTATTTTAAATTGCACCCCATGCCTTCTTGTTTGTGGTTTCGATTAGGTCTATTGTTGTTGACCTGATAGGAACCATAAATGAGACTGAAAGACAGATTGAGTGTCATTACTTCCTTAGCAATATAGATTAATTGATTATATTTTCTTGCCTTAGCATGCTTTTAAAATTTCTTAGAGAAGATTAGAGACTTCTTGTAGTATGTAAATCCCGATAATTTTCAAGCTTGCCTCTAGCTTGCCGATTCGGTCTTCAAGTTTATTGTTACCGTCTTTTAAATGGGTATAGAGTTCCTGATCTCTTGTGAGCTCGATTAGGAAAGTTTCTCCTTCAAAGTTATGGCATTGAAGGCCTTCAGAACACTTTATTCAGAAGACTTAAAGGATACATGGAGGTCGCTATGTTTGTTTTAGGTCAAAATGTGTTGATGCACACTCAAGATGTGGTCCCAGCCATTGAATAGCTCACTTTTATCAAGCGTTTCTCAATGCATCTTGCTCAACCAACCTTTAAGGGATTTGATAAATTAGTAAGCAAGTAGTTACGCAACATTTGATCTAAACCAACTCAACCAAGCCTATCAAACATTCCATAACTCCACGCTTATTACCCTATAAAAAAACTTTGCCCGAGTTAGTGGACAACTCAAACGAGCTCAATCTCTCAGCCTTTATACTGATCGCCCTTCTCCAATATAGATGACAAGATATCTGCCATGGAAAAGTCTACTCCCTCGCCAGAAATACTTGCCAGGGTACAATTCTTCAGAAGGCATCAACAGTAATCTCTCAATATCAAGTGATATTGAGAGATTCCTAGTTATGCCTTCGCAAGACTTTCGCTATGACAAGAATTTTTGTTGATGACAAGATATCCGCCATGCAAAAGTCTACACCGTCAACTAAAATTTTACCAGAGCGAAAATCTTCAGAAGGCATTATTAGTAATGTACAAGGGCCACAGAAGAACAATTATCAACTCCTCTGTCTTGCTCAAGTATCCAAAACAAAATTTTAATTCCTCTGTCTTTCACTGTTGAGCAATATACAGAGGATTTAAAATGTATAACAAGCTTGTACATTTCTCAACAGTGCAAGACAGAGAAGTTAAAAAAAAAAATCCGGATACTTGAGCAAGACAGAGGAGTTGATAATTGTTCTTCTGTGGCCTTTGTACATTACTAATAATGCCTTCTAAAGACTTTTGCTTTGGCAAGATTTCTACTAATGGAGTAGACTTTGCATAGCGGATATCATTCATTAGCAGAAATTCTTTGCATACGAAAGTCTTGGGAAGTCATGAATAGGAATCTTTCAATATCACTTGATATTGAGACATTATTGTTGATGCCTTCTATATGCTTGCACCCTGGCAAGTATTTCTGGCGATGGTGTAGAATTTTACATAGCGGATATCTTGTCATCTATATTGGAGAAGAGCGATCAGTAGAAAGGATGAGATATTGTGCTTCTTTGATTTATCCACTAACTCGGGCAAAGTTTTTTGATAGGGTAATAGGACTAGAGTTATGGAATGTTTGATAGGTTTGGTAGAGTCGGTTTAGATAAAACTTTACGTAACTCCTTGCTTATTAATTTATTAAATTCCTTAAAGGTTGGTTAAGCAAGATACATTGAGAAACACTCGATAAAAGTGATCTATTCCACGGTTGGGACCACATCTTGAGTGTGCATCAACATATTTTAACCTAAAACAAACACAGCGACCCTCCATGTATCCTTTAAGGCTTCTGAAGAAAGTGTTCTGAAGGCCTTTTTAAATGCCACAACTTCAAAGGAGAAACTGTTCCTGATCGAGCTCACAAAAGACCAGTAACTCTATACCAACTTCAAAGACGGCAATGACAAACTTGAAGATCGAATCGACAAATGGAGGCAAGCTTGAAAATCATTGGGATTCACTTACTACAACAAGCCTCTGCTCTTCTCCAAGAAATGTTGAAAGCATGTTAAGGCAAGAAAACACAATCAATTAATCCATATTGCTAAGTAATGACACTCAATCTATATTTCAATCTCGTTTATAGTTCCGATCAGGTCAACAGCAGTGGACCTAATCGAAACCACAAACAAGAAGGCATAGGATGCAATTTAAAATTCAGAAATTGCCGCCTTCGCTTAGATTCCTTACTTTAACTATAGTTGATGTTGGCGCAAGTTTTCTAGACTTACTGTATATCATTTCAACCCTCGTTGCCCGTAAGGCTGCTTTCTTGGTCTTCTGCTATTTTCTATCTAGGTGATAATCCTGACCATGCTACCCAGATACAGCTCCCTAGCAAAGAGACCATCTGCACTATTTTTCTTTTAGAGAAACACTGACGGATTTTTTATTATTGGATATAATTTCATATTTGCACTTGATAAAGATTTCTCGTGTTCTAAGATAGTTTCATAGGGCAGATTTGCTAGAAGTTACTTTCTACCCTATGTATCATCTTATATTAGCTGTTAGATGATATATTCTTTCATCAACCACCCATTTTCCCTCAAAGGCATTCTCCTACCGCACCTTCTGGTGTATAATCATCACCCCGAGTAACCCAACCATATAAATTTGGACTAGGGCAATAACTATATTGATTTTGTTCTTGGTTGAAGCAGTAGAAGGCTTTGAAGGCCCTCTAAGGGTCCAGTGCACCCTAAAAGTAAGTCCAATCGCTATTGAATTTATTTATAATGCCACCAAAACTAAATCTCTTCACAATGCTTGACACATAAATATGAGCAATAACCGACATTAAATCTTAACAGGGTATCAAAAGAATATTCATGGTCCCTCAGCCTTATCAGTTCAAACCTACAAAACTTAACTATAAAATTATAGATATTTTATTTGAATAATCAATGACTAATCGATAAAAATAGCATTCACAAAATCAGTGTACTCTAAGTGTGTTTTCAAGATAATATTATCAGTAATACATACCTCTCACATATGAAGTGGTTCCATCTACATGCAGCTTATCCCTTCGAACCCATTTTTATTGTAGCCTCTTATATTGGTCGGAAAAAAGTTTATCAACTTTCAGTTCCTTATATCTATAAAGAAGAGGAAAAAAATTAATGTCACAAAAAGAAATTATCCATCTGTTGCAACAAATACAGAGTCTGTTATATCAGATGTAGAGTCTGTTTCATCAGATGTGGAGTCTATTGCATCAGATGTAGAGTCTGTTGCAACATATATGGAGTCTGATGCAACAGATGTGGAGTCTGTTACAACAAATGTGGTGTCTATTAGAATACATCAAACCAGTCTTGCTGGTGGTTTGATTTGTTCCAACAGTTGCTCCGTCTGTTGCAACATCAACAATAGCACAAACTATAAAGAAACAACAAATACAAAACATTAACAACAAAGAAACAACAACATTTGTTCCAACATCATTAACAACATCATCAATAATAAAGAAGCAACATCCTTTGTTCCAACACCATCAATAACACCACACCATAAGTTCCAACAATGCCAACCCTTCCAACAAGATCAATAACAGCATCAACAACAAAGAAACAAATAAAATACATACAAAAAAATGATACTGCCAACAAGGCTTTTAAACTTCTCCCAACAGATGACTTTTTTTACATATTGTAATAAAATTCTCGGTTTGTTTATTCAACACTTGAAAAAAAATTCAAATTTTTTAAATAAATATGATATGGGTAAATGTTAATTAAATAAAAATAGATGTAAATAACTTGTAAATAAGAAAATGAGAATGAAAGATCAATAGTGAACCATACCTTAATGTCAAAGGGGGTCCAAAATACAATTTCAGTTGAGGAAAGATATAGATCAGTTTAGATGTAAAAGAATTTTTATGAGAAAGAGAAGAGAAAAGAGAGAAAAAAGGTTGTGATAACCCTAAAGAGAAGAGAAAGATAAAGATAAGAGGTGAATAAAATAAATTTAGGACTAAAACTAAAGGAGAGATGAGATAATTCTAGATGTATTGTATACGTAGATGTGGGTTTCAATATTTATTAATTAATATAATTAATATTCATTAATAATCTGAGGGGCATGAGAAAGACTAGTGATATTAAAAAGACAAGATAAGACTACTCAAGGAACTCATTTTTGAGTTATCCAAGAAATATTGTTTACCGCATTTTGTAGTATTACTTTATCTACTCAGACAGAAACATGCTTTAAAATTAAAAGAAAAAAGATTTTTAAATAAATATGTCATATGTTGCAATAGATAGCAATATCTATTTAAAAATCCTAACAACACAGTCATCTGTTACAACAAATATAAATATCTGTTTAAAAATCCCAACAACTCAATTACTGTGACAACAGATGCAAATATCCATTTGATAATTAAATCAGATACGTCATCAGTTATAATAGTTATCAATATCTATTTAAATATCCCAACAGCTCAGTCATCTGTGACAACAGATACAAATGTCCATTTGATAATTAAATCTGATATGTCATCTATTACAACAGATATCAATATCTATTTGAAAATTTCCAAAATCTCAGTCATCTATCATAATAGATGCAAATGTATATTTGATAATTAAATTAGATATGTCATCTGTCGCAACAGATATGAATATCTATTAGAAATTTTCAACAGCTCAGTCGTTTGTTCCAACAGATTTTATTGCAGTTGATTTAGTTGGAACTAGGGATGAATGAGTTCATAGGGTCAACTACAACCTCAATTGAGTATTTTCAATTGCATGGTATTGGTATTACGTTCATCTCGACCCGAGTCATCGATCGATCACTCTAAGTTGAAAAGATTCTCATTAACTTAATATTAAGCTAGTACCTAAATTGATTTAGGTGAAAATAGGGATGAATGAATTCTCATTAACTTAATGTTAAGATATAACCTTAATTGATTTAGGTGGAACTAGGGATGAATGAGTTCATAGGGTCAACAACAACTTCAATTGAGTCTTTGTAATTGCATGGTGTTGGTATTGCATTCATCCTAATCCAAGTCGTCGATCAATCACTCTGAGTTGAAATGAGTTCTCATTGACTTAATGTTAAGATTAATAGTACCTAAAGTGATTTAGGTGGAAGTAGGGATGAATGAATGAGCTCATAGGGTCAACTACAACTTCAATTGAGTCGTTGCAATTGCATGGTGTTGGTATTGCGTTTATCCCGACCTGAGTCATTGATCGATCACTCTGAGTTGAAATGAGTTCTCATTAACTTAATATTTTAAAAATAATATCTTTGGAAATTTTAAAAATTAATTAAGATCAATTCAGACCAAATTAACAATTTTAAAACTTGTCATTCTTTTTCAAAATTACAAATCAACCCATACAAATTATCTATTTGTGGGAAAAACTTTACCTCATTTCAAATCTCAAGTTCCCGCTCTTCTCTCTCTCTCTCTCTCAACAATATAGACAACAACTACTCAACATAATGCTCAACCCCTTAAAACAAAAATGATTTTCTTCCTATTTTCGACCACATAGTTGTTATTTTCTACTTTATTCTCGCTTGTATCCATCATTTTCTCTATCTTCACAGGTAACAGAGTTCAAGAAGAGTTCGACATTTGTTCTTTATTCTAAAAATTAGGGTTTTTTAGTTAATTATGGAAAAGAAGACTTTTAGGTAACAAAGTTCTAAATTTGTTTCTTTATCCTAAAAAAGTAGAAAGCACCCGAAAAAACCCTAGTTTTTGTCTCAGTGCTTTGTTGAATATTGTGGTATTATTGGATGGTGTTTGTGGTGCTGTTGGTGGATGTTGTTGGTGGTGTCGATGGTCATGGTGTTGTTATTGGTGACATTGGTGGTGGTCTTGGTGGCATTGGTTGTGGTGTTGGTGGTCCATCTGTTGCTACAGGTGAAAGATCTGTTGGGAGATATTAAATAGGTCTTCAAACATATTATCTATCTGTTTCAACTGATGGATTATCCGTTGGAGTATTTTTTTTGTAATGTGGCATAGAATAATTTATTGAAATTTGTCGTACCTTTTTTTAAAAAATTATGCAGACATCAAATGTAATGTCTTATTTGTTTTTCTATTGCTTGTAGTTAAAAGATGTCTCCCAAAAGAAAAGAAACTAAAAATGGATCAACTTCTGACCACCAAACAAAAAGGCTAGAGTACAGATAGATTCGGAAGAACTTCCTGAACAATCTCAGTCAGGGCAAAATAAAGTTGAGGAAAGTGATAACTCCTTCTCACCAATGGGGCGTGAATTAATATCGAAATCCCAGCATAATCCTGTCTAAACCATTAGTATCGACGGGTTTTGAGTTGCGATGCAATAGATAACCCTGACAAAGTAACTGGTGATCTTGTACTTAAATGTCAGCTGGAGAAATATTTTGATGAACTTAGGAGTATTATAAAGAATGAAAACATAGACAAACTTTTTAACAAGAGCTCCTTTGCATACTTTCTTGAGCTGCCTGCAGACCGCACTCTCCATTTCCCAATGAGCATGGTATATGGTTTTCTCAAGCACAGGATCAAGTACGCGGGAATGATAAAGATTTGAAGGAGGGCAAAAAAAATGGATGAAAGCTGGATCAACTATTGTGGGATGCCAGTTTGTTTTGGATTGAAAGAGTTTACCATAGTAACGAGCTTGAGATGCGATCGTCCAGAAGAATATCTCATCAAGGGAATACCCCACAAAGGGTCCAATAAATGCAAGGGAAAAAAATAGGTTGTTGGGCATTATTGACGTAGCTATAAAGCAGATGATTTGATGGTAGATATCAAGGATAAAATGTCACGACCCGAGCTGGGGACCTGGCCGCGACGAGCATCCCAGATCATCAAGGTCCGAGAGACCCCTTTCTCTGCCCAACCCACTAGTGATCTTATCCGTTTTAGGCCCAGGTCCGCACGGCTTTAAAATACGTCGCTAGGGAGTAAGATTTTCTTACTTATATACCCAGTATCCCTCATGTGTTTTGCCGATGTGGGACTCCTTCCTAAGTTGGGGTGTTACATACACCCCCCTTATGAACTCAACGTCTTTCTTGAGGTTTGCCCCAGTGAATGGGATTCGTCTACACTCTAGACTGAGGTTTACCCCGCCTTACCGGGATTCACCTACACTCAGTTTGAACTTTAGCCCACATCGATAGGGTTGACATAGAAGCGGCTTTGATACCATTTTATCACGACCCAAGTCAGGGCCCTAGCCGTGACAGGCATCCCAGAGCATCAAGGCTTGAGAGACCCTTGTCTCTGCCCAACCCACTAGTGATATTATCAGCTTTAGGCCCAGGCCCACACGGCTTTAAAACGTGTCACTAGGGAGTAAGTCTTTCTTACTTATATACCCAGTATCCCTCCTGTGTTTTGCCGATGTGGGACTTCTTCCTAAGTTAGGGTGTTACATTAAAAATACCAAAGCACGATTGGGAGAAATTGTGCTTAGTTTGGTTTGTCCATTTTGTTTTATTGGCAAGAGGCATCAGGAAAGTCATAGAAGATGATTTATTGGCTCTTGCTGATGATTTAAAGAAATTTAATGATCATCCCTGGGAATATGATAGCTACTACTTGACTGTCGAATATTTACTGACAAAGCTATCTCCAAAGATGACCACATTATAAGGCTTTTCTTGGGCTTTCAGGGTAAAATTGATCATTATTTTTACTCATCCATTAATTTATATTGAATAAAGTTATTATGACTTTTTTTTGCTAGCTTTCTGTTTATATTTTTTAGGCTTGGGCATATGAAGTCATTCTTCCCCTCAGAAATCAGTTCAAGATTTACCTGGATGAGGTTTCTCATCTAATGATCCTTAAGTGGTTAGCTGCAAATGGCAGTAAAAATATTAAGGAGGCTGATCTCTTTAACCCTCCGGATGATGTAGTACATCTTCTTTTAACTAAAATAATTTACCTAAAAGAAATATATTGAAACAGATGTGCCATCTGTTGCGACAGATGGGTCATCTGTTGTAGCAGATTACCTGTCAACTGTAACTGGTGCAATAGATGGGTAATCTATTGAGACAGACAATCCATATTTCATAACAGATTAACCATTTATTGTTATGGTTCTATAAACCTGACTCAATAGATTATCCATCTACTATAAATTATGCAACAGATGGGTAATCTGATGCAACATATTGTCAATATGTTGTGACATACAAATTAGCTATTGCGGCAACTAGATCGTCTGTTGCATAAGTTAGTTGTGCTAACATGTAACCCAACTGACTGCAAATTATTTATTATATAATTTAAATACCTCCTGTCTTTTTTATAGGTTGTGCATCCTTGGATTGTACCTACTGTTAATGATTTGGGGATGACTTCTTTTCTTACTGTAGGTCTTATTGATACAAAAGAAGACCCAACGATGAAGTTAATAAAGAAGAAATTTTCAAGAGCAATAACCATAAAAAGAGCAATTACGCAAGGTTAGCCTAATGTTGAAGCTTTTCACGACCAACCTACTACAACAGATCCGGGTGCTTCTTCTGAGGGTGTTGCTGGTGGTAACCATATTTATGCTGTTGTTTCCAGTCGTTATTATGAGCATGTTGGTGCTCAAAAAAAATACGTTTGAAAACACCCCTTGCACAGTTTCTTCTCACCCCTACATCGGTCTCTCCCACCCTTATAGTGGTCCCTCTCACCCCTCTTCACCCTCATGTTCTCATTACAAATGCAAAGTATGTAAAGTATGCAAAGACAGAGAGGATAAACTCTTTGAAAAACTAGAGGCTATTGCTGAAGCTATCGAGGAGTTGAAATCCAAGAGGCGTGTCATACCATTCAAGACGCTGAGGGAGCCATACACTCCTACAGTGGCGGTTAGGAGAAAGACAAAAAACATTAGCCAAATACTCTTCATTGTGAAAACAAAAAAATTGCAATTCTTCCCACTCCAAGAGTTATTAAAATTCAGGGGCTGCTAAAGAAGGTGGACATATACGCAGCACTTGGCTACGAAAAGAAGAAGGAACTGCAAGAAATCATGAATGGCAAGACGAAGGTTCCAGAAGAATACATCATGCATTCATTTATTGCCAAAGACTTCACAAATATGACAAATATGCATGAGTGGTATGTGGATAATGTAAGTTTACTTTTGCTAACCTAGACTTCCTATCTACTCCTAGAAGAAGAAGCTACACAACAAATGTGTAATCTGTTGCAACATCTGGGTATTCTATTGCAACATAATACACATCTGTTGCATAAGTTGCGTTAGCTAGGTAATCTGTGAACTAATTCAGAGAACCCTCTGCAACAGAATCTTTCCACTGTGTTTTTCTTCTTTATAATTACTAACCTATTTTAAAATTATCTTCTTATACCACAGTATGTTGATAAAATTCTCTGCCTCGTGAGGGGCAGGCAATTAGTGTACCCGAATGCTTATGATATTGCAGATAGGATAATGGACCTCAACTTTTACAATAATTTTAAGAGTAGGTATGATGATCTTCATAGGCAGACTGGTCCCAATGATCGGAGATTTGATAAGTTAGTTTCTATATTTCAATAGGATAAAGATGTGATTAAATATGTTAGAGGAAAGAGGTCATATCCACACAACAAGAGCTGGACCAAGGTAAAGAGAATCCTTGCAGGCATGAATGTGAAAGTCAAACATTTTCTCATTGTTGAGATACTACTCGACGAGGGAAAGATTAAGGTTTATGACTGCAACTTACCTATCTTCAATGAAGACACATTTTAACCCACGTACAACCACTCTTGAAGTTGTTTCCCAAGTTGTTGGCGCAGAGTAAGCTGATGGATCATTTGCCGATGAAAGTCTTGATGAAGAAATCATGGGTTTTTGAAGGTCAAAATAAAAGTATCCAACTCCCAAAAAATAAAATCAGTGTAGCGTGCGGGCCGTACTCGCTTTCATACATCGAGTGTTTGCTGACCAGCACAGAAATGACTGGTATGTGCGATGCTGTTGTGAGAAACATGCAAGAGGTCTGGGCTTATGGGGTACTAACTAAATGTTTGGAGCTAGTATATAAAGAAGAATATGTATAAAGACAGAGACGTGCACGATAATAATTTTTTATTTCAAGCCACTTCACATTACATATAGTGGCAATAATTTCTATGTCTGACAAAATTTGAATTTTTATAATACAACAGATTTCTATCAGTTGTAACAGATAAAATACCTGTTGTGATAGATTGATTATCTGTTGGAATAGGTTGGTCATCTGTTGCATTATGTATATGTTTCCATCTGTCTATTACAACAAATATACAATCTGTTGCAATATATAATCTATCTGTTGCAACTGATAGGTAATCTATTAGAACAAATTATAAAAATGGGAAGACCTGTTTACATAATTTCCAGCAATAACCTAACTAAATGGATAGAGCCATGTATAAAGAAAAATATGAACAAAGACAGATATGAACACGATAACAATTTTTTATTTCAAGCCACTTGACTTTACATGTAGTGGCAATAATTTTTGTGTTTGGTAAAAGTTAAATTTTTATAATGCAACAGATTGTCTATCTGTTGTAACAGATATAATACCTGTTGTGATAGATTGATTACTTATTAGAATAGGTTGGTCGTCTGTTGTATTATGAAGATGTTTCCCAGTCTGTCTGTCGCAACAGATATCTAATATGTTGCAAAATATAATCTATCCGTTGCAACTGATAGGTAATCTGTTGGAATAAATCAAAAAAGTAGGAAGACCTGTTTATATAATTTCCAGTAGATGACCTACATATTGCAACATATATCTAAATCTGTTTGATAAGATATGTCGTCTATTCCAGCAGATGTATTATCTTTTAAGATATTTGAATCTAGTATTTCATTTTAATTAACATGTTCAAAACTAAGGATTAAATTATATTCATAGACAACATAAAATAAATTGAAGACTTCGGAAATTGCATAAAATAACTCAACAAATAAATAAAATCTAAAAAAATATTATGGGTACAAATAATCTACTCTACAAATAAATCAACAAGTTAAATTAATAAGGATAGGTTATTACACTGACGGACTCAAGCTATAAAAATCTAATCAATATGGACAATTTGTTCTTCATCCGATGCTACGAAATTCAGCTTTGGTCACTGTAGATCTTTAATGTCGCTTGCGTACGGCTTCTGATCTTTTGCTTCTTCATATTTCTATAAAAGAGCAGCATATATTTTGCAGAGTAATTCGGCATCAAGTCCATCATTTGGTACTTGTAATCCATCGCTCAAATACTCGGCGTAAGCGACAACAAAAGGACCGCAATCCCTGCATTTTAAAAAAATAGATAATTCATATCTTGGAGTTCATGTAAGCGTTGTAAAATTTATGAAATGAAACCTAATCATGATACTTATACTTACAGGCTATCAATAGTTTTTGAACAATTCCTTCAACATATTGTACATCAAATAGATTACCCATTTTATTCCGGTATGCTTCAATCGTCGACCAATTAGTATGAACCTTTTGGTCCAAAAAGCCACTCATATCGAGGTAAGTAGGCAATATTTTGGCCAGCTTTTGTATCTCAGACGACGGCCCAAAACGTCTTCTTCGCGACATCGAGTCATAAATTTAGATGCGCCTCTCTTTTAGAACGACGACAGCCAACACTCAATGGAATTCATCACTACAATTGATTGTGATGTACACTTCATCAACAAAATGTTGAGGTAAGCCAGCTGGAATGCTAAAAACTTTGATGATGTTGATTAAGCATTCTTCATTTTCGAAAACTTTCGGTTGTTGTTGACAATACCTATCGTAGGCATTATTGATGTAAACTTTGTACAAATAATTATCTGTCGTGTATCTGTATTGTTCTGGTGTTTGCAACTTGGCCTACTTTTGAAGGTAGTAAAAAATGGCATCGATGTGCTGCACATATTATCAAATATTTTGAATTACGTAATGAAACAATTAATATGCAAATGCAATTAAATAAAGTATTAATTAATAGTAATATGTATGACATTTAAACCTCATCATTCCAGTAAGTTTGGGGCTGTGACATCAAATAGAACCAATTTTTTATTCTGGAATGTGCAACAAAAAGGTCAAACTTATCAAAACCAAGACTCGATTCGTTCACTTTATAGTGTTTGTCATTTTGTTTTCTACATGATGATTTATATGTGTTAATGTCATGTTCTTACAACAAGAATTGTATAAATCAACATCTTTAAAGTTGATTTATGTACCTACCGGCATGATGCATTAACAGCCCATCGACAATCTATTCTGAATAGTCGTTGATCAACTTTGTTAGTTTTTTATTGGAGTCTTGTCCGAGATATTGAACTCTTCAAATGGGTAATTCCTCTGTTCTCCCAAACTGATAGTCTCTACTTTTTATTTTTCTTTAGAAGCAGTTGATGGATTATCAACTGTGATATTATGCTCTTCAGCAGTAGCTTCTGCTGTGACATCCACTTGGAAAACCAAAATTGTCAATGAAAATTACAGATATACAATAGATTATCCATTTGTTGCAACAGATGATTCTTATGTTGCAACAGATGGATCATCTGTTGGGACAAATTTGAACAGGTAAAATAGAGCAGTACGATAATTTTGGTCACAACAAAGACAGAGGCGTTGCAATTTTGCTTTTTTCAATACTTGGTAATGCCTTGGAAATATTCTTCCTTCTCTTCTTAGTCACCTTGATCTCTAGTGGAGTGTATCAATATGAAATCCTCTTTGATGGAATGACACCCCTCTTAGATGTCATTTCCTTTACAGAATCAGTTAGTGCATTAATAGCATTAATCACTTCAGCATGTTTTGCCTTGCAATCTTGACATTTTCATGCAGCACATTCGCTAGATGTGGCAAAATCCGGAGAAAAATATGTACAACCAGTATGATCATAATCATAATCATAATGGCTTGTTGTTTCAAAAACTGTAAAAGGAGCATCATTAGCCCCAAAAGCAGCACCATACCACTACCACTACGACTACCATCATTAACAGCAACAAGACCACCCTCCAAAAAAAATTTCCTTGTGATGGTTGTTGCTCCAAAAAATTCCATTTTTATTTCATCAACGACCTTAGGTTCCGATAAAATTTGCACAGACCTCAAAGTAAATAAAAATGGCATCTTCAACTCTCGATTGATCAGAACAAGCCACGGATGGACAATCTAAAATAAATCAGTACATATATTAGAATGATGATGAAATCATTATCATTAATTAAAATAAAAACTTGATTAGAATTGAACTTACTGCTTCCTTTGGGGGATTGAAAAGATCAAGAAATTTAGCATTTTTATCAGTTTTGGCCAAAAACATTCTCAAGATTCTTGGATAGGGAACTTCTTCTTGGTAGTTTACTTGTTGTCTCAAATAAGGAATGGCTTCAAATTCCCAAGCCTATAATATAACGCCAATAAATCAAAAGCATTATTGAATAAAAAAATGATGAATCATATCATGATAAAAGAAATATTTACCATGAAGGCCTATGAAAAGCCATATAAGTTGGTGTTTGGCGTTAACGGAGTCAACAAATATTTGACAGTCATTTTAAAGATTTCATAACCCCAAGGTTAGCTGTTAAATGCCTCAAGATCCTTGGAGGGATTTATTAAATCGAGGTTTATGTTGTTGTTAATGTCTCTCGCCCAAAGAATATTATGTACAAACCAAACCAAGCACAATGATTGTTTGTGCTTCTTTGAAAATCCTTTACCTTTCAACACTTCTATCAATTTTTTATTTTTGAAGCTTGGACCAACAATGGACTCCAGGTCATCATGATCACTCGACTTGTCTTTGTCTTTTTTGGGTACACGAGGTGCTTTTTTGGGGTTAGAGTAGGTATAACTTGAGAAGGAGAAGGAGGATAACATTTTAGTCCGGTAACTATGGCATACTCCTTCCAACCAAAATAAACAGGCATGCCACAGTAACTTATGCATACCTCATCCTCTTATCTTTATTTTCATACATAAACCTGCGTTTGAGAAGATCATATATCATTTTCATCTGGAAACGAGCATTGTTGTCCTCCGGTAAATCAAGATATTGCACAAAGTAGCTTTTCCTAAAATAAGAATCCAATTTTTATTCTCGAAGTATTTTTCTGAAAGCGTTGAAATATTTTTCCATGGATGACTTAACCACGAAATCACCCGTTAAATCTGTGGCACCATTGCACTGTATTCTCATAGGATAATAATCAATGCTGAAGGTTTTGACCAACTCTTCAGCAGAAAGGCTATTAGCATTTGGATAATATCTTTTGAAATATTCCTCCTTTCCGTGGTCATTATCTTCTGCTCCTGATTGAGATTACGCTTGTAAAGAAAGCTCATAGAGTGGTGAATGTAGCCAAGCTGCTGCACTTATTCCTTAACTTGGACTTGATTTAATTTTTTTTTTGGGAGCCATATTATCTTAAATTAACAGGAACATAAAATAGATTATGATTGATTAATACATCATTAAAAAGGGATAACAGTAAATCTAATATGCACAACAATAAAATAATAGTTCCAACAGACCACACATTTGTTGCACCAAGTAAATAATTTGTTGCAATAAATAACTGACTTATTGCAACGGATGAGTAAATCATTGGAAATAATAAAAACAAATCACTAATCTGTTGCACAATATATTTTATTTGGTGTAATTTATAACCAACCGTTGCAACGGATGAGTAAACCGTTGGAAACCATAAAAACAGATAACTAATCTATTACACCAGGTAGTTGATCTATTGTAATATTTTAACCAACCTGTTCAACGGATAAGTAATCATTTGGAAACAGTAAAAATAGATCACTCATCTGTTGTACCAGGAAGGTTATCTGTTGCAACATATAACCAACCTGTTGCAAGGATGAGTAATTCATTGGAAATAGTAAAAATAGATCACTAATCTATTTCACCAGGTAGTTTATCTGTTCCAACATATAACCAACCTGTTGCAATGGATGAGTAATCCATTGGAAATCATATAATAGATCACTAATCTGTTGCACCAGGTAGTTTATCTATTGCAACGTATAACCAACCTGTTACAATGGATGAGTAAACTGTTGGAAACAATAAAAACAGATCATTAATTTATTGCACCAGGTATTTTATCTATGCAATATATAACCAACTGTTGCAACGGATGAGTAAATCGTTGGAAACTATAAAAATAGATCACTAATTTATTGTACCGGGTAGTTTATTTGTTGCAACATATAACCAACCTATTGTAATGGATGAGTAATTCATTGGAAACAGTAAAAATAGATCACTCATCTGTTGCACCATAAAGGTTATCTGTTGCAATATATAACTAACCTATTGCAAGGATGCGTAATCTGTTGGAAATAGTAAAAATAGATCACTAATCTGTTGCATCAGCTAGTTTATATGTTGCCACATATAACCAACCTGTTGCAACGGATGAGTAATTCATTGAAAACTATAAAACATATCACTAATTTGTTACACCAGGTAGTTTATTTGTTGCAATATATAACCAACATGTTGCAATGAATGAGTAATCCGCTGGAAACCATAAAAATAGCTCACTAATCTGTTGCACTAGGTGTTTTATCTGATACAATATATAATCAACTATTGCAATGGATGAGTAAATCAATGAAAATCATAAAAATAGATCACTAATCTGTTGCACCAGGTAGTTTATCTGTTACGATATATAACCAACCTGTTGTAACGGATGAGTAATCCATTGGAACAGTCAAAATAGATCACTAATATGTTGCACCAGGAAGGATATCTTTTGCAATATTTAACCAAACTATTGCAACAGATGAGTAATTCATTAAAAACAACAAAATAGATCACCGATCTGTTGAAATATATCACTCGTCTATTGCAAAATGAGTTATCTATTGGATCGATATTATTTAGATTTATTCCAAACAGAAGAGTCGAATGTCACAACAGATGAATGATCTGTTAGATTGTTCATCTGTTGCATCAGATTTTCATAGTTACATCATATTTTTATCTGTTGCATCAGATGTTTTCATTTATTGCATCAAATATTTTCATCTGTCGCCTCAGATGTTTCATCTGTTGCACAAATATTTTATCTCTTGCAACACCATTTTTACCAAGAGAAATAACAAATTAACCCAGCAACACCAACACATCACACACACACGCTAAGAACATCAACTGTGACCAAAAATCACCAACAAATCCGAATCAACGATTCGACAACAAGAAGAAAAATGCCAAAAATTAGGGTTTTAGTCCACATTTTAAATTTAAGCTAGAAATATTAAAGTTGTTAACCAATTTTAGAAGAGTAGTTGGCTCAAGCTCCTCTGTTTCTTCATAATTTTTTACCTGTGAAAAAATAAATGGGATGATGAAGAACTCGAAGTTGTTATCATCGGAGAAGTCTTCACGTCGATTGACGGTTGAAAGTCGAAAGGGAACTCGCACGACTATATGTCGCTGGAGGTTGAAGTCGTCGTAGATTGAAGAGAGAATTTTGCAGAACTGTTGGTTAGGAGAGAGTTGAGAGAAGTTGTCGAGACAGAGGGGGGAGAGATAGTTGATTTGGATTGAAGGGGTGTGTGGGTTGATTTGTATTTTTGAAAAGATTAGAAAGTTTTGAAAATATTAATCAAGTCCACAATTAACTTAATCAAGTTTTCTAATTATGTTTGACCCTTTAAGTTGGTCAATGTCACCAATCCTTCATTCAAGACTTAAAAGACACCTTTCTTTCAATTTTCATAAGTCAATCTTCTCTATAAAACTAGATAAGCACGGGCCCAATATAAAGGATGTTAAAATAAATTTTTATTTACTGTGAGTATTTTGAGGTGTAAATATGAAATTGAATTAAAATTATTTACTTGATAATTTTTCTGACACCAATAAACAATTCTCTTAATTCAAAATAAAAAACAAAAGCATTAGATAAAAAAAATTGTATGATAAATTTGAAGTATAAATTAAATCTTAATACTTAAATGAAACGAATTTCAAATTAAATATAATTTATATTTAAAATTATTCCCCTCATTCCATTCAAGTATATTTTTTAAAAAAGAATGACTATTTTTTTTGCATATCGCTTTTTTTTTTCAAATTTTGCATGCCATGTTTAACATCATAAAAAATACGCTCAATCTCAACTTCTAATAAAGTAATTCAACATGACACATTTGATTCGAATTTTGAAAAAAAAAATATTTACACATATTTTCATTCATCTATTAGATAGTTAAGTTAATCATATAAAATATTTTTTCTCCTTAATTATACATATCAACCTTAAATTGAAATCTAATGGATTTTAAGACTTATTGAGGAAAATGCGTATAATTAAAGAAGATGACATGTTTTATGTGGTTAGCTTAACTACCTAATGGATGATGAGAACATACACAAAATAAATTATTAAATTGAACTGAAAGTGTGTAACTGAAACACTTATTAGAAAGGTTTAATTATGTATTAATTTTAGGATTTAAAGGATATTTAATACCTTACACAATTTTTAGTTTAAAATTTTAATATTATACTTTTATATAAGGGATAATAGGATAAGACTGATAGTCCTCACACAAAAAGTTATGCAATAGAATTGGTACGTGTATTTATTACTTTTCCTACACATTATTATATTTGTCCTCTTTTATTATCTAATGATCATTGTCATTTAGATCACTATAATTGGATTATATATAATAATTTTTTACAAATATATTTTTGTTCCTTATTAGATTTTTTAAAACATATTTCTTATATTAAAGTATGATTATTCTTTATTTCTCTATTTTAGCAATTACAAAATATTTATTATTTTTTCTATAGTATGTTTTATAACAAAAAATTATATTTTATAAAACATATAATATCAACCTCAAATTGAAATTTTATGAATTTTAAGACTTATTGAGGCAAATGCGTACAATTAAAGAAGATGACATGTTTTATGCGGTTAGCTTAACTACCTAATGGATGATGAGAACACACACAAAAAAATATTAAATTAAACTGAAAATGTGTAATTGAAACACTTATTAGAAGGGATTAATTATGTATTAATCTTAAAATTTAAAGGATATTTAATGCCTTACACAATTTTTAATTTAAGATCATAAAATCTCATTTTACATTTCATGTTTTATCTAGTTAAAATATTAAATCGAAATTGAGAAAATATTTATTTCCTAGTGATACTTTTAGGAGGTCATTTGGTGGAGGTGTAAGGTGGGATATCTTACGAATTTATGATAAATTTATATTATTAACCAAACATGATCTAAAGCTAATGTCAAATTTAGTCTTATCGATTGTCTCATCTCTTTTTCCGCTTTTACTTCTTCTTTACCGTCTCTATTTTACTCTGGTCGGGTATTCATTAAAAGCAAATTTAGTAGCTTGAATAAAGAAATTTTTCATGAATATTCACGAAATTTTTCTTTACTGATTCAAACAGGAAATCCAACTAAAATTATTTTCTTGATAATTCTTTTGACATCAGTAAACACTAGTCTTAATTCAAAATCACAATAAAAAGCTTTAGACCAAAAAACTTTTATGATAGATTTGAAGTATAAACTAAGTTTTTCTATGAACATAAAGCTTATGGAAACTCAAATTTGTCATTATAGTATATATCAATAAAATTTATTATAAAAAGAAATTGTTCTTTTTTTGTCTGAGATAAAAGAATGTATAGCAGTATAATGAATTATTTGATAATTTGAGAAACTCAAGCAATCTACTCAAAGTGATAAATTTTAATTTGGTTAATTATAAATGTTAAATGATTACATTGTCAGTAATGTAAATTTGATTTAAATTTTACTTTTTCTTAGTCAAATTTTAATTAGGTTAAGTTTGAAAATAAATCAAATTTATTTTAGTTTATATATATAAATTAGATTTTAATATTTAAATGAAATGAATTTTAAATCAAGTATAATTTATATTTAAAATTATTTTACTCATTTCGTTCAAGTATATTATTTTTCTTTTTTAAAAAGTAGTATTTTTTAATATCTTTTTTTTCAAATTCTGCATGACATGTTTAACACCATAAAATTTAAAATATAGGCTCAATCTTATCAGCCTCAAATTAAAAGTTTATGAATTTTATCACTCATTGAGGCGAATGCGTATAATTAAAAAAGATGACATGCTTTATGCGGTTACGTTAACTACCTAATGGATGATGAGAACACACACACAAAAATTATTAATTGTTCAGCTGAAAAAAAGACTTATAGTTTGAGAATCTAAATGAAATACCCCGATAAATTTAATGGGTTAATTATGTATTAATCTTAAAATTTAAAGGACATTTAATATCTTACACAATTTTTAGTTTAAGATCAAAAATTTTATTTTACATTCCATACTTAACCTAGTTAAAACGCTAAATTGAAACTAAGAAAATATTTTTTTTTCCTAGTGAATACTCTTAGGGCTCATTTGGTTGGAGGTATGTGAGATATATTATGGATATGTGATAATTTATATTATCAATCAAACATTGAATTATTTCATACCACCTCACATATGATATAAAATAGTCTAAAACCTAAAATTATGATCTCGAAATAATTTAGTCTACGTATTAAATGATCCCTTAATCTAATTTACTTGAAAGTAGCAAAATAAAATAAAATAAAAAGAAAGTAAAATGAAATTGAATGTTAAGTATGAGTATTTTAATAACTGAAATAGCACGAGGGAGGGCCCATATTTTCAGCATTGTGCAGGGATTTTGAAGATGTGATGTGAGTGGTAGATGGTATATCAGTAATTATATAAAAGCTAGTTGGGTTTTTTGTCATTTAACTTTTCTTGATGCATAATGTACATTCATTTCAAGATGGAACTTTTATTTTTGAACGAAATTGCCCTTGCTCGTCCTTGCTACCGATTCTTCTATACAATATAATAAAATCACACTATATAATAAAATATAACTTCTTATGTTTACAAAATCAAACATTAGCTTACAACTTATTTAAGTTTCATAGTTACTATTAAAATATCATATACCCTAATGCTTATTTTACTATCAAGTCAAACATAGTTTCTTAGATTAAATAACTAATGTTAATATTTTTTTTCTAGTTTATTTAAAAATCATACAAGAGAGTAGATTAAAATTATAGTAATTAACTTTTTTCATAGAATTATACTAAACAATAAATAATATTAATCCATACATAAATTAATTTTAAATACAATTAAATTCACTTTATGGGTGTTTAACAAACAAAAAAGACCTATTGGATTAAGGTTTTAATGAATCACAATGTTAAAGAATTGTCTCTATATCTTGTCTTATATAAGTCATAAATAGGAGATCAATATAATATAATAAACAAGACATCAATTTAATATAATAAACAAGACATTATTTTTTAAAGTGATTTATCTACCTAATGAGAAATTTACTACCTCAAATATAGAGAATCAAAAGAATTAACAAAAGTTAGCATGATATATATTGTAGTAATTTAACACGTGGTATTTAATATACATTTTATATAAATTGTTTAAAATAATTTTAGCAGGTGATTAGTAAATAATTACATTTTCATAAACTATATATATTATAAATCTTTGTAATGATATGTATCATGTGAAGTTTTGAAATTATGAAGGAATCGTTTATTATATTTAATAGATAAACACTTATTCAAATTTTTGAGTATTTTTATTATTATTATTTTACTATAATATAGCAATAGTTCTTTATGCAATTAAATGTGCGGTCAAAATTTTCACTTTTTTATTCTTTATGGAACATATGTTAGTATTTGTATATCATTTCAATTAGACATCAAATTTATGATGTATGAAAAAACTTTACAATATCATTTCGATTAGACATCAAATTTATGGTATATGAAAAAACTTTACAATGTTTCAAATTATCTTCAAAATAAATAAATTTTAAATAGAAGAAAATATCTTTGTGGATTTTTTGGCAAAAAAATAAAATTCAACATGATTGAAATAATGATAATGTTATAAAACACTAATCAAATAAAAGATAAAAGAATTGATTACAGAAAATATAGATATATATATATATATATATATATTAAATTGTGACAATTTAAAGCAAATAAAGAGAAATTGCAAATGAAAAATAAAGAAAATAAAAGTAGACACATACATTTTATGCTGAAATAAGAATTGATAGAAAGACATTAGTAAAGAGACTTCATCAAAAACTTTTAAAAAGTATATAAATATAATAATAATAACAACAACAACAACAATAACAAATGGTAAGATACTGCGAAAGATTGGCAAATCTCATCATCAATTGCTACCAAGCCAAGAAAAAAAGAAGAAGATTTGATGGAGTACAATAAATGTTTCTAGACTTACCTTTAGGGATCGTTTGGTTTGAAGGTAAGTTATACTGGGATTAGTTATGATGAGATAAGTTATGTTGGGATAAGTTATGTTGTGATTATTTGTTATTGAGTGTTTGGTTTGTCATATTTAAAATAATATGCATGGTATAATTTCTAAGAATAAGTTGATTGTTTACAGTTATCTTTCACCTTATTTTTTTATACATATTTTTCTTGCAAACTTTATTTGTTCATTCTTAAAAATAAAAATTCCATCTTATTTAGCTTAAATATTTTTGTATGTTAATTATCATAATTAAATCGTGCATTTTAAAAATTAAAACTTTCATCTTAAATTTATTTTAGTAAAAGAGATTTTATTATTTTTGTTACTTTATTTAAGCACATATCACTCTTACATTGTAAAATATTAAAGTTATTTATTTTAATTGATATAGAAAATTTAAAGTTTTAAGTGGCAAAAGATTATTTAATTAAAAATATGTTATTAAGTTGTGGAGTCAATATTTTTATAAGAGAAATTAAATTATAAATAAACATAAGCATTAGGCAAATAAATTCAACCTATAATATATTCATAAATAAAAATTATATTTATAATATAATTTTTTAATAGAAAAATACATTATCAAAAAAATAATGAGTAGTGAAGAAAATGGTATTAAAAATTATGAAAATATATATGGATGTGAAAAATGATGTATAAAGAGGGTTTAAGGAGGGTATTTTTGATGATTTACATATTTTATCCCAGTATTACTATACCACCCCATGGTAGAAATAACTTATTCTGGTACTAACTATTAATCCCGAGATAAGTTATCCCACACTTTTGTAATCAAACACGGGATAAAGGAATACTAAAAACTTATCCCGGAATTATCTTTCCTTATCCCTAACACAAAACAACCCCTTTAGTTTGTTGGTGGGAAGGTTGAAATTTATTGGTAGCAGTAGATTTTTCTTATATATACACACACTTTGCCCTTGATAATTACATATTTACCCTTGGTCGTCCTAAAATTTATCATTCTATACAAAACTAGATAGGTATACCCGTGCAACACGTAGTAGAATAAAATAAAAATGTAACAGCAAGGGACTATTCCGACTATTCCATTTGGTTGGATCAGTTAATGAAAATGAGTTCAAATGTATGTTTTATACAATCATGAAAATAACATACTACCAGATGTTCACATTTACATATAATAGTAATTGTTGGCTATTTACATTGCTAGAGATAATATTTATAAATTCTACAATAGGGGATGTAGTTGTTGCTGTGAAACCGCCTATGATGAAAACCAAATGTCAAAGCCAAAACCAACCACCTGTGAAAAGACCCAATATCAGTGTTGTCAGTGTCCGCAAACGTCAATTTGAAAACAAAGGCTCATTTAAAGGACAAGTAATTGCAAGCCAATAATTTTCCCAGTCGCAATTCACACTGGTCGGCCCACGTGGATGCATCAAGAAACTGTACCTGGGACAAGGTTCACCGTATAACAGCAGGAGCATTTCACACTGGTCGACCCACGTTGATCCATAAGTAACGTATGGCAGCCTCTACATAACACTTACGGCGGCCTTAATCCAAACAACTGCCACATAAACTTGAAAAGAACAAAGATAAAATGAACACACCAAGTCGGTTCACACACAAAATGGGACTTCCCATCATGACCCGGCAATGGATTTAACGACACAATATGATACAAGAGGTAACAACAATCGAAACAAGCTGTTAAGAGACATTGTAATGGATGACAAAGAATTCATCAGTTTGGATTGGTCAAAAGGAAACTTTAACTCCATAAGTGGTTCCAATTTCCATAGCTCTCCGAATACAGATGCTTCAAATCGAGTAGTAGCATTAGACATAACGAAAATTAGATCATGAACGCATTAAAGTGGAAACTATAACAAAAGAATTAAGAATACGCTGAGTTAGTTCAACATAACATATTGATAAAGAAGTAACAACTGAGTACCTGCAAGATATGTAATGGCGTTGGACAATGCTAATGCAGTGGAAACCCCCTCGCTTCCTCCGGTCACATCGTCCTCGAGCAACAACTTTGCAAATCTTTCTTTCATGGTTTCGACATCTGAAAGTTGTGTTGTATAAACAGGTTTTTCTTTCACATAAAAATGTTGAGGGCTTGAAGAGAAATTTCCATTATAAGAGAATGATCCAAAAGCATTTTTACCGGACGTGCTGCTTGAGTCATCGTCATATAAGGAATCTGTAACACCTCTGCTAGAGGTAGCTTTCGAGGCCATCATACGTTGTAACTCCTAAAAGTTGCATTTCTTAAATTTAGTTGGATGCTGATTAAAAAGGGCTTAATTTCATGTTCGAAAAACAATATCCTTTTGTTTCATTTTATATGATGGTGTTTGACTGACGACAAAGTATAATAAAGAAAGACTTTTGGCACGTATATTGGTTATAAGACTACCAAAAACAGATTGTGCAAAATAGTACTACAAACTGATATGGTAATGGCAAAGACTCGACACAATGTTGATGAAAACACATACACCATTTAATTGACTGGTTCTATATATATATATATATATATATATATATATATATATATATATTGACTCACTTAAATACAGACTTGGTGCCCAAGGTATTTTAACTCGTATCATGCGCTTACGACAGTTTGATCGCATTAAATGGGTCCAAGGAGAGTAGAGTGTTAATTTTTCCATAAGACTTATATTATAGTGTTCCTGGAAAAAATAAGGATGAAAACAAACAAAGAATGGCAGAAAAGGCATTCCTGAAAGAACTGCTTCTAGAAGTAACTTTTCCTTGCCCTTTTTACTTTTTTCGGGAAGAGCTAAGTCTGTGCTTCGTGAATCTTATACTGCATTCTCATGAGTAAAGTCTCTTGCTCTAATGTTTGGATGAAACTGTAAGTCAGGGCACCCGTTGGAACACTTGTGAAAGCCTGCCGGAATCCAAGGTACGACATATTGATGATTGAAAGTGTTCAAAGTGAACGTTATCTATAATCCCTCAAATCCATCTTGCTTAGCATGGAGGAACCATTAAGAGAGAAAGATAAATATTGACACTTAACAGCAACCAAGATCCTTTCTTGAATAATTGAATCGTCACAAGTTTTCCTTGAAGCGTGATAATGAACATAACCTGGAGAGCTTACTCAAATTTATAGGTTAAATCAACTTATGTACCCTTGATTAACCAGGAAAAGCTGGTGTCTGACAACTTTTTGGCTAATTTATACCAATGCTATGGTAAATCAACTTCCCACTTTTATGATGTATTAAACCAACCTTCAGTGTTATATTAAATCAAACGACATTGATTTTCTTGCAGCTAATAAAATGGAAATAAAGATAAGCAAAAAATGACAAGTAGAAGAGCACAACATTAACTAAAATACGATGTATACCTTGAACTGCTGGTACTTTGCAGGAGATGATTCAAAAAAAGACATTTACTAAAGCCTTGAGCCATTCCTCAGAGCACGAAGCCAAAGCCTTAATATTTTTGCCAGCGGACTTCTTTGAGTAAGAGAATTTGCATTTGAACTCCAATACCAAATCAAGATTTTCATTCTCCGTTTGGTGGACTATAAGCTCTTTAGATAAGGTATCAGATGCAAGTACATTTTTATTCTTATTCACCAGTTCCTATGAGAGGAGACACAGCTGATTACTTAAAGTCCAACAAGACATGGTCAGTGAAGAAGACCTGAACTAAAACAATATAAAAACTTCAAGACTCTGGACTGAACCTGCAAAGCTGCAGAAATATTCTCGAGCATAAAGGAGCTCTCCTTTAGAAAAGGACTCAAAAGTGTAGTCAAAGCTTGGGCCTTCTTGTGAAGGTCAGATGGACAGCGACAAAAGGCAGGTAATAGTCCCCAACACTCACGGGCATAAGCCTACAGTTCTTCTCCAAATACTAATTTTTTAACTGGCAAAAAGAACAAATTTAATTCCAGATGTAGGTAAAGCAACTTTTTGGATGCAACTCTCAAGTCTAAAACAGGAAACTGAGGTTTATCCCGACTCCACTGTTCTCGATCAGAGAAAAGATAATGATACTTCGCTATTTAATTGCCATAGAAAGAGTTACTATTTATCCTATAACCATGCTTATTTGTAAAGTATTAAATTGTACCACTGAGTCAAACATACAAAATCACAACAACATATGCCTACCTTTTGATGATGCCTGTTCGAAGGACACAGCAAGTGGCACCACATGCTTCATAAAGAACCGAAGTGATGATCCACATACATATTTATTTAAAACAGGAATCAACCAACTGTTTGACAAAGAGTAATCCTTCGTATTCAGGGAGATGGGTACAGCGCAAACAGTTTCTCTGGTCCCATAGCAATAACAGTTGATCCTATGCACTCCTGAAGCTTCGTAGAAAACAAAGAAAGGAAAAATAATTACAAAAGTTTTAGGTTCATAATGTTTCTGAACAACAACTGTATTTAAAAGATAAGGAAATCATTCTTACTAATAAACCAAAAAAATAAAGTACCTAACATAATAAAGTGAATAAATGAGCTTCTTGAAACACGAGACTTACATTTTTTGTATCATAAGCACCCCCAGAAGCAACAATCATCCAATCAATAAGTTTAAGTATTATACCCTCCGCACAGAAGTCCAAGACCTCACCTAAAGACATAAGATGCAAATACAGTAATAACAAAGAACTGTGAAAGAGAAAATTGCTAACAAATCCAATATATTCCCACAAAGTGGGGTCTGGGGAGGGTAAATTGTACGCAGTTCATACCACTACTTCATAGGTAAGGTAGAGAGGTTGTTTCCGAAAGGAGAAGGACATAATATAAGAACAAGGCACAATAGGTATAACAAAAAATAAGCCTACCACAAAGGAGCCAAAACAACAGTTTGATATACATAAATAAATAAAGTTGATAACTACTGCAAATGAATATGTTTTACCGCATATGTAATAGAAGCCCAGTTCACTACCAAACCCCCAATGCAAACGAAGCCAAAATCTCTAGTGTGTATCAATCTTATATACTAAATAACCCAGTAAAGCTATAACCTGCAAAACAGAAAGGGATCCATTAAAGATACTTCCCACAGCACTACCTACGATAATACCTAGAATGAATTATAAAATTGTAAACAGGGTCACTCACGTACAAGCTGAACTGCAAGAAAGACGAACAAAATGTCTCTGGTCACAAAGAACCGAAACTTTAAGGTTCACCATTTTCTTTGAAGATCATTAACTCTCAAGTAAAAGGGAGCCTTGGAGGTCGTACAATGGGAAAATGCAAATCCTTCCTGTAACAAGACAAACTTTAGGGAGCGGTTTCAATTTGATAAATAAAGCTTACAAGTACTAAGTAAGAAGTAATTCGCCAACAGTTGCAGCATTTGCCTATAATGATACAAAAAATAATAACTGATTGAAGGCTCGCTCTAGCTTTGGAGACAGTATGCACATACAACAAATGACAGCATGTAAGCACGTCCATCTCAAAGCTATTTAAAATATACAAGTATAAATACATACAGTTTGGTTCCGATCATACTCTTTAAAGCATCAATGCATGTCTAATAAGTTTCAGGCAATGTTGCTCATACTCTCCAAGAAATGTTGCTGCGCTCGTGTCGGATCCTAAATAATGCAGTATTTTTAGAGGATCCAACAAGCACCCGACAGCTTTTTTGAAGAGTCCGGGCAACATAAGCCCCAAGTTAGCAAAGCCAAGAGGTAATAACGCTTAAACTTCTGAGGAACAAACAATCTGAAAACATACCTTAACAGCACACCACTGATCAAGGCATTCTCGGTGAACATACTTTGATGTATCCCTACATTTACAGGGTGCGATAAAATCCCTACCTAAAAAAGAAAAGTTAAAATAATCATAAGCATCTTGGTTCTCATGCATCAATAAGTTCATTAACCAAAATACACTAATATACTCTGAATATAATAAACAAGGAAAAGCTCGAAAATGATCATTCACTAAAAGGCGTTATGTGAATACAAATAACCAAGGAAGAATTCAACAAGAAGCACTTAATAGAATATAGTAATAAGCTAACAACTCCTCTTTGTGAAAATGTTCTTTCTTCCTTCAGTTATTTGAGCTAAATGGTCCAAATCAATCAGTTAACTATTCCTCAATTGCAAATCTGTTATGCTTGCTTTCCATATACATAACCCAAATTAGCTACGGTTTACTTTTATCATAATTCGACTAACTTCTTATGAACCTCGACCTACTTCAACCTTCCTCCTTTAACCAGACTTGGTAGCAAGTCTGATAATGTGAATGTATGTGGAGATCACCGTCGCCGGCTCCGTCACCATCACTGACGATAGAGGAAGTCTAAAAGAGAAGTTGTTAAAGTTCTCTTCATCTTCAAAATTCAACGAATAACTCAACGGATCATAACGGAACTCCACTGAAGAATGCGTTTTTGAGTTTTTGTTTAGTAGTAGTGCTGGGTAAGTTGAATATGTGATCATCTATGAAATAGCTAAAGTGAGAACCGGATAGTTCTAGAGCAGGGGAAAAACTGATTTTTATTGATGTGAAATTCCTATTTTACCCTTGATCGTCCTTTGGTTGGCTCTTCTATATAGTAGAAAAACATATAAAACTAGATAGGTATGTCAGTGCTTTGCACGAGCCCAACACATAATTTTGTTATGAACCTAATATAATAATCAAGTTGCATATAAAGATCAATATAAACTAATTATTGCATATTATATTAAATAAATATATTTTAATATACAACAATATCACTATCATAGATTGTATGATTTATACAATCATGAAAATATCATACTATTGGATGCTCACATGACATTCATAAATCATAGTAATTGTTGCCTATTTACATTGATACATATACTATTTATAGATTTTATAATAGCAGATGCATTTTTCCTGCTTTGATCAATCTCTTGAGCATTCACGATCAAAATGAAAATTCATTTGTAAATTAAAAGAATTACATCGTAGGTAGTACTAATGAGTAGGTATTAGTGGCATTAATAATACTATGTCTCCTTTTGAAAATTTTCATACTCACCTATATGGTCCTTGTAGGCTATGTTGCTCGAACTCTTACAAAATATCGACGAGTGTGTCAAATTCTTTAAAAATAATATATTTTGAAGGATTCGACGTGGATGTGACAACATTTTTGAAGAGTCTGAGCAATTTAAACTGTAGGTAGTTAAATTTGAAGTCCCTATGTAGTCATTTGCTCCGTTCCAGTGTATTTCAGATCTTGGGAGATTCAGTTAGTACTCCTTCCACTCAATTTTACCTTTACAATTTCAAAAAAAATGACACCAACATGTCCTTAATCTGACTTTATTGTGAGTGTAGTCTAAAACAATATACTTTCACAGTTAAAATTTGTACTGTCGAAGTTGAACTGAACATTGGATATTCATCCAGTGTCACTTTTATTACAACACATTATACCCTTTCGGAGCTTCAGATTTAACTTTTAAATGGTGTGAATAAAGATTTGTGTATACAAAACACCACAACAGTTTATGTCCACTTAAGCATATTGCCTTACATAATACCTTAAGTTTTGAAACGCCTGCATACAAATTTATCTCAATAACATAACTATTGCCAACTTCATAGTATGATAAATATATTAAATGTTAAATGTCATGAATTGAAAAATTAGGACTTTATAAGTGATGGTTGCAAATTTTACCTGTGAATGACATAAACAAAAAGAGTTCATTAATGCTTCTAGTAGTATATCAAAGTATGAATTAGCCCAAAAAATCAGCGGCAAAACGTACAAGCAAGAAAAGTGGGGATGGGAGTATAAGCACGTGTCAAGTTAAGATGCTAGTTTGGAAAGCTAGACTCTATGAACTTGAGCAATTTTAACAGACACCTTCTCCTTTGTGTGTATGATAAAAATCAAATCGGTGTATGAAACACAATTTTGGACATAACTTTTTTCATTTAATCAACATTGTACTGCTCATTTTCTTAAATTAAACCCCCTCTATTTTTTGCAAACAACACAACCTAAGTGAATTTATAAAAAATATTGGACAACTCGTTCATGGTAGCAAGTGAAATATGCTACAATAAGCTTTTGCCATGTTCATATGAAAGAACAGGACATCTAAGATGCTACAAACTCCAGGTAGAAGGTTAGTCTTTTACCTATTTTCTCAACAACACCAGAACAAGTATCAAATCAGATAATAAAAGTGTCGATAACTTACCGAGCCTACAAAACAATGCCACATGCTCATATGAAATTGTAACATATCTGTTAAGTTAATCGTTGAGTGTTGTAATTAAATGATTATAATTCAATTAAATTCTAATTTAGAGGCTATTAATTAATATTTATTTATCTCAAGCCCGAAAACAAACAACAAAAGGAGCTTTGGAGCAAAAAAATTAGATTAAACTTGAAACTAATCAAAATAAAATTCAATATCCTCCTATTCCTATTTCATCAGCTTAGTAACATCTTAAGTAAGAAAACAGACATGAAAATGTAGAGAACTACTAACATGGAAGTATTAATGCGTACAATGACAAGTACAGAATACCTCTTCATTCCGTAGTATCATGATTTTATATCTTTTAATTTTTTTTTCCAGAGGCGTTCTTTATCAATAATCTGAAAAACTACAGTTACCAATAGCCTCAACGGATACCAGCATCAGAAGTTGAACGCAAAATAGAAAAAGGAAACAGAGTGATCAACAAACTGAACAGAAGATTGAGATAGATGTCCAAAGAGAAGGATGCGATCACGACTACTGCTTCCATTTGATTCAAATACCGACTTTATAACTTCAGATAGACTAGATATATGCTTAGAAATGCTTGTGTTTATTTTCCCAGTCTTCGTGACAAAAGGAACAGGGCAGAAAAAAATTCTTCATCATTTTTTTCACGTGATCTTACAATTTCAAACACTCAATTTCTCACTGAAATTTTAATTGATAGCTGCAATTTACATACTGTCACAAAATATCAATGATCATATGTACTAAAATCCGACATAATAAGAAGAGTAGATCTAAAGACCAACAAGGCAGCTATAGTTGGTGCTAAAACAGACACCCAGCTGTTCTGATCACATTCAATACAAGCCCAACTTTTTCCCATCTAGGCACGTGTTCACGAAATTAACCATCGAATATAATTGAAACACTTTCCAACGCTGGCCTCTATTCTTAACTAAACCACTCGGACACAAGTTCAAGGTACCCCATATCTTAAATCTATGGGCACCAATATATTTAACAATAATTTTACCTAGGCCACAAGTAAAATTAGATAATTTTATCAACATCCCAAGGAAGCTAAATTAGTTGTGAATCGTTCCTACAGAGCTCTTTTGCTCAAACACTCAAAAACGATGGTCTCAGGCAATCCATCAACAGAGACAAATGCCCAAAATTGAGAATTATCTATACTCAATGAACCAAAAATTGCAGATACAGTTAATATAACCACAAAGCTGGAAAGCTCATCGACATCACATAAAACAACACTCCACAAGGATCTATACACTACATAAACATCAAATTCACCAGAGATATTTGGAAGGCAAACATTCGTAACACAACAACACGTAAACCAATCATCCATGATCCTAGGGCACAAAGACAATCTTAAATTCACAATAGCACAATAAGCACAATTCTAATAGATTCCACAAAAAATGGAACCTAGATCAGAGCACAACCAACACTATTTCTATAAACTCCACAAAAAGTATCTCTCCTCATACAAACAAAGGCAAATACATCCTAATTCATCTAAGCAAAAAATACCAATAAATGCACAGACACAATCATTTGAGACGACAAAGGATGAAATGAAACGAGCAATAAATCAAGTTCTAAAAATGAAGGGAAAAAACAAAAATCAATTGAAAGGTAGCAGTATAGGCCTAATAATACTTCCAACAAAATACTACTATACAATAGCACAATATTCATATGATCTACATACCTATAATAAGAAAATTCAATAGAAAAAGAGGAAATTATGGAGGAAAAAGCGAAAGTGAATATACAAGAAAGCTAACGCAGGACACTTAAGATAATGAACTTTCAACTCGGATCGTCGATCACAACTTGCTTCGAAAGAGAAAGAAAAAAATAGACGCAGGAAAAGCAGAAATATGCAGTGAAAGGGGAAATTCGAAGAAGCACATACCTATAGCTTCAAAACTGGTAGAAACAGCTGAAAATACCCAATTTAACATCCTCAATTCAACACTACATGTCAAGTAAAATTTCAAAAATTCAATCTGCACGATTAGACGGGGGGATTTTCAATAACGACTAATTAAATCCACAATAATTAATCCTTAAAAATTGACAAATACGAAGAAAATCGAGAAGAAGCCTACACAGAAAATTACAAAAACTAAAAAAAATAGGAAAGAAATCTGTAGTCAAAACAAAGAATGAAGAAATGTTGGAACAAACAGATGAAGGGAGTCTTTTGGAATTATGGAGAAAAAGCTGGGAAGATATTTTATCTCTTTTGTCCTTTGACAGATTTACCCTTGTTCTAGATTGCTGTTGAACATTGAACCATTTATGTTAAATTATTATTTTTCCCTTTATTTTTGTATGATTTTCCGGATTGCCAATGGTCGTTCTAAACTCTCTTTTCTATATATATATATATATATATATATAAAATATATATAAATAAAAAATAAACTAGATAATGAAACTCGTGTCAGCACGGGCCCAATGTATATTTTTTTTTAATCTCAATTTGTGGGGCACAAATGAAATTTAGAAAGTCCATCAATTTTTGTACAATTTTTAAATATTTTAAGTTATTATTTATTGATTTATAGTAATTTTACATAATTTTCAGATACTAATTTATATAACTTTCCTACGTAATTTTTAAATAAAATATGTTACTCCATTTATCCCCTTTTATATGACATTTAATTTGAAAAAGTCAAATAATTTTTCTATACGTCTTTCAAATATATTTTAATTTGATTATTATTGTTATTTATATTACTTTTCATAAAAAAATTTAAAATTATATATCTCAATTTATGTTATAAATTTTTGAGTCAATAATTTCTTTATGTGTCTCCAAATAATTGAAATTATAATTATTGTAATTATATAATATTTTTACATAACTTTTAAATATATAATCGATTCAAAATAAATTTTCTCAAAATTATATCAATATCACTTAAATTTAAATAAAAAAAAAAGCATTATAAATTACAGTAACTAAAAACTTAAGTTATTTTTGAAATATAATTGACTATCAAATTCATAAAAGTTTGAACAAGAAAAGTAACATGTATTATTTAAAAATTACATAAAAAGTATTATAAACTACGACAGTTAATAGCTTAAAATATCAAAAAATATATTAAAAATATGATTGATAAAATAAATTCTACTGTGTCACATAAATTAATATATATATATATATATATATTGAGCCCGTACTATCACGAACGGTGAATATCTAGTTATGTTGATAAACGTTAGATTCTTTTTGTAGTTCTCCTCACGTGTATCTCATTAGTTTGATCTTCGTTTTTTGGTTTAAACCACCTGGTGTTCAGTATCCGTTTTGTAGGAGTCCAATTATATCTGGATTCGCCCCGCATCGGGCCCCATTTGAAGGGAAAAAACTTCCAACAGAATGTTTATCTATACCCAGAATCAAATCCTCAATATATAAATAGGTTGGGTAGCTCCTTTTCACTGCGCCACCACCGTTGTTGGTCATTAGTTTGATGTTTTATTGCTTCATTGTAAAGAAATTGAGGCAAATACTTGGAAAAGGACAAACAAAAATAGGCAATATGTGGAGAAAGGTGACTAATTGTTGTGTCCACAATTTGGCATCCGGGACAGAAAAAAAAGGAAAGGAAGACCAAGCATGTTACGCATTGGATGGATCATGTATACGTCATGTGAAATGTTTCCAAGTCTTCTAATTATTTGCTTAATTCCTCAACATTCCCTTAGAGCTGATCGCTCATACACGCCTCAGCCCTCGGTAATTAGTACTATGTTTCTTGAACTAGAGTAGCATGATTCGTGTCAGCACGGACTCAACATTAAGATATTTTATTATGTATAGTAACTTAAATTGATATTAGTTTGAATTATGAATTATAACACATGAATACACAAAATATATTGACTACTTGGTAGTAATTTGCAAGGAGCCAAGTCTTACAAGATAATTATGTATTTCCTTGCTAAGCCGCCATAAACATTATTTGTTTTCATTTTCTCCTTCTCTTTTATTTGTCCACTTGTTCTTTGAAGTTAAACTAAATTAATAATTTAAATTCAAAATTTAAGTGTTTCAAAAATTATATAGAAAAAAAAACTATAGTTACCATCTTTCTTATTAATTTAAATTATTTGACTTTGAGAACACGATAAAACATTCTTATGTAGATATTTTATTGAACCTTGTTTTTGTATATGTTCCTTCCATTCAAATGTGGAGTCGTTTATTAGAGTGTAAAAAAATAATGCTGATAGAATTTATTAATAATATTTGTATTAATAATGCTTGTATTAGTAATATTGATATTATTTATGCTAACATTATTTCTTATACACTTTTTTATGTACAGTGTACTGTATTAAAATTTGTATTTTCAATTTGATATATTTAAATCAAAGTTTATAAAAAAAAAAAAAGATGAATTGCATATATACATCCCAGGATTCACCCCGGATCTAGCATGAGCTTAATATATATTTATTTGTCTCAATTTTTGTGATACAAAATGAATTTAGATAATCATTCATACTTTTAATATGTTTTTAGATATTTTAAGTTGTTAATATTGTAATTTCTAATATTTTTATGTAATTTTAAAATAATTTATGTTACTCTCTTTATCCAAACTTTTGTGACATTGATAGTCAATTATATTTTCAAAATAATCTAAGTTTTTAAATATTGTGATTTATAATATTTTTCTTCTATTTTAATTTAAGTGACACTGATATAATTTCGAGAGTCAATCAAATATTTATATCGTCTAAATTTTTTAAATTGTTAATTATTGTGAATTACAATATTTTTTTAAGTATTTGTTAAAGATATATAATAGATTAAATTATTTTAGATATTTAAAGTTTTTAATTATTGTAATTTATAATATTTTTTATGTAATTTTTAAAAAATATATGCTACTCTCCTTGTCCGGAGTTTGTGCACTGATAGTCAATTATATTTCTTAAATCATTTGAATTTTTAATTATTGTATAAAAATTTTCTATTCTAATTTAAATGACATGATGCTTAGATGAACATAATAATTAATTAGAGGTGATATAGTAAAATCACGATTGAAGCAACGAAACAAACATGTCTTAACTGAGTCACAACAACTAATTATAAATGATATAATAAAATTATTGTAAAAGATACTTGTGAAAAAAAAAGTAAGTAAAATCTCATATAAGAATTCAAGTTACTTTAAGACATCAAGAGTTCACTTATAATTTTATATCTATTTTATCTTTGTTTTATTAAATATTATTTAATTATTTATTTATTTAATACTTAGATAACTTATAATAATTAATTAGTGGTGATATTTAATAAAATTATGATTAAAGCCGCTGAAGCAGACATGTCCTAAATGTCTATTCTATTATTTTATTATCTATTAGTAATTTTTTAATATGTAAATAATTTATAATAATTAATTAGGAATAATATAGTAAAATCATGGAGCAAATATCTCAAGCCGACAAGTCGACGGAGAACTTCTTTAAATACTTAGATGACTTATAATAATTAATTAGGGGTGATATTTAGTAAATTATGATTAAAGCAGCTAAAACAGACATGGCATAATTGTCTATTTTACTTTTTTATTAAATATTATTAATTTTTTAATATATAAATAATTTATAATAATTAATTAAAAATAATACAATAAAAATTAAAATTAAGATTGAAGCAATTGAAATAGACATGTCATAAATGTCTATTTTTCTTTTTTTTTTAAATTAAATATTTTTTAATATATAAAGGGCTTATAATAATTAATTAGAGACAATATAATAAAATCACGATCGAAGAAGTTGAAGCAGACAACATAAGCAGGCATATCAAAATTTTCTCTTCTATATATTAAAAAAAATTAAATTAGGTGAAATTGTAGTAACAAATAAGAAAGAAAGTACATTATATGTTTGATATGAAATTAAATAAAGAACAAAATTTATTTTATTGTATCAATTATAATTAATTTTTATAATAAATTACCATCTTACTAATTAATTTACTTAAATATAATATATTTGAAACAATTTTACACATAAAAAGATAAATACTAAGAATGAAAAATAAATGAAAGATAGAGGGCCCACATGTGTGAAAATAATATAGAAATATACAAGGCCATGTGTGATGGCATTATAGTAAATTTCTTAGATGACATTGTTGGTAATTAAAGAAAAAAGAATGGGCTTTCATTAAATTTTTTGATGAGATTAAAAAATAATGCACAAAAAATTATCAAATTGAGCTTAGAATTTATATTTAATGACTAAACTATCCTCAAACTTTTTTAAAATTGCAAGAAGCTGTCATGTTGAAACCATCATTTCTATAATATAGAAAATATAGCTAGCTTTTGTAACGTGTCTCTTGGAGTAAGTCTTCTTAATTCAGATATTTTGATTGTCAGTTTTTAGCCGCTTTTTTGAGCCGCGATTTCCATTATATGGTCAACTTTAATTATTATTATTAATATCTAAGCCTGTCAAGTGGGTCGGGCCACCCGGTCCACTTAAAAAATTCGGCCCGATAAATCTTAGGATTTTAGGATTTTGGATTCCAAATAAGTTATTTTTTTAATTTGGGTCTGGTTAATTCGGTTCGGACCAAGTCCGGTCCAGACCCTTTTTTATTTAAGGTTTTGGGCCAAACTAGCCGTTTGGGCCCATTTTTTTTTTTAAAAATTACATTAAAAATTATTTTTTAATCCCCAAAAAAAATTTATAAATACCCTACACCTTTAAATTATTTTCACACAATTTTTCACTCTCTCAAATCTCATTCTCTCTCAAATCTCAATTATCAATTCTCAAATATTCAATCTATTTAATTTCTTAAAGTGTTCACTTTAATTTTTTAATTTTTCGTTTACAAAGTACGAGCGGAAGTTTCTAAAGTCGCAACCTTTGGATACTTTCAAAATATGGTATTGTCATTCCATCTCTTACGTTTAATTTTTATTTATTGTATTAATTGTTTAATATTTAATTTTATTATATTTGTGTATTTTGAATTTTTTTAGTTTAATTTAATTTATACTATGGATAAATTAAGAAACCTCACTACTAAAGGTGTTAAAATTTTTTATCTCGGAAGCGGTAGTGGTAGTAAAAAGCGAATTACTAGAGGTAGAGGTAGTTCAAATAGTAGATATACCCGTGTGTCTTCGCCTCCAGTACTACTTGGTACACCTTTTGAGGAAGAAATAGGTGTAGGTGCTCACGATATGGATTATGTAGAAGCTCAGGAAAATTACGATATAGAAGAAGAAAATGAAGTAGATGCGGTTAATTTAGACGAAGATAATGAAAATATTGGTGAAAATGCTAACATTAGATCTGAATCGGTTAATCTCCCTCCCGTCCTCCCCGTGCCCCAAGACCTCGTAAAATAACTAGTGTTGCATGATAATTTTTTGAACGTATATCATATATTGAGGTGCAATGCAATATTTGTCAACAAATATATAAGCATAGAAGCGGAAGCAAGCAAGGGGGTACGGGTACGTTAATGAGACATATAAGTGAAGCTCACGAAAAAAAGTTAACTATTACACGAGGTAGTGGGGATGTTGGTGGGCCAACGCAAATTAGAATGGACCCATCAACCGGTCATGTAACGAAGAAATATAATAAATTGAGGGACCGGGAAGAAATAGTTTAAATGGTAGTGGTGGGTTGTTTATCTTTTAGTTTTCCTTCTACTGATGCATTTATTCATTATATATATGCAATTTATAATCCTATGTTTAATGATATTCCTAGAAGTACTTGTCGGTCTGATATTTTTAGACTTCATTCACAATATTGTTTTTATTTATCAACGATGTTAAAAAATATTCAATGTAGATTGCCCCTAACTTCTGATCTTGGTCGTGCTGTAAATAAAAATGATTATTTAATCGTTACTTGTCACTGGATGGATAGTAATTTTGTGATGCAAAAACGTGTTCTTACTTTTTTATATGATGAGGATCGTAAATATACTGGACATTTTATTGCTGATTCTATTGTTAAGGTTGCCAGATATTATGGTATCAAAAATAAAATTGTATGTATTGCTTTTGATAATGCTTCTAACAACAAAACTGCTATAAAAAAATTAAAATCTACGCTATCTCCGCCGTTGCCTAAAATTTTTCATATTAAGTATGCATGTTATATATATAATTTAATTGTAAAAGATGGTCTTGAGTTTTTTGAGTTTTATATTAAAAAAATTCGTCTTGCTGTTGGTTTTATTCAAGAAAATAATCGTAGATCGAGAATTACAGAATTTAAAGTTAAATGTCAAGAAAATGGACTTACACCGATATTGATGCTTGAGGAAATTGATATTAGATGAAATTCTATGTATGATTTTTTTAAAACTTGTTATAAATATAGAATTTCTATTACACTAGCTTTTAACCAACATTGCGGTTCATTTGCTGATTTTGCTGATTGCATGCTACATGATTCTGATTGAGTTGTAATTAATGATCTTGTTAAGTTTTTAGAAAAATTTTATGTAGCTACGATTTTCGGTGCTTATTATCCTACTGTTTGTAATATTTTGGCATATATAGCCGATATTTTATAGTTTGCTCAAAGAATATAAAGATAAAGAAGGTTATAAAGAAGTTGTTGGTGTCATGTTTACAAAATTTAAAAAATATTTTTTCCCGATTCCCCCTATTTACTTGGTTGGTGCTATGCTAAATCCGTGCATGAAATATAATAATATGTGCCACTTTAGTACTATTATTTATACTAACTTAGAAATAAATATTAACAATGATTCTGAACAAGTACAACCTGATTTGTGAACGGCTATGAGTGATGCAAATGAATACATAGAAAAATTATATAACCACTATGCTGATTTATTTGATTTAGTCATACCTACAAATATCACTCCAACTGTCGCTCCTCATCCTCCCGAGGAGTCATCATCTTCTTAAAGGTCGGCACATAGTAGTTTTCCTGATTCCTTTTATGATTTAACTTGTTGGAACAATGTTGATGAGAGATCTTACACATCAACTTATCGGGAAGAGCTGAAATATTATCTCCGATCGCCATTAGAGGATCGCAGACGACAGATCAACACGTTGGATTGGTGGAGGAGTAATGAAACACAATATCCCGTGCTTTTAAGATTAGCTAGAGATATCTTAAATGTTCCAATGTCAACCGTTGCATCAGAGAGCGCCTTTAGTCAGGGACGACAGCAGCTTGGAGACAACCGACACTCATTGGGAAGCAATGCAATGAATGTTCTAGTTCGCCTCAGAGATTGGATTAGAGCGGAAAGAAGAAACCAAGGAATGGAACCGGAGCCGAGCGACGAGTTGAAACTTGAAGAAATTATGTCTTCACGGGAGAAATCAGCAGAATCAAGTCCAATGCATGGTTTTCCCACCGTTGACTTCAACTATCCTATCCAAGTTCCCGTTAATATTGCATAAATGAGTTGGAAAAAATAATGAATAATTTGTAGATTTTTCATTCATGTAAATTATAAATTTTGGATCATTTTGCAATCAATAAAATTCTCCAAATTCATTCACTCCTTAGTCCTTACTTTTTATATTTTTTCATTTAATGATTTAAAATTTTAAATTGAATTTCTGGTTTTCTACTTTAAATTAAAAACTTACTTCTAATATATTATTAATTTACTACCAAATATTATTAGTTTATTATATTAAGTAGCATATGTTTTGTATATTTGTGTATATATCTTCTATAGACGTATATATTTAACGTATACATGTGTATATGTTTTATAAATTAGTACATAACTATATATATATATATATGTTGTAATGTATATATATTGTGATATATTTTATTTAAAGTAGTACGTATACAACGAATGGTGCATATACATGTGTATATATCTTCTATAGACGTGTATATTTAACGTATACATGTGTATATGTTTTATAAATTAGTATATAACTATATCTATATATATTGTAATATATTTTATTAGTAGTAGTATATATACATTGAATGGTGCGTATACACGTGTATATATCTTCTATAGATGTGTATATTTAATGTATACATGTGTATATGTTTTATAAATTAGTATAGATGTGTATGTTTAACATATACATGTGTATATGTTTTATAAATTAGTATATAACTATATAATAGAGAGAGAGAGATTGCAATGTATATATATATTGTAGTATATTTTATTTAAACTTTAAAGTAGTACATATATAATGGATGGTGCGTATATATGTGTAATTGTGTATATGTGTATATATTTTTTAAATTCTAATGTAGTATATACTATATATAGTGTATATATATTATTTAACGTATTTATAATGTATATAGGTGGGTATATATAATGTATATTGAAAAAAAGTTTTTTTTTTTAATATTTTTGACCGGGTTTGTTTAGGTGGGTTTGACTGGGTTGAGTTTAGTGGGCGGATTAGGGTTGTTTTTAATTTTTTAACTGTTGAGCTCGGCCCGACCCAGCCCACTTAGACCCCAACCCGGATCGGCCCACAAACCGGTTAAATGACACGGGCCGATTTTGGGTTGGTCCGACCCGGCCCACTTGACAGTCTTATTAATATCTCTTCCAAACCAAATATATATGTATCACTTGGGCAAAGTGTAATTTTGTGGATTAAAAAAGATCCATAAAATCTCGCCCTTCAAGCTTCCTTGATCCCACTTATGTAGATATTTGATGATGCATGAACAAGCTAAAACATCTTTATTTCTTTGTAGAGAAAAGACATTTCTTCCCCCTGAACTTGTCCTCCAAACTCACTTTAATACTTAAATTTAACTTTCGTTATACTCTTTGAAACTGAATATCACTCTCACAACGGAGAGCGTGCACACACACAGATAAATCGGCGCCACGTCACTGCCACGCAAGAAAAGTATTTTTTAAAAATAATTTCATATATATATATATATATATATATATATATATATATATATATATTTAAAATATTTTTTTCACATACATTCCTACCCACCTGCCCACCCTCACCCCCACCCTTACCTATCCCGCCGTCACCTGTCATCTTCAATATTGCCCATGTATGGATTCTTCATTTTTGGGTTTCAAATTTCAATATAAACTAGCTAAATTCATACCAATCAAACTCAAATTTCAACCACAACTTCACAACATCATTAGAAAATCTCAAAATCAATTTGGAATCAACCATGAATTCAACAAACTCACTTTTTTTTTTTGTCTTCAAGCTTTTTAAAGGTTCAATAATGGTGGATACAAAATTAAACTAGTAAAATTCATGCCAATCAAACTCAAATTTCAGGTACAATTTTACAACATCATCAGAAAACTTCAATAATCAATTTCGACATCAATCTCATCTTGAATTCGACGAACTCATTTTTTTTTGTCTTCAAGCTTTTTCAAGCTTCAACAATGGCGGATACAAAATTAAACTAGCAAAATTCATACCATCAAACTCAAAATTTAAGTACAACTTTACATCATCATCAGAAAACCCCAATAATCAATTTGAACATCAACCATGAATTCGACACTCATTTTTTTTTTCTTCAAACTTTTTCAAGGTTCAATAATGGTGGATACAAAAGGAAATCTCATAAATCCAACAACAGATTTCTTGAAAATTCACATAAGTAATTTAGTTCAACAATTATGTATTGAAAGACTTTCTTTTACAAAATTATTTTCCAACCCATTAAAATTCATAACTTTTCACACACATTTTTTTCTTTCTTGAAGAAATTAATGAAGATAATAGAAGTAGAGATGGAGAGTTAGAAGAAGGAGAAAAGGAATTGAGGTGGGGTGTGAGAAGAATACAAGAAAACGGGGTGGGGTGAGGGATGAAGGGATGGGGCTTATGAAGAAGATGAAGATTGGGTGGGGTGAGAGGTAAGGGGTGGGTTTCTTTATATATATATATATAATATTAAAAAAAGTGGGACTATATCAGTTTTTTAATAGAAAAACGTGCTTTTTGTAAAAAATTCTACGTCAACTTAAGGGGTGAAATTAATACACTTTAAAGATGTTAAGGGGTAAATAAATGAAAATTAAGTTTAAGTGTTAAAGTGAATTTAGCAGACAAGTTTAGAAGGGAAAACATGTCTTTTCTCTTCTTTGTATTATCTAAGTTAGCCAGTTAAAAACGAAAATATTATGTTGATTTATTTTCACATATGAAAATAATGATGAAAACAAGCAAATTAATATTTGAGTAGGAGGAAAATCATCATAGGAGAAAAATATCAAATTGGTTATTTCAACTGAGTTAATAATTTAAGTGGTTATTTAACTTTGAATTTTTATCCTCTAGAAATTTACTCAATCTTGACTTTACTCAGAAAATCACTCAACTTAAGATCTTTTACTAAAAAAGTCACTCAACCTATTTTATTAATTTTTTAAATTAAATTTTGTTTTAAGTGAAATTTTTTTAATAACAAAATTCTGAAAACTATAAAGTATTCACTTTATGACCCTTTTACCCTTTTCTCCATTCTCCTAAATTTCTGAAAAATATAAAATATTCACAAAATTTGCTTCTCCTTCTCGGTAGCTAAACGTAACAAGTATTTCAATTATTTAACCAAAGTATTGATTCTTGTATAAAAAATTTTAAGCATGGAGCTAGCTGAAGAAGTTCAAGATGGTAATGTTCTGAATTTAAGCAATAATGTATTAGGAGTTGTCCAAAGTAATATGGTGGGTAAGATAGAGGATGATAAAACTTACTACTGCTAGTACAAAATACAAAAGGTAAATCACTTCATTATATAAATATTTATAGGTGTTAATCAAAATCATAGTTAACTAAAAACTGTTTCATTAATAATAGTGTATTACAAGATACAGAGAACATTACTATGTTCTTATATTTTCATAGTAGAAAACAAAAAGAATCACTGATCGGAGGTGTATAATAATAAGGAAATTGAGCCTCTTCAACTTCGAATAATCTTAGTTTTGAACATTGAAAAAAACACGAATAATATACATGTATTAGTACAAAATACAAAAGTGAAATCACTTAATTTTACTTATTTTGTTAAAATTTATTTTCGTATGACCTTTACTCATTAATTGCATGTGTTATTTTATAAGTAGTATTTTTTGTTAAAAGGATGTTGCTTATTCAGTAACATTTGAATAGTAATTTATAGATTATTTTTTATCAAGTGGAATAAAGCTACAAATCCATGAGTTAATACTTCGGATAATAGTGTATATGGAACAAATATGGTTGAAAAAGCAAAAGAAGGAGAAGTAAAACATGAGAAAGAAGTGGTAAAGATAATTTTGAGGAATGAAGGAAAGAGTAAAAGGGTCATTAAGTGGATATTTTGTATTTTTTAGAATTTTATTACTAAAAGAAAATCCACATAAACAAAATTTTAATTAAAAAATAATAAAATGAATTGAGTGATTTTTTGAGTAAAACATCTAAAATTGAGTGACTTTTTGAGTAAAATTAAGTTAGTAATTTTCCGAAATAAAAATCCAAATTGAGTGACGATTTAAGTTATTAACTCTATTTCACCTTTATAGTTACGTTTGTGACTGAAACAAATAGCAGTACCAAATTGCCTTTTCTCCTTCCATATGAACACAATCTTAAATTCAAATTCATTGGCCTCGTATTATCATGGCACAGTTTTCTTATCCATAAATGAACTAACATCCGTCAGGAAGTTTCCGACATTAACAACGTTGTGCTTAAAAAAGAAAAGGCAAAACGAATCACACTTGGTCTGCGGTAAATTAAATGGTAATTTCATCCAAATTCTCATGTACATGTGAAATTCAACTTATCTAAAAACAACATACTCGAATTTCATATACACTATCAAAATTAAAAAAAAAAAACTTTTTACGAAATTTTAAATACTCATATATACACCATCACTTTTAAAAAAACATTTACATTATCAAATCACTCAAATGATACCATCACTTAATGATATCTATAAGTAAATATTTTTAAATGTGAGATTTGCATTCTTGAAAATAAAACAAATTGACTTGTTATAACAAATTGAAAATGACATGATATTAATCCCTCCGAAATTATTCGTTGTCATTTTTAAAGTTCAAGACAAAAAAATAATTATTTTTTCTAATTTTACTCTTAATAGTAATTAACTTGAAGATTACAAATATCTCAATTATGAAAAACATGATAAATATTTTGAGATAATAGAGTACAATTTTTTTTTTTTTATATTGATGATGTATATATTTTAGACGCATAAAATATAACATTCTCTGAATTAATACACCAAAAGAGTGGATATGCTTGAACCAAATGGAAGAACCACACATCATTCTTTGAATCTTTCTTAATTTACAAATAAATATGGGTACATATAAAAATTCTTAACTAAATTTGGACGATGAGGTAACAAGAACCTGAAAAAGAAAAGACTATCTAAAATAACAAAATCTGAGCATATTAGTTTTCCCTATAAAGAGATTCATGCATCGCATCATATTTGTAACAGAAGTAAAATATTTATGACATTGAGTATTGAATTTATTGGCCTGTTTCCCTACATTCGTTTCCTTTGCAAGAATACATGAACCAACACAACTAATTTTCTTGTTTTATATTTCTTGATTCTTTGATAGGAAAAAAAATAAAAACTATATGAATAGCAGAAATGGGCAACTTAGACATTGAACTAAGATACACAATCAATGCTCTTAGCAATTAGGAAAGTACTTGGGTCTTTTAAAATTTGTTCATAGAACAAACATGGAAAGATAATGAAGACATGATCTCCATTTCCATCATTAATATAATGCATGTTAAATTAGAATTGACAATAACAAAACGACTTCATGGGAAGTTCTTTGCTGAAATTTCTATGTATGAAAATAAATGGCATACACCAAATTATCAAGTCCAATAAATCCTTTATACTCACTCTGTCTATATCTTTGCTTCTCTATGTTGTTAAAAATAAATATTCAATAATATTTGTTCAGTTTAAAAAATCGATAGATAATTTACCTATTTATGTCGATATATTCTTAATTATTAACTATAATCATATATTACCCAATACATTTTCTAAACATTGAGTTTATTATATTCAAATGATGATATAGTAAGACTAGCTACCTTAAAAGGGGTATGCTATATTAATAGTGAACCGGTAAAGATGGATGAAAGGAGTATTAAACTAGTATTTATTGTTATAATTCCACCTATTTTAAATCCTATTCACATAGTTGCAATCTATATATAGCTCACGATAGGTGATTTGAAAAAACATACTAAGCTAGGATAGACCTACCTAGATATAATCAATTTATTTTGTTACCACCACCTTAGTAGCTATGTTCATAGTGCACGATTAGTCGCTAATGATTAGTGTCCACAATATACATATAATGCATATATTTCCTGTTTCAATGCATGTCTAATAGCAAGCAAATGATGAGGAATATATATACTCCATATATATAGTATACAACAAATCTCTTGGCATAGATCATTTCATTTTCAAATTAATTTTAAAAAATTAGGCAAAAAGATGGACAATGATTACAAGTATCACAAAACAGGCAAGCTAGCACCAGGAAAAATGTGTAACAGAATCTGAAATCAGCTTATAACTCCAACTCCAAAACTTTGACTTTTCATTTACGCGTATACCACCAGAGCTAACCAGCTATACATTTAAATGGTAATTAAGTTTACAACCTTCAATTCAACCGTTGTTTTCGATTCATCCACATAAAACAAATAAAACTACTAGGATGGAAAAAAAAACAAAACAAAGGACCATTACATTGGAATTATTTACCCCTCCCCCCTTTCTAAATTAGCTTGCACAACAGCACAAATAATGTGATATCAGCCAGGTAAAGATAATTACGTGACCAGGTTACTTATAAAGTAACTGTAAGTAAATTTCTAAGACAAGTGTTAGTTGAAAACCTCATAAAATGATACAACCTGATAAAATGATCCTCCCTCCGTTCCAAATTTTCTAATTTGATTTCTCATTTTATTTGTCTTTTTTTATTTATCAAGACAAAACAAATTTTTTTTCCGTATTATACCCTTAGTAATTGATTACTCCTTGTTACTAGTATTGAATTATCAAATCTTGAAAAATATTTCAAAGACTTTGGTAATCCTATAATCCTAATTATCCATGCAAAAAGTGTTTTGGTATAAGCCATATAATAACTCCATCAATATTGGAACTAACAACATGACACAATTAATAGGGAAAAATGGTAAAATTATATTACCTATCATTGTTTTCTTAATAGCTGTGTCATCTCAATTTGAGACGGAGGGAGTACATAAACTGCTATAATATATAGATTAAGCTTTACGCTATTAATATATATTTTGCTCCAAATATATGTATAAGATTATTCAAATTACATATAATAAAGCAATCAAGTTGCTTTGCACACTAGAACAACTAAGAAATTCAAGATAAAGATAAACGCTCAGGAGCACATAAAGATAAAGATAATGAGAAATCTTATAACTTGCAAATTAAAGAAAAGAAGAGACATGAAATGCATGGAGATAGATAAACTTACTTTGTCTTTCACTACAAGAAAGAGCTTCAAGACAAACCTCTTATCAAAGGTTTTCTTTGTCCTTTCTTCGTCTTCTTTTAAACATCCCCAATAGCATGATCAGTAGACAAAATTTAATCAAGAAAAACAGTTAGTCTAATCAGCTAGTTAGCTAATATTCCACTTCCTTTATATCCTTAAAGTCCAAAATAGAGTCAACCTCTATAACCACGTTTGAAACATATGATATAACATAACATGAAAGAACAGTTTCAAAGATAACTCGAGCGTTGAGCGTTATAGTGAAATGTTGTTATCTATGATGATTGTTTTAGAGGGGTCTGACCGTATTATAAGTTACATGTTGTGATCTTCTCTTCTGAGCTTGTTCAGAAGAGCTGTGATAAGTGCATCCTTCTTCTCAGCTCTAGCTTCTTCTCTCACCCTTCTTTGGTCTTCCCTTTCTCTCCATCTTCTTTCCATCATTAGCCTCTCATTTTCTAAAGCCTCCATTGTTTGCCTCCATTCCATTTCCTTTATTCTTCTCTCTTCTTCCTTTGCTTCAAAAGCTTTTAACCATTGCATTTCCATTGCCATTTGTTGCTTCATGAAATCATCAAAAATCTCCTTAAAACTACTCACTAAATTATTACCACTACCACCACTAGAACAACCAAAAATATTTCCCTTAATTTTTCTTTTCTTCTTGCCAACTTTTTCACCTTCACTATCCTCATTTTCTTCCTCTTCATCAGAAGAAATAGCCTTCTTCTTTGACCCGCTCGCCCCTCCTCCTCCACCACCTTCTGCCTCTATCCATAGCATTCTCTGCATCCTAGCCGCAAAAATCGCTTGCAACTCGTTGTAAAATGGAAACTGTTGACGTAGAGCTTCAGGCTCCAGCGTTTCACATCCCTGATAATTAAAAGATATATAATGGGAAGGCAAAGAAAAAAAATACAAAACTACTTAATTCCATTGAAAAATATTTACAAAACAAGATGGTAACAGAACTTAACAACCCCAAGAAAGCCTTTATCAAGATTCAAGATAAAAGTTAAAATAGAACACTTAGCTAGTAGATATGGTTCTAGAATTTAAACTTGTATTTTTCAGTCCGAAAATATTGTGTTTTTAATTAAAAATAATATGGGTTCAGGATTTAATGTTTGTTGAAACTTTAAGTATTTTTCACAAAGAGTATAAGTTTTGCATAGAAAAAAGTGAGTACATAGTTGAATGGGCTGCATCAGGTCCTGCTAGCTTGTGACTTTCTGGGAAAGAAACCTAATAAAAGAACGAACGAGTCTATTCTTTCATTTGCTTTTTAATAGGTTTCCATTATTCAAGAATATTAATATATACTATAAATGAGAAATTAAACCATGTATGTACCTTATAGCGCGTAACAAGATTTTTCCACTTGCATTTACACTGTTCAGGGCTGCGATTGTAACCTTTTTCTTTCATCTTTGTAGCTATGACTTCCCATAGAAGCTTGTTCCTTTTTGTCTCCATAAAAGTTTGGTCCAGCTCGGCTCGAATCATCAAGAAATCCCTTGTTTCTTGGATACTCCATTGAGGGAACCTATCTGCGCCACCACCTAAAAGGATCGAAACGATAAGGTGTCATGCGAAAGACTAACAAAATAAATATTTAAAGACGATGAATCCAAAGAGCAATATGTACCGATATTAACCCCTCCACCAGTTGTATCGATATTCACACTTTGATGATGACTAAACTGATGTTGTGGTTGTTGCTGATGATGTTGATGATGATGGTGATGAAGATGAGGATCCATATAATAATAACCCTAGATTTATTATTATTATTATTAAAAAAGAAGAAGCATATATGTATGTGTTTGGACTTTGGTTGAATTTGAGAGATAGCTTTGATTAAGAAAATGGAGAGGAAAAAAATTTGGGGAGAGAGAAGAAAGGTTTTATATGTAGAAAAAAATTCAACAAGGAGAGTATATGGTCTATGGTGTGAAAATAAGGTGTGAATTTAATTTGTCAAATATAAAGTATGAATATATATATTTATATATATGTATGGGCTTATGTGTCAAAAGTGAGCGTTTGTGTGTTTTGAGTTCGTTCTCCATCAAGAAAGAATTAAAAGAAAAAAGAAAAAGGGAAAAATGTGAATCAAATCTTGCTTTTTTCCTCTTCATTCTCTTTTTGTTGATTCATTTCTTTAATTTTTTTGTCCATTAAACAAACAGTATTTCATCTCATCTCTGTACGCGGAAACTCATTTCTCTCTCCAAAATATTAGTAATCTTGAAAAGTTTGAATAGTATAATAATTTAGAATTGATATCCACATTTGTTCATATTGCGCCTAAGTGACATCAGGCTGCGGAAATGAAAACAGAAACCTCTTTGGATATATGGGGCTGAAGTTGATTGATTTCATGTGACTAGAAGTTTTGTATAGCTAAGATGCTTGTTCCACAAGGTTTCCCACTGTTCTCTATTATAACTAACAATAATTACATATGGCTAGTCTATGTTATAACATTTGGTTTGTAGCAAAGAAGAAAAAAGATAGAGAAAGTACGTAGAAAAATACTTGAATATATGACTTTTGTATTCTTGTATCTTGTTGTATGCGTAATACGCGTTAATGTGGCATAGCGTGAACCGCGTCTGGGGTGTCGGAGGCGTCGGCGTGAGGTCTTTTGGAATTCCTAGCATATATGGAGCAATAAATAATTCAATAGATTTATATTTCAGTTACTTAACCTTCATTCTAAAAATAATTATTTTAATTTACTTATCCAATTTATAAAATTAAAAGAATTTTATCATATTATTTCAATACTATTTCTATCATTAAATAACCACATATATAAAACTCAAATTTATATTTTTAAAGCATCATTCATAATGTTAGTTAAGTAAAATCAATACATAATTAATATTTTCTTAAGGAGGATGTCAAATGTACAAAGGTCAAACAAATGAAACAAAGGAAGTATTTTATATTCAATATACTATATATTTTAATAGGTCGAATACATTAATAGTCCCTTAAACAAACTACGGTAGTACTAATTTTTATTTATTTTTAGATAATTGAACTATGACTCATCCTGATTGAACATTTGAATATATGATAAAGTATTTTTATTAGATATTTTGATTAAAAAATGTAAAAAGTTTTGTGCGTATTTTTATGTGTCCATAACGTAGACACATTAAGTACTTAAATTATGTTGCCTCCTTTAATTAATTAAATGCATTATCCTCAATAAGTCGAGATACTCATCATGAATGTTCCAATTGATTAATTATATATGTATATAGTTAAAGAAGATGATTTTATATAATTATGTAATGAGCACTTAAGGATATGCAAGAGCTTTTCTACGTTTGAAACACAAGTATCTAATAGGGACTCTATCATATATATGTCCATATATTTAATTAGAACTGATAATAATTTGAGTATCTAATGAAATTTACTGACAAATTCAAGGATTCTCAATGTATTCGAGATTTCATATGTTATAGCAATAATTTATCTTACTACTTTCTCCATCTCAATTCTTAATTTATGTGAAGATGATTGACTAAAAATAAATTTTAAGAGTGGAAGAAAATTTTTGAAACTTGTATTCTTCAATAAGTTACAGACATTTGTAGAGACTAATCAAAAACAAACACATAAATTAAAATGAAAAAAATATTATCTAGCTTACAATTACTCATTTGGTTTCTATTTACTTGTCACATTTTTTAAGTTGTACACCCCTTAAAAAGTAACTAAAAATATTATCTAACTTACTATTACACATTTCATTTCTATTTACTTGTCACATTTTTAAGTTGCAAATAACTACTTAGACGGTAATTTGACTAAATTTTTCTTATTTATTATCTATTTTTATTTAATATTTTTTTTACTATATTAATATCTCTCCATATTTATTGAGAAAGATGATAGTAGAAACAAATAACTAATTATGCCCTTTTTCTGAAATAAAAACTATTAAAAAGTATCTATTTCTAATAAAGAAGACAACTAATTAGAAATGGGAAGAGTATCACTTTTGTGAATGATAGAATATATTTATCTATATTCGGCAATTTGAACTATAAACATATAAGTGCGCTGGGAAAACTTGTTTTCCTGAAATATTTTTTGTTTACTTCCCCCGTTTTAAAATAATTGATTTTTATTGGTATGATATTTCCTTTTAAGAAAATATTTTTTAGGAATTTATTTTACCAAATTAATCTTATTAATTATACTTTAAAAGTATAAATTTGAATATATTCACTTTGTATAGTCATTTAATGATTAAAATAGTATTGAAAGAATATAATAAAAGACTTTTGATTCCATAGACGGGATAATTAAATTAAAACAACTAATTTTATAAAGAGAATCAATTATTTAAAATGGAGGGAGTATATTTATTAATTAAGATTAAGAAAAACAATAGATTATATCATGATGTACCAGATTTTTCCCTGCATTTTGCTGGAGTAATAAGGAATCAATATCAGTCGCCATATTCTATCTCTTGTTAAGATGATGAAACTATCAACAGATTTTTTGGATCCTATAGCACACAATTTCTCTCCTTCAATCTTGACCATTCATTTGTTCATGTTTGTGTTCAAGTATAATGAATGAAATTGCTGAATGTTGCAAGACTTGATATGTTCATATTCCGATTTTTATTTTTATGAAAGATAATATAACTGACATAATGTACACAGTTATGCCTTTATTTTGAATTAAAGGATAAAATAATCTATAAAAATATGACATGACCAAATAATATATGATTCGTTCAACGCCAAAAATAACATTAGTTAAATTATATTTTGGGCTAGTAATTAAAATGATAGTCGGAATGCAACGAACCCGAATCCTCAATACAACTACTGGGTATTATATAATAATCGATAAGTCAAATTACAACGACAACACTTCAACCATAGAATTACAATGGAAAATACGGATAGAACAAGTAACTATGATAGTAGAAGAAGGGGATGAGAGACACAGAGAAAATTGGGGATGAGATGTCGAGTTTTTGCCTGAGCATAACCAATAACATAATCATTCTTTCTAATTCCTTATCCTTTTTAAGTAGTTTCTAAATGGACCTGAATCCCAAATAAACCTTTGCGAAAGCCTTTGGACCCTATTGCTTCTTCTCGTCCCAATAACTATTAGTGTATGTTATTGGGACTGATTCATAATAATACTCCCATCCTCAATAAGAATTTTGTCCTCAAGGTTCGAGTCAAGAATAATGATATTCATGGGCTCCCAACCAAGTATTTCAATACCAAGGCATGCTTTATGACTAGAGACAACTATGAGATCGGATGCACCTGTTATGGACCACTAAACTTTGGTCATTAGTGGCTCTTAGTAGAGACTAACAAATTAATTAATTTAAGTACCATTGTAATCTGCCCAGCATATCGAGATGACTCTGCTTGCCATCTTTTCGACGCAGTTAGTAAAATATTAAATGAAAGAACAAAGGCTAACATTCTAGTGGTGAAACACCACAAAGCACAGACAAGATAAAGTAAATACTGACATTTTTAGCCTCCTACATTTTATTAGTATGCTAGTGAACTAAGTTGCGCTTCGCGTGATGATAAACTTTTTAAATAATTTTTTTTATAATATACAAAGAATAAAATTAGTCTCAAATCTATACATTGAGTTTCAAATTTTATTTAATTTATTGTTAACATTTATTTTCCTCTAAGTTTTATCATTTAAAAAAAGTAGTATTTGAAAAGAAATCATATCTTATATCATTTCATTTTGTTGAATAAGGTGAAAATGTATTTTTTCTGCTTAAGCATGTGAAAGCAAAAAATAATAGTTGAACAGATTTATTTTTTACTGTATTTCTTTAATTAAAGTGTTTTTCGCTATATATTTTCTTCCTTTTTGCTCTTTCTTCTCTAATTCGCTTTCCTTCTCTTTTTTCTTGACTTCTTTCCCACCCTTCAGGCATCACTATTATTTACAGTGTGTTTGGATGGTTGTTAACCATCGAATTGTATTTATATCATTACTATTAAGATCATATTTATTTTGCTTGTTAGTTAAATTTTATTATATCGTTAAGTTTCATTATAATGTAACGACGAAAAGTTCTATCTTATGTAACGACAGATTTGGTGGAGTTCATCGTTATTTTTTTCCTCTCTCATTTTATCATTGTTTGTTTTTTAATAATCTCATTTTATCCATTATTATACCTTTTTATAGTTAGTAGTCCTATCTAGTACTCTACTTTTCTAATAGATTTATTTTTCAAATTATTGATGTGTGAGATTATATAATGGCGGAAAATGAAACAATCTATCTAAACGTTGTACTCATTAAAATAATATAGTGCGATATAACACAACAAAAAATAATACATTATGAAATAATATGTAACAACCATCCAAATGAGTTCAGTAGACGTTTTGATCATGTGGTTTTTTATTTGATCTCTTCAATGAAAAGCTTCGGGCTGAAATCATTTGCAAAAATATCAACAATATCTCTAAATAAATTTTTAATCGCAATTATGAAAAAATAAATATAATTTTAATGAAATTTTAATAGGTCTGCATTCACTATTATTTTAACAACTTCAAAAATTTTAATGATAAATAAAGAACCTTCTTTCAACTTATACACTTAAATATGTTAACTTGATTTCTCTAGCATGTGTCAAGTTTCCTGGAATAACAAAGGTATAAGTGATTTAAGAATTAAAAGTTTTAAAAAGAACATCTACAAAAAGAATAAAAATAATGTAATAAGATACCTTTTCATCAACAATAATCACATCCAAATTTATCAATTCATTGTTTTCTTGAAGTTAATGATATTCCACATTCTATAAATCCTAATCCATATCATCAAATTATCTCTATCGATACCAATTCTGAAAGAAAAAAATATGTCATACCAATAATAATTTAATTAAAAAGGGGATAGACTAAGCAAACTATAAAGTGAAAAAGATATACCTACTTTCAATTTATATATAGCACAAAAAATAAGACAATAAGAAGACACAAAATTAATTGTAAGTATAATTATGCAATGATTAAATACATTAAAAGTCACTGTAAAGACAAATGATGAAAATAAAGAAATACCTAATTAGTTTAACGCAAAACATTCAATTAGCATTTAGCTAAAAAGATAATGTATTTAAAACTGGAAAAAAAATAAAAAGAGGAAGAAAAAGATCTAGAAATTGAATGAACAAAAAAGAATGTGCAAAGAAAAAAATTGTTGAAAAGTCACTGCTATTAATGTAAAACAAGTAGCGGCAAAAGTAATTAAAGAATTATAATAGTCATTGAAAATTTGAAACGTACCATGGCTTTATTTTTGAGTTATTTTGAATTTATCGGAGAAATAGGAGGAATATAAGGAAAGAAAGGAGGTGTAATTAAGATGTGACGTTTGAATTTTTGTAAATACATATAACACAGAAAAATATGAAAAAAAGTAAAATAACCACAAAAATCTAAGAAAAAAGATATTCTCTCCATCCTATTTTACTCATTCTAAATTTCCTAAGTTGATTTTTTATTTTACTCATTATTTTTCATTAATCAAAACAAGATAATTTTTTTTTTCTTTTTTTACCCTTAGTATTTATTGTTTTTCTCCAAATTAAAATATAAATATCATTTAATAGGGTACTATGATAAAGTAGCCATGTTATAATATTTTTCTTAATCAATGAGCAATATCAAATTAGGACGAGTAAAATGAAACGGGAGAAGTAAATGACAATCTTACTCTATGATAGTGCCACGTAAGCAAGCTTAAGTTTCTCTTTTATTATTATACAAGCAAAGAAAAACTTTTACTATACAAGCAAAGAACTTTTTTTTAACTTCTCATTAAGACATATACTTTCTCTATCTCATTTTAGTTGGACATATTCCATTTTACATGGTGATTAAAAAATTATAAATTGAGTAATAAATTTTACTATTTTACCCTTTATAATATAAGATATTCATTGAACATAGGAATAGACATTAAAATTGTATTTGTTCACATTTAATGATACAATTAATTATAGAGGTAAAATAAAAAATAATTAAATTTATCCTGATTTAGTAAGTGATCAACTAATATGAAATATTTATTTTTAGTAAGACGACTAACTAAAATGAAATGGAGAGAATAGTCAACAAAATATAGGCTATAACAATTTGAAAATTAATTTATGTTAAAATAATTATAATTGAATTAATACATTAATTATAATAATTAATTTTCATAAAAATTATTTTAAATGGTAAACTGAATAAAATTTTAAAAACTTTTTAGAAAAAAGAGAGGAAAATTAAGGACTTGATAAATACTAATGTGACTAAAGAGAGGTACTTCCTTCGTCCTATATTAGTCATCTTACTTAAAAATATATGTCACAAATTAATTGTCTATTTATTAAATTAAGACAAAAGTAATTTTTAAAAAATTATTTTAACTTTATTATTATATATAAATACAAATATTAATATGAAATGTACTAAAAATGAAAAAATAAAATATAAAAAGGAAATTTACAATTAAATTCAAATCTTCCACCTCTTTTTATTTTTTTTTTCCTTTTATTCCATTCTTTTTCATTTTTATTTAGTTTTCCTTCTTCCTCACACGTTAATTAAGCATATTTCCTTTTTACAATCATTACTCTTTCTTCATTTCTTAAATTTCCTCTCAAATCAAAAATCAATTCTTATTCTCTACATATTTAGGATGACTATATATAAAATAAAATAAATGAACCATTATTAGCAAATTACAATTTAATTTCGCAAATATTCTTCATATATTTCATGTACTTTTTTTTTCTTCTCCTAATTTGATGTAACAATTCACCAATAATGGACTTTTTCTAAAATATTGTCACCTTTTTCTCATATTAATTCAATGTATTTTAATGGAAAAAAAATAGATGTGATGAAGAATAATTAATCCATTCATACATAAGTATAACTTGAAGTGAAAAATATATCCAATTATATTGAAATCGCGTAACAATAACAGTAGCTTTTTGTTAGGAGTGCGCTTTATCTCCAATGTCAAACTTTTCGATGTGGATTCGAATTTAATTGAGTTGCAATACAATTATCGAATATTGAGTCAGAAACTAAAAAGAACAATAATTTAAAAATTGATGCAATATTATTGACATAAGTTTCAAATTACAAAAAGTGATTCCTAAAAATTAGCAATAAATTAACACACAATTAATACAATTTTCAAACATATGAAATTCTCCTAAAAGTCATTAACTAAGTTTTCCTAGAATAGTTACACCAAGAAAAAAAATAAAATGCTTAATAAATTAATAATAAGGCCAACACTTGTTCATGCTGCTTCTTCTATTTTCACGTCCGTACTTCTTCTTCCTGCTTTTTTTTTCTTGCTTCTTTTTATTTCTTCCGCTCCTTCCGAAACTCCATTGTTAATAGTGAATGATGACCAGGCTTAGTCTTCAGTGTAAGAATATAGCTCTAGTTTTTGCCTAGGGGGTGTAATGAGATGATATTACTTTTCCTATTCAACAGAAAATTTCATTCTTCTGGGTTGATGAGAAATACTTCAGTGCTTCCTAGAAGATTTCCTAGGATAGATGTAAATTCTAGGTATGTGGTTAAAAGGGATAATGTTGCACGGGTACTACAACATGACTTATGACCTCTAGACAAAATTGATCTAACAAAACAAAAGTTTCCTTTGTTGCCTTGTTTGGACTCCTCCCTGTGGTTTTTTGGCTTGCACCTTTTGTCGGACATGTTGCCATATGCAGCGAGGATAGTGCCATTGTAGATTTTTTTGGAGATAGCACATATAATTCGTGTTGGTCATCTCTTAGACGGCTAAATTATGTTGATGCCCATATCTCGTGATATCAACAATTCTCTTTCCCATAATTAACTCCAATAAAACTACACCAAAGCTATAGTCATCAAACTTGATTGTCAGCACATATTTTATACTCTTTTCAATTGATTTGTTGTTACAAGTTTTCATTGTCTTTTTCTATTCCAACAATAAAATTATCCTTTATGTTCACCTAATAATTACCCTTTCTTATTGCATAATAAAGACTAACATTAATACATATATTAAAACAATTTAGAATTTTTGTTACAATAAAATAAATTAAAATAGATGAAAAAGACCAAAAAAGGAGAAAAAAGAAAAATGTGAATGGAGGTCATTGAGAGGTGCCACATAAGCTGCCTCCAATGTATCCTTTATATATATATATAGATTTTAATAATGACAAAATAATGAAAAAAACATAGAGGGTCAATATTGGAAGAACAACAATTAAGGAGGAACATTTAATAAAGATCTCGACATCTAGGTCAACATTAGAAATTCTAATTAAGGAGTCAAAAGATCTTTGCAAGAGGAGCAATCAATAAAGATCTCAGAGCAAAGATCTCGACAATTAGAAAATTAATGCAAAGTGCATTGATTACGGAAGAAAGCAAATCAACATTCTGTACAAGGCAGAATCCTATGAAGAACAAGTAAGGAAGAAAGATCATATCTCATAAAAGGACATATCTAATATAGACGTGTTAATAATGTGAATACTTAATGAAGGAATCAATACAAATCCTTGATTGAAATAAACTACCTTACATTTTTGTTTTAGAACCATGAAACAGAGACTATATAAATGCATAGAAGACCAGAAGAGAGAGTGCACAGCTTCACCAGAACTAAAAATCTGTCTCATCTTTTAGTTTTTGCAAAGCTTTGTAATCCTCTAAAGTTTACAATAGTTATAGAAAGGAAAAAAGGTATAGTTAGTCCTTAGTTATACTAGTTAAGGCTGTTTCACAAGAGCTGAACATTACAAAGTTCAAATTTAGGACTTATCATCGCGCTGTAATTCAGACTCTAATCAAGCTCTAAAGGAAACCCCTGTAACCCAAGGGGACTGGAATAGCACCACATCGATGATCTGAACCAGTATAAAAATCTCTATCTCTCCTTATATTATACTATTTTTCTTTAATTTTATTTTGTGTTTACTGCTTATACTAACATGCAGGGAAGACGACTAAAAAAGATTTCAGTTCACCCCCTCTTAATTTTCAGTTGGTATCAGAGCAAGTCTTATATTAAATAGTTGCTTAATGGAGATTACCAAATTCCAGGAGAGATCCTTCAAGATGGACATTCTTCAACCAAGACACTCTATTTTAATGGCAGAACTACTCATACTAGAAGAACAAATTCAAAATCTTTGTTCAATCAACTGGTTTTCAACCTTGGGCTGTCATAAAAAAGGGACAAAACCTACTCCTGGCTTAAAAGACAAGGAAAAAAAGAGTTCCAACAGCATAACTGACCTTGAAACCTTTAAAATTACAAATGAGCAATAAGACATAAGTAAAACTAATGCTAGATTTATTAGCCTTCTTTAATGAATCACCCAGGTGTTGATCTCTGAGAATTTCTAAAATTTTATCCTCAATGTCTTAACTACGACTTACCATATGAGTCGTAGGGTGTCTTAACGGGTCATATGACCCTAGTTGTAAGGTGTCCAGTAAATAGTGCTTGAGTTGCAGTTCTGATTAAGACTTGGGTTCATAAGTTGTAAAGACCCATGACGAGTCATAGGTCTCAAATCGTAGCCTAAACAGTATGTTTGTGGCTAAGTTTATTCTAAGTATGAGTGGCTCACTATGAGTTGTAAGGACTCATTACGAGTCATTATGTAAAAATTGTAGGATGTCTAGTATTTACCATAAATGGTTTCTATATTGACTACAACTAGACCCTACGAGTCATAAGGTCCTATTATAAGTCATATTAGTTGAGTCATAGGGTCAACAGTATGTGTGTGCCCTTGAAACTGTATTGGCTACGACTCAAGGTGACAAGTCATAATGAATCCCTACGAGTCATATAGTGACCCGTAGACACCAACAGCGTAATTTTAGCTTTTAATTTGAGAGCACTTTGGATAATTTCCTTCTTACCCCATTAAAATCTCGAATTCATAAAATACTTATGGGGGTTATTTCTCATTCATAACATGATTAAATACTCTCAGAACTCTGTCAAATTCTCTTAAGAAAGATATTTAGGGTTTTTAAGAAGTAGGTTATCCAAGAGCTCAAGGGTTAAATTCTTTCTGTAAAACTTGGTATTTCAGGCATGTTACTCTTCCCTAATTGCTTATTTGTTAAAATCATATATTTTAAAGTATT